>NC_090371.1:265267211-265573790 GCF_036365525.1 Heterodontus francisci
CACAACCTGTTACACCAGACTTTAGAAACAGTTTAACTACACACAAACAACCGCTCTACATCCTAAAAACACTCAAAACTATCAGAGCTTCACCATCTTATTGTAGATGCTGCTTTCCTGATATTAAGAAAAAAACAACTTACCTGCATGACCTTCTTCAAAAATAAAAAACAAAAACAAAAAGTCACCCATAAGTTAGCACTAGATCTATCTAAAGTAAAAACAGAAATAGCTGGAATGCACAGCAGGTCAGTCAGCATCTGAAAGAGAAAGATAGGTTAACGTTTTAGCTTGATCAGAACTGTTCCTGTTTTTTATTTGAGATTCCCAGGACTCACAGTTTCATTTTAACCTTTACTGAATCTATTTGTGACTCACCAAGACCACAAAATGATGTGTGTCCCTACCACCCACACAACAACATAGACTGACCTCATTTCAATAAGTATCTCAATGTAAAATGTTTGTCGACAGCCTACTACTATTGCCCAGTGGATTATGGCAGCAAGCAAATTTATTCTATAAAAGCCCTGAATATGCCTGTCACACTTCAGAATTCAAACTTTGCAAAGTATAAAAAAATTAACAAAACAGGTACAATCACTTCATGCTGCAGCCAAACTGAGGCAAATTTCCCTCAAAATAGGCAGTGTTTATTTACACCAATTAAACTTTGTGCTCTTAAAGACTTGGCAGAAGAATAATCTACTATGCATCACATGGTATTATCGCTCCTGTCTTTATTCAACTTACCATGGGCAATACCAGGGGAGATCTGCTTATTATTTGAGGTAGTATTTCAGTTTTGCTTAAAAATAATTGAGGAAAGCGTGTTTCATATAAATGTAACTGAACAAAAAGTATTTATGGGTGCAATTACCTTGGTTGAAGCCCAGCTAGAAGAAGCCATTCAGTGTTCAGAGTAAAATTGAGAAAACGCAATTGCACACAGCTGCAGAGAATGGTGCCAGACACCTGCTCACTATCCACCCACCCTCCCCACAACCAGACAAACCACTTTCTGACTGTAAACACCACTGAAATATTCCTTTAACACAGGAGTGTGTGATATATCTGATCATGAGGAGCTAACCGTTCACGCATCAAGTACAGACAACAACTGAAGGGGCAAAGCATAGAAAAGAGAAGGCATTAACAGATGACAGGCACTATTACAGTACTGTACTAGCAAAAGTGTAGAAGGTGGTGTCAAAGAGACTATTAGTAAGATCAGAAAATAAGATTAACCACACAGTGTGCACTCTATAAAAGAATACATCCACTTTTATTGGATTTTATTACAGTACAATGTTATAAATACTGTACATTCAATATTGCACAGAAGTAAAAGCCAACAGATAGAAAGAAAAGTAAAGCCATATGGAAATAGTAGAAACACACCTAATCTTAGGTACAGCTTAGAAAAGATGATGGGGCAGTGCTCTAAGTGGCAGTTATCTACAGCTCATTCCCCAGTGTCAGTGGGCAAACTGTTACAATGGAGTTCATCCCTCAAACCCGGTACAATCACAGCCCCATGCTCACTGCAAAACTGTATTCACTGAATAAGACTCTGTCGCAAAGTATTTCAGTTACATAGCTTCTTTGCACACTTCATTGTGGAATGAAGGATTTCAGAAATCTAAAGGTCAGGGGGTTGCCATTTTTAACTTGCTGCAATTAGAGACAATGTAGAAATAACTAACTTTATGTAGAAGGTGACTCTTTTAAACATGCTAAAATGGGCAATTTGAAAAAAAAAATGAAATATTCACTTAACAGGAACTCAAAGCTCAAAAAACCATTAACACAAATTAATACCATGGGTGCAGATGAAAATTAATTACATTTCAATTCCAATATTCTTAGCTGAAAACTTCTCTTCATTAAACTGTGTAATCCAGCTAAATGGAACTGACTGTGAAATCCTATCTGAGTTTAACAGATTTATTTTGATATGATTAAAATCAGCATTAAAAAGCAACACATAAATTAAGTTAATACAATGATATATAGGAAACAATTATGATCCAGCAGAACAAATCTTTTATCTTCCAGAATTTGCATATATGTGGAGGTAAGCATAGCAACAGACCACACCAGTGGAGTACCTTATTCCAATAATACCCTATTAATCATCTTGGTGAATGAATGGCTAATTCAGTCAATTCACTGAGGAAATAGCAAATTGTAATCAGGATGTAGTAGAATCATACAGAGTACACAGCTGGGAAGCTGAGAGCACAAGGGCAGAAACAGCAGAACATGCAGTTAGAAACACACATGCATGTTCAAAATCACAAAGCTTTACTCACAAATAATATAATGGGAATGATTGGTCACTGAGGTTTCTGTTCTATATACTGTACCATATATAGAATGTCACTTATCTATGATTCCCTAATGCTGCATAGTTTTATGAGACAGGTAACAGCCATTTATCTCCTTACCACCACCCCCTCAACTGCATCACAATCCTTCACTGTATCGCTCACCTCCCACAAAGTTTATATCTACACTCTGGGCACTTATAAGTTAAATGTGTAATTTAGCATTTAAAAAAATATGAATGATAGAAAATTCAATGTGAATCCATGGATTGGGATCGCAAATCTCATTTTTTGTAATTCATCCTTCACTGGACTAACATTCTATATTAATGCCACAGGTTAAAAATAGCACCTGGTAACTGTAGTATAGCTATTTCTGGTGATGTGGAAATACACACCAGAATTGTATGTAATGTCAGCAGCACTTGTATCATTTAAAAATCAATAACTGACGATGCGAACACATTCACAGCATAAACACGGGACAATTGTGGGGACTGATAGGAATCATCCGCAAAAGACTGGAAAAACTACATACAATATCCAGCTGTGCTAGAAATGGCCTTATTTACCAGTGAAATTAACACTTTGGCTCCCCCTCACCGTTTATCGCACAGCTGCAGTAAAAATAGACACAATTAAAATTAAAACGCAATGTAACACTGTGCTACACATGAAACAACAACAGTGAAAACATTCCAATCTTGCCTGTGAGGTACTGAGGAGGGCATTTTGATGACGTAACAGTTAACATACATGGCATAAGCAAATCCAATTTAAAAAATGTGGAATGCACAGATGTGTTAAACTCCCTACTAATCTCCCAAACTCTGAATGCCCAGAATGACTTCACAAAACATGTCCACATGGGGGACAAAATCTTCTATCTCATTCTGCACAACATCAGCGGCTGTACTGCTGAATTAGCAGATTACTTAAGTACAGCTTCCAGCCACTAACTCCAATGAGAAAGTTAACAGATCAAAACTATAACAGATATAACTGACGAATGCAGCCACCAATATAAAAAATCTGATATGATTAAGGGACATAACAGACTTTCAGCTGATCGTGTAAACCACAAAAGCAAAACCAGTTATCCTGGAAAGTATTTTGGGCTTTTGTAGAAGATATCAAGCCATAGTTTACATACCATAAACCACAAGAAACGTGCACATCTTGTAAACCCTGAGATAGATATATTAATAAATATATATGTAAAGAAATAGATGTATATAAAGAAATATATAAATATATAAAGATATGAAATATATATCACACACACATACATACATTCATACACATAGATAAAAATCAAAATAAATTCATACACATATAGTAGTGCTGGTTTAAAAGCAATTGTGTTAAATTGAAGGGCTTAGTTCAGGTTAAGAAAATGTTCAAGACCATTGAAATGGGAAAGCACACCGAAGACCTAAATCTCTGACTTTAAGTTCTTATTATAGTTTTGCCAGCAGTCATGACTATCACAGGTCTGATTTATTTCCTGTTAGCAAGTCTTCTTTGTATAACTTCTCTGTCCCCAACCGCCACCCCCCCCTCCCTCTAGTGATGAATAAAACTACTCAAATTGAGAAGCCTGTGAAATTCCAACAGTGTCAAGTTAACTCTAAAGCTTGAGGTATGGTTCTTTCTCCAACTTTCAGGTGCAAACTCGGAGCTGCAAGTTAGACAACTCAGAGAAGAATGATGATGCAAAGCATATGAACCAAAATACCACTCCAGGCGTTTGGATTATTGAACTGGACATTTAAGAAAGCATGAACTTGCATTAGCGCAGTGCTTTATTACATCATCAGGACATCCCAAAGTGCTTCACAACTAATGAGTTACTGTTTGAGGTGCAGTCACTGTTGTTGGTAGAAGATCAGCCATGATCTAGTTGAATGGCAGAGCAGGCTCAAGGGGCCAAATGGCCTACTCCTGCTCCTATTTCCTATGTTCCTATGTCATGTACAGGAAAGATAGGGAAAGCAGAAGGAGGGTAGAGGAGCCTTAATGATAAGGAATGAAATCACTTCAATGAGAGGAAATAACGAGAGATAAGCAGGCAGTGGAAACTTTATGGGTAGAATTAAGATATGCAAAAGGTTTTAAGATTATAGCGGGAATTGTGTATAGGCCCCTGTGAGAAGCCTGGAAGTGGCAGCCTGTATAAATGCAGAGTTTAGACAAGCACGTAGCAAAGGCAGAGTGGTTTTAATGGGGGATTTTTACTTTCATGTAGATTGGGAAAAACAGACTAGTACATGTCAGAGAGGTCGTGAACTTCTTGAATGTGTCTGGGATAGTTTTTTGCAACAATATGTCCTAGAACCAACAAGAGGGCATGCCATATTAGATTTAGCAATGAGTCATAAGCCCAACTTACTTAACAATCTAATGGTGCGTGAACATTTATCGAATAGCGATCATAATATGGTTTGTTCAACGCAGTGTTTGAAAGGGAGAAACATGAAACAGCTACTAAGATTCTAGATTTAAGTAAGGCTGGCTTCAATGGGATGAGATTGAGACTGTCGACAGCAAACTGGGCAAATTTGTTAATGGGTAAAATGACAGATCATCAGTGGGAGGTGTTCAAAAAAGAATTTGTGATCCCAAACCAGTTTATACCCCTAAAGGGCAAACGTTCTACTTGCCAAAAAAGGCAGCCATGGACAACTAAAGAGGTAACATAAAACTAAGAGAAAAAGCATATTAAAATGCAAAAACAGATCCTGGCAAATGGGTAAGATCCAAAGAGTAGCAAAGGATAACAAAGCAGATAGCAAGAGTTACAAAGTGTATGTAAAAAAATTTGCAAGAGATATCAAAATCAACACAGAAGATATTTATAATTACATTAGAAAAAAAGAGGGTGGTCAGAAGCAATGTGAGCTCCCTGAAAACTGACAACAGTGAAGTTATCACTGAAAATAAGAAAATGTCGACAGGCTAAATAATTGCTTTGCGTCAGGGTTTACAGTAGAGGAAGAGGTCAGCAAGTCAGGCATTTCAAAGGGACAGGGACCCACCAAAACTTACACAAGCAAGATATAACAACCATGGAGATATTAATGGCACTAAAGAGCGACAAATCCCCAGGGCCAGATGGTTTCCACCTCAGATTTTAAAAGTAGTAGGTAAGAGTATTGCAGATGTCCTAACTTTAATCTTCCAAATTTCTCTCAATTCAGGAACTGCTCCTTTAGATTGGAAAATTGCGTATGTCACTCTGCTATTTAAGAAAGGCGAGAGAGGGTAACCAGAGAATTATAGACCATTTAGCCCAACATCGATTGCCAAGACATTACTCTGGTCTAAACGGATAGAGTGACTGATCAACTTGAAAATTTTCAGCTGATCAGAGACAGCCAACATGGATTTGTAAAGTGTACATCATGCCTGACAAATCTAACTGCATTTTTTGAAGAGGTGACTAAAATAGTGACAGGAATATCTATGGATGTTATTTATATGGACTTCCATATATGAAGCTCATGGAACTGAAGGCAAATTATTGACGTGGTTAGGAAACTGGCTGAGCAGAAGGAGACAGAGAGTAGGGACAATGGGCAGGTACTCTAATTCGCAGGCTGTGACGAGCAGTGTCCCAGAAGGATCTGTGTTGGGGCTGCAACAGTGTCAGTCATGGCTCAGTTGGTTGCATTCTTGCCTCTGAGTCAGAAGGTTGTGGGTTCAAGCCGCACTTCAGGCTTTCAGTACAAAAATCAAGGCTGACACTGCAGTGCAGTACTGAGGGACTGCGGCACTGTTAGCGGTGCCATCTTTTAAATGAGACGTTAAACCGAGACCCCTCCTGCCCCCTCATTTGGATGTAAAAGATCCCACGGCACTATTTTCAAGAAGAACAGGGAAGTTATCTCCAGTGTCCTGACAATTGCTTATCCCTCAATCAACATTTCAAACAAAAAAAACAGATTATCTAGCCATTATCTCATAGCTACAAACAGTGGAGGGCCAACAAGACTTTGGGGTCCAGGTATAATGATCATTACAATGCCATGAACAAGTACTGAAAATAATCAAAAAGTATAACGGAATGATGGCCTTTATATCTAGAGGAGTAGAATACAAGGGGGTAGAAGTCATGCTTCAGCTATACAAAGCCCTGGTTAGAACACACCTGGAGCACTGTGAGCAGTTCTCGGCTTGGAGGGAGTACGGTGCAGCTGGGCTCCAAAGGTTAAATTACTGGGAAAGATTATACAAACTATTGTTGTATGCCCTGGAATTTAGAAGGTTAAGGGGTGATTTGATCAGAGTTTTCAAGATATTAAGGGAAACAGAGAGGGTAGATTGGGAGAAACTATTTCCACTAGTTGGGGAGTCTAGGACTAGGGAGCATCATCTAAACATTAAATCCAGACCTTTCAGAAGTGAAATTGGGAAACACATCTGCACACAAAAGGTGGTAGAAGTTTGGAACGCTCTTCCACAAATGGCAATTGATGCTAGATCAATTGTTAATTTTAAAACTGAGATTGATAAATTTTTATTAGCCAAAGGTATTAAGGGATATGTGGCAAAGGCAGGTATATGGAATTAGGTCATAGATCAGCCATGATCACAGTGAATAGCGGAACAGGCTTAAGGGGCGGAATGGTCCTCTCCTGTTGCTACATAGGCAAGCGATTCAGCCAACTTGCACACAAGATCCCACAAACAGCAAGTGACTAGCTAATATATTTATCAGGAGAGAAACAGTGGCATAATTCTCTGAGCACTTCTAAATGTGGATAATTGAGAAACACACAAAGCTTAAACAAAACTCTTTGTGGTATTTCCAGCATTAAATAAAGGCTGTAACCAGAACATTCAATAATTAAGCTTTCTTCATCATGGAGAAGATTTGCTTGATCTCTTTCTGCAGAATTCTAAGGGTCAGCAAAAAGAAATACATCAATACTAGCTGTGCATCTGTTGACTCCCTGCCAAGGAATGGTTCCAAAAGCAACAGTCAATTTCCAGTACTTTGCCCAAGTGGCAATTATTCATGCATGATCCTAGCCAGTGAAGTTTATGGCAGAGGACGTCACAACGAAGCCAAATTCTGTGCTCATTCAATACAGACAACAGTTAGTTCCAGCAGGGGCTATTAGATAGCAACTCAGAAATAGGGACCCTGACTGGTTTTTCCCTTTGTTACAACCAGGTGAGAAACAGGTCTAGGGTTCCCTTTCTGCCTTCACCTGCTCTTACTGTAACAGGGTTTAATTTTTAAACACACCGTGTTTTCAGCTCCCCTTGGTGAATCCTTTTTCACCACTTTCCAATTATAAGGCAAAGAAACCTGCACAACAGATTTTCTCAGTTTTAAAGATGAAAAGTGAAATTTTATTAAACTTAAACTCTAATTCGGTTAATGCCCAAGGATACATGACACACCCACGCTAGCGTGCACACGCGATACACACACGCAGATAGTGACAGAAAGAAAACAGAAGAAACAAAGTGAAAAAATTTGAGGCAATATCTGAGGAGGTTTTTTGTTACGGTTCTTTGAGCTCACTGTAGAGTCCTTTATTGTAGATAGATCTTGCTTTACGTTGGGGCCCAGTATTCTTCTTAAACCTTGGTTGCTGTAGGAGACTTTTCTCTTTGGGGTTCATGTTTCTTCAGTGGATTTGGAGTTCTGTGAGAAAGAGATGGGAGCAGCCAGGAGAGATCTTCTCAGTCCAGGAGCAAACAGACACCCTTGGAGTTCAAACTGTTTGTACAATTCAGAAAAACCCAGGTTGCCAAGCAGGTTAGTCATGTGACTAAATGGTCTGACCATGTCTTGGATTACAGCAGTCTCTGAAATGCTCCTCTTACACACAATACCTCGTGATCAAGGTCCATTGTGGGTTGAATGTGTCAAGGAATGGTCCTTTGTCCTTCCAATCACCGTCTGTTAATATGCAAATGTCTTTTCCAGCCATGGTTGATCTATTTAACAAGTCCTTTCTTCACTCCAGTGACAGCTTAAAATCAATGTTCGTGACAAAATTAATGTGCCTCATTCTTGGCAGGTAGGGGCCTAGTATGGCATCTCCACACCCAACGGAATGAAATGCGATTTGAAAAAAGGCGCACTTCATTAAAAGGGTCGAGAGAAAATACACGATACAGGAAAAAAATATGCATTTCTCTCATTCATTCACAAATCCTAAAACTTATTAAAATTGCTCCTTTTTTTGACATCCCAATACACATGTGGTTCTTTTTTTGGGGAAGTTTCTCTTCCGTTTGCCCATTTCCAAGACTGCCTAGGGTCTTTGTTCATTCTGAGGTAATGTTTTTTCCCCTGGAGAGTCAGTAGTGGGCGGGTCTATCCTGAACTCTCCTTCAGTGCTCTGCTGAGTCGTGCAAAGGCTTCTGACTTTGGGGGGGGATGGGTGGTTTTCTTTCTTATGACTGCAGGGGAGGATTCTTTGCTAATCTCCCCTTTGTCCCAGAGGACACCTTTGCCTCTACTGCACTCCCCTGTGGCACTTCGACTAAGTGAGGCATCACCATCATATTTCTCTGTCCCCTAGAGGTCATTCTTTGCAGGTTCCTATAAATGCTGTTATCAACTCTGGTGGGGTGCTTCTAGTGGGGTCTAACTTTTCACTTTTTTCAGGCACGGCTGACTGGACAGTAGGGGTTTTCATCCGGGATTCCTCACGGACTTCCTTTAACCTGCCTTCTCGGTCACTTTTTCCCCTTCTCTTTCTAAACTTTTGCCAGCCTTAATCCTGCCTGTCCCCTTTTGTTCTCAGCGGGGTCCTTTACAGTTCACCAGCCCTCTGCTGGAGGGTCCTCCTAACACAGGACTTAAGGGTGCAGGGTTTCACTGTAGGTTGGCGATTCCCCTCAACCTGGCACATGTGGCAACTTCCTGCAGTACTCCACCACATCTCTGTGGTGTTTTGGCGAGTCAAGCTGCTGTCTTATGTGGGCTTTGGTCGTTCGTAAACCGGCATTTACAGCCATTGTAGTCTCGTGGGCCCTTCTTAATATTTCTCTCCGGTACCTCTGCGGCACCACTAACTGGTGAACCACTGTCCACTCCTTGCTCTCAGGTCTGTGAGGAGAACTCCATTTCCTCATCAGTACCTCATTCTTTAAATAGTAGCAATCAGCGACTCCCTCTGCTTCACTTTCAGACTGGGCAACCTGTGCTAACTCTCGCAATACTAGGTCAACTCGCTGAGACTCAGCTACTAGCTTCAGTCGCAGATAAGTTAGTATTCAAGCACACACAACCACAAGAAAATCTGTATTGAAATCTTGTTCTTTTTTGCTTGGGAACAATTTGGCTTCCCACTTCCAATTTCTTGTTTGCCTGTGAGTCAATCCCGGACGCTAGCACCCAAATATCTGTTACGACCCGGTGGGAAAGAGGTCTAGGGTTCCCTTTCAGCTTTCACCTTGTCTTAAGTGTAACAGGGTTTAATTTTTAAACACACAGTGTTTTCAGCTCCCCGTTGGTGAATCCTTTTTCACCACTTTCCAATTATAAGGCAAAGAAACCAGCACAACAGGTTTTCTCAGGTTTAAAGATGAAAAGTGACATTTTATTAAACTTAAACTCCAATTCGGTTATTGCCTAAGGATATATGATGCACCCATGCTAGCATGCGCTCGCGATATATACACGCAGATAGAGACAGAAAGAAAACAGAAGAAATAAAGTGGAAAAATTTGAGGCAATATCTGAGGAGGTTTTTTGTGTTACGGTTCTTTGAGCTCACTGTAGTGTCCTTTATTGTAGACAGATCTTGCTTTACGTTGGGGCCCAGTATTCTTCTTAAACCTTGTTTGCTGTAGGAGACTTTTCACTTTGGGGTTCCTGTTTCTTCAGTGGATTTGGAGTTCTGTGAGAAAGAGATGGGAGCAGCCAGGAGAGATCTTCTCAGTCCAGGAGCAAACAGACACCCTCGGAGTTCAAACTGTTTGTACAATTCAGAAAAACCCAGGTTGCCAAGCAGGTTAGTCATGTGACTAACTGATCTGACCACATCTTGGATTACAGCAGTCTCTGGAATGCTCCTCTTACATACAATACCTGGTGATCAAGGTCCATTGTGGTTGAATGTGTCAGGGAATGGTCCTTTGTCCTTCCAATCACCATCTGTTAATATGCAAATATCTTTTCCAGCCACGGCTGATCTACTTAACAGGTCCTTTCTTCACTCCAGTAACAGCTTAAAATCAATGTTCGTGACAAAATTAATGTGCCTCATTCTTGGCAGGTGGGGGCCCAGCATGACACCTTCCTTACCGCAGGAGTGCTGCTGCTCCAGCTAATTTCAGCATAGGACAGGAATGAAGCTTGAGATTTCCTGGGCTGTACGTTTCAGAGACTGACACCTGAAATTTCCACAGGGGTTCTTCCATAGGAGATCTGCAGATCCACCATCCCCAGAGATGCAGCAAATTGCCATTTCTGTTGTCTCTCCATGGGTTCTACCAATCTCCCACCAAAGTTACAGCTGGATATGAGGAGAATTCCACAGGAGTTCAGGGCTAGAGTTTGTTCCCATACACAAAGAGGGCCATTTGATGCTCATTTTATTTTAGGCTCTCTGGGTTTATATCTAGAATACAATGCATGTCTTAATTTTCCTAAAACAAAAGGCGTTAGGTTATGCCCATTAGAGAATTCTCAACAAAAAAAATTTAGACAACTGGAAACGCAATCTTTTTTTTAAATCTGCTGGAGAGGTGATGGGTGTGTTTATATTGTGATTTAAATGCTCCCTTGTGGTCAAGATTTTATGCACAGTTTCAATGCGCAAACAGTATATTCTTCGATTCGTAGTTCCTATTTTTATTTTCTACAGTTAACTGGCTTTGGTTTTGCTCCAAGGAAACATCTTTATAGTGACAGTCATTCTTAGAAAATAGGAATGTAACATTTTAAGTAAGATGTAATTGAAACCTATTGATAATCAAACTGGAGACTGCAGCATCCTTATGTTAACCTAACTTGGCAAGCTAATGACCAAAGCCTCTCAAAGTCACAGGGGAAGCAAAAGAACAAAAAGGGAAAGCTAGATTTTCTTCAAATGTCATTTTCAAGGAAACAGAACAAATTGCTTGATGCCCATTTAGAGCTCCTTGCAAAATTATGCGACATATAACTCTTGTGGCAAAACAAATCTTCCAAAAGATGCCAGGTTTTGTGATTGTCAGGCTATTTATCTGCATGCAAGTCCCACACACACCAGTACTTCATAAAATCTAGAATATTCTGTGTGGCACGGAGAGTGACTGGTGCAGCTTTGAATCCACTTTGCTCAGTTCCCAATCTCAGTTAAGTCATGCAGGGCTGAGCAGAGGCTGCAATGACTCACAGTAAGGTGAAGAAGGATATGTAAGTGGAAAGCCCCACCGGAAAGCCCGTTAAAGGAACACTGGTAGTTATGTGGGAGCAGATTGCAGGTTACATGCCCAGTCCTCCCTGCTCTAGACTTCAAACAAGGCAAAGAATAAGCAGTGAAAATACAAAAGCAGAACTTACCTGAACACCCGCATAAAAATAAAAAAGTCCTGCATGTCATTGGTTGACCCGTGGGATAGCACCAATGTCATAGCTAATCTTGAAAGGTACAATCCTTCTACCATTAAGTTCTCCTACCCTTCTGCCATGTACGTAAACAAGATCTTGCGTGAATGCTTTTCCTCACATGTCCTCCAGCAATAAGGGCAGTAAACAGGCTACAGACTCTTCTGCTCCCACTCCCACCTCCACCAGGGCACCCTCAGCTCAGCTGATGCAAGTTGTGCTTGAAGCATCAATAAAGAGATCATAAGTAAGCTCAACACTTTCTTACCCAGAGGTTTCAGGAATTTCCTTTGCTTTTCAGTAGGAATTACATAGTTCTGTTTGGACAACTTGATAAAAATGAGTTAATGCTGTTGTGACAGAACATTCCATTCAAGCAAGACAAGATGATGACAAATCTTGCTACATATCTAACCAAAGTACTTTGGCGGCCAATAGCAAGACACAAATCTGCAGAAATGGTAATCACCAAACAGAAACATAAACTCCAGAATCCAAATGGAAAATCACGCTTTATCTAACGATACCGTTGACGAAAATAAACTGGCTTCAGTCTGACAGCAACTTTATCTTGCCCCACAGTCAAATTTATAAACTCAAAATGGGGATGAATAGTTTGAAGTATTTCTGCCAACTACAACAGAACTTACTCTTTGACAAGGGCAAAATGGTGCATTACAACGTACTGTGCTCAATTGCTTAATTAAGATGAATGTAGGCAATCCTTAGTGGAATCACTAGATGAATTATTAACACCAGCAAATTCCATCACCATGAGTGAGAGGGGAAAATCAACCACCAATCACCTCCCTTCCCACTGTGGGCAGTCTCAGTGTTGGGACAGGATCACAGATGTAGCGGTCATGAGGACATGCACCCATCTAGATGGAGGAGACTTTGCAATGGGAGAATTTTTTTTCGAAGACATATTGAATAAAATTGTGTATTTTATAAAGGTCAGCTCAATAAAAACATTAAAATGTAAAAACATTCAAAATTACAACATTTTCCTACGAGAAAAGAGTGGAAATTTGCAGCGAGGACGGTATTAAATTGCAGAATTGCAGCTCCAAGCAACAGCACTCACCCTCTCTAGGTCCTGCCGGAGGTGGGTGAAAAGCTGTAGCCGCCTGAACAAGACATCTTGCTCCTGCTTTGCCAGATTGTCCTCCTCGTCCTTTTTGGGAGTGAAGAGAGGCTTGTTGAAATTGCTCTTCCTTTTCCCTTTCCAATACTGGTAAATATAATCCACAAGTTCCTCGTCCAACTTCAACTGCTGGGACACTTCAGAGATGCTGACAAAGTTATAAAATTCGTCCTCCAATTGTTGGAGTTTTTGTTTGCGGAGGCTGATCCTTTGAGCCTCCTCCTGGCTCTGGTCCATGCTATCCAGGGCACTTTCCACAATGAGAGGTTTCTCCTGCATCTCCACAGTGGAATAGTTTTCGTTTCCGTCATCCGGTTCCTTGCTGCTGTGCTTCAGGCAGTAGGATTTAAACTTCACTTCATCGTTTTCTGCCAGGATAGTCTTCATTTCCAAATTACGGTCAAATGCACAGGTCACATGAAAGGCTGTCCGGCAGTTTTTCACTGAACACTACAAGCATATAAAAAAAAAAGTCCTGTTACAATAGAAAGTACATTTCAGCTGGTCATGTACAGAATACTACAGCACTTCTTGTTACTTTGAAATATTTATATCTTATATGAGGAAATGCCCAGTATACCCCAATAAGAACATATTCAGAACATATTAGCTATTACCTACCATCATGAAAGTAAAAACACAAGTCCACCAATATTTAATAGGGAATATCAGTCTTTTCCTGTCCTCTGAAACACTCAAAATTGCTGGAAGCTGCCATTTTGTGTATGCAGTTTAATTAGTAACTAAATGGATCAGGTCAAAGCTCTGCAGTCCTGCCACATCCAGTCATGGATGGTGATGGACAATTAAACAACTAACTGGACTCCAAAAACATCCCTGTTTTCAATGGGAGCCCAGCATGTCAATGCCAAAGACAAGGCTGTAGCATTTGCAAACATCTTCAGGCAGAAATATTGAGTGGATGATCCAACTCGCCCTTCTTCTGAGGTCCCCAGCATCACAGATGCCAGTCTTCAGACAATTCGATTCACTCCACATAATATCAGGAAACAGCCAAACACACTGAATACAGCAAAGGCTACTGGCCCTGACAACATCTCAGCTGTAGTACTGAAGACCTGTGCTTCTTAGCAAAGCTCTTCCAGTACAGCTGCAACATTGGCATCTACAATGTGGAAGATTGCCCAGGTTTGGCCTATCCACAAAAAGCAAGACAAATCCAATCCAGTGAATTACCACCCCATCAATCTACTCTCAATCATCAGCAAAGTAATGGAAGGTGTCGTCGACAGTGCTATCAAGCAGCACTTGCTTAGCAATAACCTGCTCACTGATGCTCAGTTTGGGTTCCGCCAGGGCCACTCAGCTCCGGACCTCATTACAGCCTTGGATAAAAAATGGACAAAAGACTGAATTCCAGAGCTGAGCTGAGGTGAGGTGAGGTGAGGTTAAAGTGATTGCCTTGACATCAAGGCAGCATTTGACCGAGTATGGCATCAAGGAGCCCTAACAAAACTGGAGTCAATGGGAAATGGAGGAAACCTCTCCACTGGTTGGAGTCATACCTAGAACAAAGCAAGATGGTTGTGGTTGTTGGAGGCCAATCATCTCAGCCTGAGGACATTGCTACAGGAGTTCCTCAGGGTAGTGTCCTAGGCCCAAACATCATCAGCTGCTTCATCAATGACCTTCCTTCCATCATAAGGTCAGAAGTGGTGATGTTCACTGATGACTGCACAATGTTCAGTAGTACTCGTGACTTCTCAGATACTGAAGCCACATGCAGCAAGAAATGGACAACACTCAGACTTGGGTGAGAAATGGCAAGTAACATTTACATCACACAAGTGCCAGGCAATGAACATCTCCAACAAGAGAGAATCTAACCATCTCCCCATGACAATCAAAGGCCTCACCATCGCTGAATCGCCCACTATGAACATCCTGGGGTTACCATTGACGCAAAACTTAACTGCACCAGCCACGTAAATATTGTGACTACAAGATCAGGTCAGAGGCTGGGAATCCTGCAGGGAACAACTCAGTTCCTGACTCCCCAAAGCCTGTCCACAATCTACAAGGCACAAGTCAGGACTGTGATGGAATACTATACACTTGCCTGGATGAGTGCAGCTCCAACAACACTCAAGAAGCTCATCACCATCCAAGATAAAGCAGCCCATTGAACGCCACTCCATCCACCACCCTAAGCATTCACTCCCTTCATCACAAGTGCACAGTGGCAGCAGTGTGTACCATCTACAAGATGCACTGCAGCAAATCATCAAGGCTCCTTCAACAACACCTTCCAAACCTGTTGCCTCTACCATCTAGAAGTACAAGGACAGTAAGCGCATGGGAACACCACCACCTGCAAGTTCCCCTCCAAGTCACACACCATCCTGACTTGGAACTATCACCGTTCCTTCACTGTCGCTGGGTTAAAATCCTGGAGCTCCCTCCCCAACAGCACTGTGGGTGTACCTACCCCAAATGGACTGCAGGGGTTAATGAAGGCAGCACATAACCATTTTCTCATGGGAAATTAGGGATGGGCAACAAATGCCAGCGACACTCACATTCTAAGAACGAATATAATTAGGGAACTGAATCAAATCTTTGAAGGAGAAGTTGAGAAGGCTGTTTATAAAAAGCATATGGGATCCTCAGCTTTAGTAATGGGTTCCTCAACTTTATTAATAAGGCTCACAGTGCAAAAGCAACAAAATTATCCCAAACCTTTATAAATCACTGGGCAGGCCTAATCTGGAGTATCGTGTCCAATACAAGGTGTTCAGGATGTTGCAACTCCGCCTCTGATCACACTAAATAATACTGCACTGAAGGTAATTAGCAAATTCTGTTACCTTGGGTCAACGGTGACAGACAGTCTGTCCCTTGATGCAGAGCTCAATACATGCATAGGGAAAGCAGCTACCACCTTTGGCCGACTTTAAAAAACGAGTATGGGATATCACCAAGCTGATGGTTTATAAGGCCTGTGTTCTCAGCACCTTGCTGTATGGCTGTGAAACATGGGCAACTTAGAGCTACCAGGAAAAGCTCAATAATTTTCATCTTTGCTGTCTGCGGTGCATTATGGGCATATCCTGCCAGGACAAAATCACAGATGCAGCCGTCCTCTCAAAGGCAGAGCTTCCAAGAGTATTGGCACTAAACAAACAGAGGTGGCTTTGGTGGATCAGACACGTCTGCAGGATGGTATATGGTGGCGTATCCAAGGACCTTCTGTATGGTGAGGTAGCCGGGGCCTGTGCAGTGCCCAAAGCTCCGCTTCAAGGATGCTTGCAAGCGTGACATGAAGGCCCTAAATGTCGACCATCGCACTTGGGAGTCACTAGTTGACACAAGAGGGAAATGGCGACAGGTCCTGTGGACTGGTATACACTACCACAATGACCAGTTGCTACAGCAGTTTGGCAACAGGTGCCAACACCGAAAACAACAATTCACAGCATCACCTGGCAGCTTCACATGCAGCTTGTGGCAGAACCTGCTTCTCAAGGATTGGCCTTCACAGCCTGCAACAAAGGTGCACCACCCCCCTTAAATGGATCGTTTCCTGCGTGTCCATTATCTTTCATAGATTGAAGGATGTCAACCAACTGGGCACCACACTTTAGGAGGGATGTTAAGACCTTGGAGAGGATGCAGCAGAGAATAGTACAAGGGTTGAGGGACTTCAGTTATGTGGCAAAGAACAAAGAAAATTACAGCACAGGAACAGGCCCTTCGGCCCTCCAAGCCTGCGCCGATCCAGATCCTCTATCTAAACATGACGCCTATTTTCTAAGGGTCTGTATCTCTTTACTTCCTGCCCATTCATGTATCTGTCTAGATAACATCTTAAAAGACGCTATCGTGCCCGCGTCTACCACCTCCGCTGGCAACGCGTTCCAGGCACCCACCACCCTCTGCGTAAAGAACTTTCCACGCATATCCCCCCTAAACTTTTCCCCTTTCACTTTGAACTCGTGACCCCTAGTAATTGAATCCCCCACTCTGGGAAAAAGCTTCTTGCTATCCAACCTGTCTATACCTCTCATGATTTTGTACACCTCAATCAGGTCCCCCCTCAACCTCCGTCTTTCTAATGAAAATAATCTTAATCTACTCAACCTCTCTTCATAGCTAGCACCCTCCATACCAGGCAACATCCTGGTGAACCTCCTCTGCACCCTCTCCAAAGCATCCACATCCTTTTGGTAATGTGGCGACCAGAACTGCACGCAGTATTCCAAATGTGGCCGAACCAAAGTCCTATACAACTGTAACATGACCTGCCAACTCTTGTACTCAATACCCCGTCCGATGAAGGAAAGCATGCCGTATGCCTTCTTGACCACTCTATTGACCTGCGTTGCCACCTTCAGGGAACAATGGACCTGAACACCCAAATCTCTCTGGACATCAATTTTCCCCAGGACTTTTCCATTTACTGTATAGTTCACTCTTGAATTGGATCTTCCAAAATGCATCACCTCGCATTTGCCCTGATTGAACTCCATCTGCCATTTCTCTGCCCAACTCTCCAGTCTATCTATATTCTGCTGTATTCTGAGAGTCCCCTTCACTATCTGCTACTCCACCAACCTTAGTGTCGTCTGCAAACTTGCTAATCAGACCACCGATACTTTCCTCCAAATCATTCATGTATATCACAAACAACAGTGGTCCCAGCACGGATCTCTGTGGAACACCACTGGTCACACGTCTCCATTTTGAGAAACTCCCTTCCACTGCTACTCTCTGTCTCCTGTTGCCCAGCCAGTTCTTTATCCATCTAGCTAGTACACCTTGGACCCCATGCGCCTTCACTTTCTCCATCAGCCTACCATGGGGAACCTTATCAAACGCCTTACTGAAGTCCATGTATATGACATCTACAGCCCTTCCCTCATCAATCAACTTTGTCACTTCCTCAAAGAATTCTATTAAGTTGGTAAGACATGACCTTCCCTGCACAAAACCATGTTGCCCATCACTGATAAGCCCAATTTCTTCCAAATGGGAATAGATCCTATCCCTCAGTAACTTCTCCAGCAGCTTCCCTACCACTGACATCAGGCTCACCGGTCTATAATTACCTGGATTATCCCCGCTACCCTTCTTAAGCAAGGGGACAACATTAGCAATTCTCCAGTCCTCCGGGACCTCACCCGTGTTTAAGGATGCTGCCCATATTGCCTCACTGTGAGTCCATCCGCAGCTCCAGAGCCGTCATGCGGTCTAACGAGAGCTGCAACTGGACACACTTCCTGCACGTGAAGGAGTCAGGGACATCAGCCGTGTCCCTGAGCTCCCACATTGAGCAAGAGGAGCATGACACTGGTCTGAGATCTCCTGCCATTTTTAATCTTAAGCTTAAGACTAGAGAAGTTGGAATTGTTCTCCTTAGAGAATAAGTGGGTGTCAAAATAATGAGGGGTTTTGATAGAGCAGGTAGATTTGTAACCAGAAGGCACAGATTTAAGATAACTGTGTAAAAGCAAAGCAGAGATGAGCGGGAAAAAATAGTGCATTATGACGACCTGGAATGCACTGCCTGAAAGGATGGCGGAAGCAGATTCAATAGTAACTTTCTAAAATGATTTGGATAAATACTTAAACAGGAAAAATAATGGGGAACAGCAAGGAAATGGGGTTAATTAGATTGTTCTTTCAAAGAGCTGACACAGGCACAATGTGACGAACGGCCTCCCTCTGCACTGAGATTGTTTGATTCTCTTCTTTCCCATTCCTTTCCTGTGCCTTTTCCACCATTAAAAAAAATGACCAACTTACTGATACCCTCAGACTACTGAAACTACTATATGTGTTGAGCAATTTACTTTTGAGCAGTCTACCCCTTGTTTTTAATGCATAAATGAATCAGAGTCGTTACAGCACAGGAGGAGGCCATTCAGCCCATTCTGTCTGCACTGGCTCTCCGAATGAGCAATTCAGCTAAAGCCATTCCTGCACATTCTTCCTTTTCAGCTAACAGTCTAATTCCCTTTTGAATGCCTTTTCCTAATGTCACTTTTGCTTCTTTTGCCAATTACTTTAAATCTGTGCCTTCTCAATCCTTCCACGAGTGGGAACGGTTTTTCCCTATCCACTCTATCCAGACTCCTCATGATTTTAAATACCTCTATCAAATCTCCTCTTAGCCTTCTCTTCTCCAAGAAAGCAGTCCCAACTTCTCCAATCTATCTTCATAACTGAAGTTCCTCATTCTTGTGAATCCTTTCTGCACTCTCTCCAATGCTTTCACATCTTTCCGAAAGTGCAGTGCCCAGAACTGGACGGAATACTCCAGCTGACGCCGAACTAGTGTCTTATACAAGTTCAACATAAACTCTTTCCTCTTGTGCTCTATGCCCCTATTAATAAAGCCTAATAATTAGTAATAAATATTCCCTCCTTCACTTTACACTTTCAAAATATCACTGCAATGGGAGGAATAATCACTTGTTGTCAATTCTTCTAGAACAGCTGTAATGTGCAGAGCTGTGTTCTAAAGCTAAATCGCTGCCTATTTCCACCTGCCCCCACTCTCTGCACCCACCCCCCCCACCCTAAACATGATTTTTTTGATCATCCACAAGAGTCAAACATTTGTTACCTCCTTTAATTCCGCCCCCAACAGTTGACTCCACTCCCCTCCTCTTCTTTTGAAAATGTTGATTCTTTTACACAGTACACTTCCACAAGCATAGAATGAGGCTGCAGTCCAGCAACGCCTCATCCAAGTAGCCATGCTCCCTATATGAGGTTCGGCAATGAGTGTCGACAGGCTTTTCAATTGTGGTGCAGCGAAAGGCCAGAACAGACAAGCCGAATTCGGATCCTGTCGTCACCGATGTTCATACATCTGCACTCATGCAAGCATCGTTCGACGATGATAAGAAGCAGGAGCTGTTTGATTTACTCCTCGATAGCCATGGGGTACTGAAGCCAATCGTATTGCCCTTTAGCCACTCCAGCCGAGAGCAGCCAAAACCAAAGATCAGGATCAAAACCTGGGAACTTCACTGTATAGTTCAGCTAATCACAAGATAAATTAACTGTCATCTAAAAATGCTGTGCTTATTTAATAGTCTTTACTCAAAGAAGTATTGGAAGATGTAAATGTAGTTCCCTCCCTCTGTACTTTTTATAGAAGTCTAAAGACTTGTTAGTACTGCAGATTGGACCTCTTTCCATTTATGGCATTCGGTGTCGGCATCAAGCACTCCCGGATAAGAGCCAGATGCAGATGAAAGCTCCTTCTAATCTGCCGCAGAGTCCCTCAGCTCCAACTTCAGAACCCCCACCACTGCACCAGTGTGACAATTTTTCCAGTTGCCACAATATTCAACCTGGGCTGTCTCTGAGTGAGATTGTCAGCGAAATGTTGAATTTAGGAACATTCTGCATTGTTGGCCCATGTCTACTAGGAACTGCCTCAACACTGCCAAAATTCACTTCGCAAAGACCCGTTAAAGTACACAGAGAAGACTTTTATCCTTTAAATCTTAAGGTGCTCTTTAAAAAAGGTTAAAAAAGTTACATCGCCATGCAACATGTTATTAATTCCTCAGACACTAACACTGCTTTTTTTCAACACTGATCTATGCATCCATAGCCAGATTATTAACCTAAATCAAAGCACTTTTCATGTTTTTAATCAATATATCATGTTATTTGCAAGTATTTGGAATGTAAAATATTTGAAAAACCAGGTTTTCAATGATAGGAGAAAATTTTAGAAATCAACCCATATAGGAAGTGCCTAGAAGCCAACCTTGTCCAACAAACAAGATACCCAAGCACAGTCTTTATCTCAACATCAACACTGTTTTATTGGAAAGCAAAACAAAGGGAGCATTTTATTACTTTAAGTGTTTCAAAGCTGAACCATATTCATCCTGCTAGAGTAACAAACCAGGCTTGCATAAAAATGGCCACTGAGTTAACCTTTGGCCAGAAGCTGGGTTGTTAATTAAGATGATTTTGTGTACACAGCTGGAGTGCCAATACAAGTCACAAATTTAAAAGAAGTATTTTCCATCAAGGGCAACAGGCCAAACAAGATTGTGACTTAAAATGTGACTGAAAAGTAATAATTGACTCCAATCGATAGTGCACTATACTGAGGAATAGAGGATGACAGCTTGATCAAAAGGCTTTGTCTTGTATTCTCTCTTTCTGATTTATCCTCTATTCCCTGCTATAATAGATCTAGAATGGGGAACGAACCAGAGCAGCAAAGAGAAGTAAAAGTATGGGCAATAGTGCCCAAAATATAATACAGTCTAGGACATAATCATGATAAAGGCCAGGGTAATAAATTGGAGATAAGAGATACTGAGGTGTTGAGAATAGAACTTGGCAAAGTAAAATGGACAACAGTTTTGGAACACAATTTGAGACTTTTAAAACTATGTTCAACAGAGCTCGGGAAAAGTATATTCCGAGAGAGGCACTATTACAAATATTTAATATTTAGGTAGAAAACGTTGCAATGCCAGAGGACTTTATACCTATATTTAAAAAGAGAAATAGAACATATGCAGGGAACAATAGACCAGTAGGAAAAATAATGGAATCCCTATTAAAGGAGAATATAGAAACCAAAAGTACAAAAGTGAATAGTCAACTTGGATTTCAAAAGGGAAAATCTTATTTGACCAAACTCATTGAATTCTTTGAAGAGTAAACAAGGGTAATGCAGTAGATGTAATAAGTCTAGATTTCCAAAAGGCTTTGAAGTAAGATACAACATAACAGATTAATGAATAAGGTCAGAGCTTGCAAAGTCAGGGAATAAGTTGCAGAATGGATAGGTAGTTGGCTGCAAGACAGAAAGTAGACAGTAGAAGTAAGGGTAGCCACTCAGAGTGACAGAAGGTGAAAAGTGGGATCCCAAAATTATCCGTGCTGGGACCCACTGTGGTTCACAATCTATATTAATAATTTAGACTTCGGAAGCAAAAACATTATTTCTAAATTTGCAGACAACAGTAAATTGGGAGGGATAGTCAACACTGAGGAACACTGCTACAAATTACAAGACAACATTAATAAACTTGCATATAATTAGCAAATTTGATGCAGATAAGTGTGCGGTATTACATTTTGGTAAGAAAAATAAGGAGGTCAGATATTACTTGGAAAACAGAATCTAAATGGGGTAGAGGAACAAAGGGATCTGGGACTCCAAATACACAAATCATTAAACATTATGATGCATGTCAGTAAGGCCATAACCAAAGCAAACCAAGCACTGGGGTTTATTTCTGGAGGAATAGAATTAAAAAGTAGAGAAGTTATACTCAACATGTATCAAACCTTGGTTACACCACACTTGCAGTACTGTGTACAGCTCTGGTCGGCATGTTATAAAAAGGATATAGGGGCACCGGAGAGGACACCAGAACTGCAAGGTTATGCTCATCAGGAAAGGATGATCAAGCTGGGTCTCTTTTCTCTCGAAAAGACATGGCTAAGGTGGTGACCTAATAGAGGTCTTTAGAATTATGAAAGCTTTTGATAGAGTAGACACGGAGAGAGTGTTGCCACTTGTAAGGAAGAACAAAACTAGAGGCCACCAATATAAGATAGTCCCAAGGAATTAAGTAGGGAATTCAGAAGAAATTTCTTTACCCAGAGAGTGGTGAGCAAATGGAACTCGCTACCACAGAGAGAGGTTTAGGTGAATCTGGACTTGATTTTAGGTAACAAAGCTGGGCAGATGGAAGGACTGGCAGTGGGAGAGCATTCTGGTGGTAGTGATCATAATTCAGTTAGTTTTAACATAATTATGGAAAAAGACAGCAATAGAACAGGACTTAAAGTTTAAATTGGGGTAAGGCCAATTTTACTATGTTGAGAACGACGGAGGTGGAGAGGCAACATGATAGAGGTTTACAAAGTTATCAGCGGCATGGACAGAGTGGATAGTCAGAAGCTTTTTCCCAGGGAGGAAGAGTCAGTTACTAGGGGACATAGGTTTAAGGTGCGAGGGGCAAAGTTTGGAGGGGATGTGCGAGGCAAGTTTTTTTTACACAGAGGGTGGTGAGTGCCTGAAACTTGCTGCCAGGGGAGGTGGTGGAAGCAGATGCGATAGCGACGTTTAAGAGACATCTTGACATACATGAATAGGAAGGGAATAGAGGGATATGGGCCCCGGAAGTGCAGAAGGTGTTAGTTTAGGCAGGCATCAAGATCGGCGCAGGCTTGGAGGGCCGAATGGCCTGTTCCTGTGCTGTACTGTTCTTTGTTCTTTGAGAAGTGGTTTAGCAAAAGTGGACTGGAAAGAGCTACTTGAAGGTAAATCAGTGCCAGAACAGTGGGAGGCATTCAAAGGAGAGATTCAGGGGGTTCAGAATAAACATGTTCCCACAAAGAAAAAAGGTGGAATGGCCAAATCTAGAGCCCCCTGGATGTCAAGGAGCTTACAGGGGATGATAAGGCAGAAAAGGAAGGCTTATGTCAGACATCGAGGACTCAATACTACAGAAAGCTGAGAGGAGTATAGAAAGTGGAGGGGTGAAATCAAAAAGGAAATTAGGAAAGCAAAGAGAGGGCATGAAAGAATACTCGCAAGCAAAATCAAGATGTTTTATCAATACATTAAGAGTAGGGTCCATAAAAGACTAAAAAGGTAACCTAGGTGTGGAGGTGCAAGATGTGGGTATGGTTTTTAATGACTACTTTGTGTCTGTCTTCATAAAAGATAGGAACGATGCAGATATTGTAATTACGGAGGAGGAACGTGAAGTATTGGATGTGATAAGCATAGGGAGAGAGAAAGTATTAAAGGGATTAGCATCCTTGAAAGTGAATAAGTCACCAGGGCTGGATGAAATGTACCCCAGGCTGTTAAAAGAAACCAGAGAGGAAATAGCAGAAGGTCTGGCCATCATTTTCCAATTTTCACTAGCTACAGGTGTGGTGCCGGAGGATTGGAGGTCTGCTAACGTTGTACCTTTCTTTAAAAGGGGAGCAAGGGATAGACTGAATAATTACAGGCCAGTCAGTCTAACCTCAGTAGTGAGCAAATTATTGGAATCAATTCTGATAGACAGGATAAACTGTCACTTAGAAAGGCATGGATTAATCAAGGATAGTCAGCATGGATGCGTAAAGGGAAGGTAGTGTCTGACTAACTTGATTTAATTTTTTGAGGAAGAACCAAGGATTAATGTGGGTAGTGCAGTTGCAGTGGTCTACATGATTTCAGCAAGACTTTTGACATGGTCCCACATAGCAGACTGGTTTAAAAAAAAGCCCATGGGATCCAGGGAAATGTAGAAAGTTGCATACAAAACTGGCAGGAAACAAAGGGTGATTATTGATGGGTGGTTTTGCGACTGGAAGGTTATTTCAGTGAGGTTCTGCAGGGCTCAGTACTAGGTCCCCTGCTTTTAGTGGTATATATTATCGATTTGGATATGTTTGCAGACGACACAAAAATTGGCCACATGGTTAATAGCGAGGAGGATAGCTGCAGACTGCAGGAAGATAGCAATGGACTGTTCAGGTGGGCAGAAAAGTGGCAAATAGAATTTAACCCAGAAAAATGTGAGGTGATGCATTTGGGGAGGTCAAACAAGGCAAAGGAATGCAAAATAAAGGGAAGGATACTGAGAGGTGTAGAGGAAGTGAAGGACCTTGGAGTGAATGTCCACAGATTCCTGAAGGTAGCAGGACAGGTTGATAAGGTGGTTAAGAAGGCATATGAAATCCTTTCCTTTATTAGCTGAGTCATAGAATATAAGGGTAGGGAGATTATGCTGGAACTGTATAAAACATTAGTTAAGCCACAACATTAGTACTGTGTGCAGTTCTGGTCACCTCATTACAGAAAGGATGTAATTGCACTGGAGAGGGTACAGAGGAGATTTACGAGGATGTTGCGAGGCCTGGAAAAATGCAACTATGAGGGAAGATTGGATAGTCTGAGATTGTTCTCTTTGGAACGGAGGAGGCTGAGGGGAGATTTGATTGAGATGTACAAAATGTGAGGGGCCTGGATAGAGTGGATGAGAAGGGCCTAATTACCTTAGCATAGATTTAAAGTGATTGGTAGAAGGATTATAAGGGAGATGAGGAAATATTTTTTCACCCAAAGGGTGGTGGGTATCTGGAATTCACTGCCTGAAAGGGCAGTAGAGGCTGAAACCCTCAGCTCATTTAAAAGGTGCCTGGATGTGCACCTGAAGTGGCATAACCTGCAGGGCTATGGACCAAATGCTGGCAAGTGGCATTGGGCTGGGTGGCTCCCTTTTTCTTTTCAGCCGCGCAGACACGATGGGCCAAGTGGTCTCTTTCTGTGCTTTAAACTTTCTACGATTCTATGAATCGTATGGATACGTTTAAGGGGAAGCTAAATAAGTATACGGGAGAAGGGAATAGAGGGATTTGCTAATACAGCTAGATAAGGAAGGATGCAAGGAGGCTCAAGTAGAACATAAACACTGGCATGGCCTGTTTCTGTAATGTACATTCTATGTAGATGTGTTAAACTATGCACATCAAATAAGCATCTATACTTTGCTCACTAGATGCTGACAGTAACACTAACATTGCATGAAGCATGTAAGGTCCCAGGTTCAATGTTTAGTTTGCAGAGAATTAGCCAACCTCAGCTTGATTAGCAGTATTGGTATGGGCACTGCAAATTGCTTCAGTACTCTGGTTTAGGCCAGTTTCCTTCCTAATCACTGTTTAATGCTGGAAATACACGTATGGATGTCAAACAATGACAAGATCGGGTTTGGGTGTGATGACGTCCCCCACTCATTGTCTAGGCGCATACATTAAGATGGCATCAGCCAATATTCATTCTAACATTTTTAATTTGTTAATATGAAGAGAATTTAACTGAAGTAGGTGGACAATAGGAACTGGTTTAATAAAATGTCTATAAAACACTTCTGGATTTTAGTCAACTAATCCATAACTTTGTCAATGATTGATTCAGCCGATAGCCATCACATAGAGTTTAATTATTTCTGCTTATCTCCAGTTTCAATGCTAAACAGCTTTTTCCTCATTTAATGAGATTTTTTTTTTTACCTCTTACTAATTTGTATGCAGACGTTTTATGACGTGACACAGTTACTTGAAAAATTGCTGTAAAATAATTGTGTGATTTTGTTCCAAACCTGTATGCAGGCTCCAGTCTTCTCAGTACATAGGCTGCACACTAATGCCCATCTGCTGGCAGGGACATGTGAGACCTTTGTTATGGGCTCCATCTTTTCTGGGCAGCCTATGCTAACCTAAAAGAAACAAGCAAAAGTTTTGTAAAACAAACCAGACGCATTTTCTTTCTTTAGAAGTCACAGGTAAGGATCACTGCAAGCGCAATACAATGAATTCACAGGTGCAGAACACACCGGCTTCATCTCAATATCAATACTGCTTCATTGGACAGCAAAACAATTTATTTATTTAAGAGTTCCAAATCTGAGCCAAATCTCCAGAAGATAAAATTTAATAAAATTTCATCTTGGTTTCAGCTTGCAAATATAATTCTGAATATAGTCCAGTTGGAATTTCACATGATAAATGTATAAATGCGTCACCAAGTCTATGACACTCAAGGAACATGGCTACCACCATTCTTCTGGTCGGTGGTTTTAAAGGCAATACTTGCTTCTACTCAGGCTTGTCCTTTAATCATAAAGAAGCATTTTACAAATAATGAAGAGTTAGCATATATTTATTTTAGAAAAAGAAACTCGCTTTATATTTTTTTTTAAAGCATTAAGTACTAAGAAGAACATTTCAAGATACAGGAAGGCTACCTGGCTCCAGTCCTATTTTGTGCACCCTCTCCAATTGTAAAATGGCTGGAGATGGTACCTCCAAATGCTCAGACTTAGATTCTGTCTATAAGCATAAAAGAGGCTAAGTTGCTGTCGTGCAAACTGTGAGAAGAACTTTAAAAGTACCACTGCAGCCATGGGGAGTGGAGAAGAAAGAGAGCCAGGTTTCAATCTCTGTTATACCATCCGGAAGATGCTGGTTGGAGGCTGGGAGTTTCTCTACAGAAAGAAGGGAAACAGGGCAGCATCTTAACCCAGGCCACTTTTGAACGCTTCGGTTGGTTACCCAGTAGCACCAGTACAGACAGTGGGCACATGCCGGGGGACTGGTGCATAGAGGAAAACGGAAGAGTAGTTTTGGGGTAAACAAAATTACTCCTGCACATACTGAAGATACTATATGTGTGGCATTTTGACTGTTTATATATATGTCATTGACACTGTTGCAAATATTTCCTGTTCTCCAGAAAGCACTGACAGTACTTGTCCTACTGAAAGCCCACTAATGTGCAGTACATGGGCACTGCAGATAATTCACCAAAAAATGTGGTTCCAAGTTCACCTACCTCTAAAATCACGAATGACCTCAACAGCTTTTGGTCAACCATCTAATCAGACCATGCTCTACTAATAAAATTACCTTATAACAACTTGATCCTATAAAGTAACAAGCTTCACTATGACAGCCACAGATATTTGAATTAAAAGCTATGGTAAACTTTACCACAAGGAAAAGGAACAAAAGATTGACAGCTTTGGGAGAACTTTGTTGCCAAGTCCTTGTTCTTACTTTTCTCTCCTTTCCTTCTTTAGATTCTCTCCAGGTAAATATTTCCCTATTGGGCAGATTAGGGACATGCTCCAACGCACTAGCAATGACACTCTATAGTCAGGCTCAAAGGAGTAGACACGGTTACTGGGTGACTGGTCCTCCAAATGTACCTCAGTCCTCCCCAATGTGGCTTAGTCTCGAAGTCTGGCATCCACCTCTCTTTCCAGCACTACCCTTTCCAAAAGCTGCGTTAAATCTGGATTTCACTAAATGGGGAATTTCAAACCAATCCGCAGCCTAACATGCCTTCACGGCATTGCAAGCTGGTTGCTCCAGTGAGGATTTAGCTTTATTAATACCTTCATGAATGCCTGGATGGTCTGAGGAAATTCTGGGCCAAAACATATATGGATTCCCTTCACCCAGGACAGCTAGACTATATTTATTAGTTTATAATGATACAAAGAAACAGGAACAATTCACTTCCTTTCAGGCTGTCACAGTGATTGGTATTTCTGAAACAAACAACCATTGAAGACCCATCACACTTTTAATTGAGGTCGAAGGTTACCATGAAAATAAAAAGCTCTTTCTTATATTATTTTATTCATGCTATAAGCCAAATGGAACTTTTAATGGTGAACATGACAACATCCAACACGTTTAAATGTAAAACCCCAGAAGTCTTCACAAGTTAAAAACTATTGGACCACTCCTTCCAAACACTCAATATCTTTTAAAAACTCTCAGGCATTGCAAAAGTGATAATCTTATTTTTATTTCAAAACCATAACTTTAATTGTGTTTATTTTAATACTTCATCATCACAGCACTGTTTTTTGGGGAAAGAGAGACAGCGTACCAATGGAATCCAACAAGGACAATGATGAACACAATAAATTGTTTTGTGCCTTACCTCAGGGATCCATAAAGCACAACTAACGTGAACCCACTTTGTCCCACTGCGGGTAGGCTTCATCGCTCCACCTTTCTTGGGGCAAAGCAAACATTTGGGCTGGACACCAAGTGCACAAGTCCGACATAACCAGCTGCCTTCCGGAACCTTCAGAATTCCATAACAAGCCTGTAATAAATACGCAAAGCTATACAAAATACACACGGGAAATGTCATATTCTGCCAAAAGTTCAGACCTCCATTATTTAAAATTATGACTCCTGGATTACACCCAATTAGATATATATTGCATGAAAGATAGAAGTTACCACCATTTTTAAACATGTCTCTATGTGTATGTAGTTCATCAGGGGACATTTGGCAATTGCTCATTGCAATTGGTATGCACTTATAAGCCTATGAAATTCTTCCCAATCCATTTCTGCAACTTTATACTGAACCACAGGAGAACGCATCCAATTCCCTTGGCTGAAGGATCCATTGTGTTAGATCAACTCCCAGTTCTGATCACCAGCTACCGACCCTCATTTAATGTCTCTCAGCAATCTATTTTGAGACCACCAAATAAAATGAACATATTGTTCTGCAGTTCTGAAAATAGCTCCTCTATTTTTGTTTTGTCCAACAGACGCATGTATACAAACACACAACTATATATAGCCTCACAACAAATATTATAACTGTTACCTCTGACAGTAAAATACTATAAGCGAATGTGAGCAATACTGTTTTTGTGACACAGCAATAAAGCACACTATTACTGGTGTCTAATTATGTCAAAGGTTACACAGAGTGACTCTAGTGTGGAACTGCCTCATTCTAGAATAACTAATAGCTTTGCGATAAACAGCCCAACATAAACTGGGAATACCCAAGTGGAAAAGACTTACAATGCATGAATGCATCCTAGCTCAGTGAGACAGGGAGGCTAAGACAGACAGCTCTTTTCTACTCTTGGTTCCAGTGAGTGGGCCAAACAGGCAGGGAATAGGCATTGCAGAACTATTTGGGGATGGTAACCATAGCGCAATAACTTTTAATTTGATTTGGGAAATGGCTCAGGAAGGTAACCAAACTCTAGTAGATAACATCAGGTGGGCAAACTACAGGGATATGAGGGAAAAACTCTGGAACAGACAAGGGGAATGCACTATTCAAAAAAAAATCTTGAGGATAAATTAGACATTCTTCAACAACATTAGAAGTGACATGCAGGACAAATAGATACAAATAGGAAGCAAAGACAGATCAAATAAGCATTTTCTGAAATGGACCAATCAATCAGACGGTTAAAAAATTACAAAGCTTATGGGAAAAGGGACAGGCTAACCATTATTTCAATAGCAACATTATGGAGAAGGAGCGCAAAAAGGGGATTGGGGTCAGCAAGAGGAAAATGGAAAGAGATACAACAGATGCAAAAAATACTGGTTAATTCTAGAATCCTATGGACCCAGCAGGGCACTATAGTCATAGGGACTGCAGGTTGCAGATAGGTTCCAATGGTGTACCCTTTATTCTCTGACTCACTCTCCTTGGGAATATAGGATCAGCAGTAGTCCATCAGACCCTCTAGCCTGTTTTACCACTCAATTAGATTGTATCTTAACTCCATTCATCCACTTTGGTTCTGTAACCCTCAATACCCTTGCCTAACAAAAATCCATCAGTCTCAGTTTTGTAAATTTCAGTTGACCTAGTCTCTATAGCTTGTTTGGGGAGCAATTTTCAGATTTCCACTATCCCTTGTGTGAATTTCAGAATCACAGAATCATAGAATGGTTACAGCACAGGAGGCCTTTCAGCTTGTGGAGTCCATGCTGGCTCTCTGCAAGAACAATTCAGCTAGTCCACTCCTCTGCCCTTTTGCTGTATCCCTCCACATTTTTAATTTCCAGTTATCCAGTTCCCTTTTGAATTTGCCACCATCACCCTCTCAGTCAGTGCATTCCAGATCCTACCCACTCGAGAAAACATCTGTTTACGCAACATGTCACCTTTGATTCTTTTGCCAATCACGTTAAATCTGGTTCTCAATCTCCATCAAAGGGAACAGTTTTTCTCTATCTACCCTGTTTAGACCCCTCATCATTTTGAACACCTCGATCAAATCTTCTCTGAACCTTCTCTCGGGAGAACAACTCCAGCTTCTCCAATCAATCCATGTAACTGAAGTCCATCATCCTTGGGACCATTCTTGTGAGCCTTTTCTACACCCTCTCGAATGCCTTCACATCTTTCCTAAAAGCGTGGTGTCCAGAATTGGACACCATACCCCAGTTGAGGTCGAACCAGTGTTTTATAGAAGTTCATTATAACTTGTTGCTTTTGTAATCTCTGCCTCAATTTATAAAGCCCAGGATCCTGTACGCCTTTTTAACCACTTCCTCAACCCGCCCTCTCTTCAACAATTTGTACACATAAACTCCCAGGTCTCTCTGTTCCTGCACCCCACCCCACCTTTAGAATTGTACCCTTTATTTTACCTGTTCTTCCTACCAAATTGTATCGTTTCACATTTCTCAGCATTAAATTTCATCTGCCACATATCAGCCCATTCTACCAGCCTATGTCCACTTGAAGTCCATCACTACCCTCCTCACAGTACACAAAACTTTGAAGTTTTGGGTCATCTGCAAATTTTAAAAGTCTGCCCTGAACACCCAAGTCTCAGTCATTATTAGATATCAAGAAAATTAGTGATCCTAGTACTGACTCCTGGGGAACACCACTACATACCTTCCTCCAGTCCGAAAAGCAACCGTTTACCACTACTCTGTGTCTCCTGTCACTCAGTCAGTTTCGTATTCATGCTGTCACTGTCCCTTTTATTCTATGGGCCTCAACTGTGCAGACAATTCTATTATATGTCACTTTATCAAACAGCTTTTGGAAGTCCATATACACCACAACAACTGTATTACCCTCATCAATCCTCTCTGTTACCACATCGAAAAACTCAACCAAGTTCGTTAGACACAATTTACCTTGAACAAGTCTGTACTGGCATTCCCTAAATAATCCACCCTTGTTCAAGTGACCTTTTAATTTTGTCCCGCATTATCTTTTCTAAAAGCTTTCCGATCACCGAAGTTAAACTGACTAGCGTGTAGTTGCTGAGTTTATCCTTACACCCTCTTTTGAACAAGGGTGTAACATTTGCAATTCTCCAGCCACCCCACCTCCACCCCTGTATCTAAGGAGGATTGGAAAATTACAGCCAGTATCTCGCGATTTCTGCTCTTATATCCTTCAACATTCTCAAGTGTATCCCATCCGGTCCTGCTGACTTATCAACTTTAAGTACAGCCAGCTTTCTCATACCTTCTCTTTATCAACGTTTAGCCCATTTAGTATCTCAATTACTTCCTCTTTCACTAAGACTTTGGCAGCATCTTCTTCCTTGGTAAAGACAGATGTAAAGAACTCAGTTCGTACCTCAGCCATGTTCTCTGTCTCCATGCTTAGGTCTGTTTTTTGGTTCCTAATCGCACCCCCCCCCCCCTCAACTACTCTTTTACTATTTATATGACTATACAAGACTTTTGGATTCCCCTTTACATTAGCTGTAGTCTCTTCATACTCTCTGTTTGCCTCTCATTTCCTTTTTCAGTTCCCCTCTAAACTTTCTATAGTCAGCCTGATTTTCACTTGTATTGTCCACCTGACATCTGACATACACCTTTTTCTGCTTCATTTTACTCTCTATCTCTTTTGTCATCCAAGGAGCTCTGGCAAGGCTGCCCTACCTTGTGGGAATGTACCTCGACGGTACCCAAAACCTCTCATTCCATTCCTCCGTTACTAACATCATCACTGAACAGCATAGCTCTAATTTTAAGGTTCTACCCCCTTGACCTGGTCTCTCCCACCAGAGCAAATAGCTTCTATCTACTCTATCAAGTCCTCTAATCGCCATAAACACCTCATATATTCAAATGAATACAAGCCTTGCTGGGATCATGGAATTACCCCTCAAACAGCAAACCATTCCTCCAACATATGAGATCCAAATGGGTGGTAAAATTCCAAGCAAAGATTTATTACCACAAATGGTGAGATCTGGAGAGCCTCAGATATTGTTCTCACGCCTTCATCTCCCTTCCAGAATCATGAGAGATACATCTGAGATTAGGGCCAGGCCTGAAGGTCAGGATTTTGGGACCGGGAGCAGCAGCATTCAGGATGGTGATTATGCACAAGTGCAAATGCAAATATTTAGGGTTGGCTTTCTCGAGATTGTCCTTATCCAATATGGTTGACGGTGCACTTCCCATTGAAAGAATATACATGCTTCCTGCCCACCATTTTGAGGTTTTAGAAGGCTGCAAAGCACCTGAAAACCACGCACTATGCAGCTTAATTTAACCCCCATACTGTGTATGCTCCAGGACAGTGATGTTAACGAAGTAGAGGTTCTATTTGGACTGTTGATAAGGTGGAGGCTCCAGCTAGGCTGAAGAGACTGCAAACTAATAAATCACTAGGAATTTATGAATTACATCCCAAATTTCTTTGAATGGCAAAGATTTGTAATGCAATGCTGATCATTTTGAAAGGAATCAATAAAATATCCATTGTCCTTCAAAGGAGCAATAAATTGATTGGCTTGATTTTAAAGACTGTTGTGGCGTCAGGCCAAACAAATGGTCTGCACCTCTCATGCTGTCGATACAATTAGACTGATGGATGAAGCAAATTTTAAACAGATTTGCCCTTCAAAAGTTCAAAATCACCTGTCCACAAAAAATTTCACTCAACCTATCCATCTTCTCCACCTATCATCCCATCCCAGTGGCCCTTTCCTCACTGTCATGCTGGAACATATCACTGTCACCCACCTCCATGCCCATCTCTCCCAAAATTCCATTCAAATCCCTCCAAGACAGATTTCCACCTTCATCACAGCTTTCAGAGTCACAAATGACATTCTCTGAGACAGATGGCATGGTGCTTTGTTCCTTCTCATCCTATTCAATCGCTCCATAGCATTCAATATAGTTGACCAGGGTATCCAACTCCAACAGATGGCACATTAGGGCGGCACAGTGGTTAGCACTGCAGCCTCACAGCTCCAGGGACCCGGGTTCGATTCTGGGTACTGCCTGTGTGGAGTTTGCAAGTTCTCCCTGTGTCTGCGTGGGTTTTCTCCGGGTGCTCCGGTTTCCTCCCACAAGCCAAAAGACTTGCAGGTTGGTAGGTAAATTGACCATTATAAATTGTCACTAGTATAGGTAGGTGGTAGGGAAGTATAGGGACAGGTGGGGATGTTTGGTAGGAATATGGGATTAGTGTAGGATTAGTATAAATGGGGGGTTGATGGTCGGCACAGACTCGGTGGGCCGAAGGGCCTGTTTCAGTGCTGTATCTCTAATCTAATCTAATCTAACAGCTCCTCTCTGTCACCCAGCTCTACTGATTGTCCTTGCATGGTCGCATTCCAACCCATCCGAACACAGAGCATGTCCAGCATTGGAATCACTTCCATCCCCTGTAGCATTACATCCCCTAGGGTTCCTAAGAATGTATTTGTTGGCTCTCTCCTCTTCTTTAGCTAACTGATGGAGTTAGATGAAAGGACTGGGAGAAGGCTCGTGTCATAAACATTGGCATGGACCTGTTGGGCTGAATGGCCTGTTTCTGTGCTGTAATTATTGTGCAATGCTTTGTAATAGATGTTATTCCTCAGTGACTCGATCTGCAAACACATCACCTTTCACATGTACACTACTGATACCCACCTTTACCACTCACCACCTCTCAACTGCCTCTGTGCTCTGAGACTGCTCAACATCAAGTCTTAGATGAGCTTTTACTCCCCCCAGTTCAGTATCAGGAAATACCCACGTCATTGATTTTGGCCGTTGACAACAAACTTTGCTCCTTTGTTACTGACTCCAACCCCTTCCCTAACCACTCCCCTAGATTGAACTAGACCGTTCATAATCCTAGCACCCTGTTCAAATAAATCCAAATATTATCCATCAACAAGATCGCTTTCTTCCACCTCCGCAATACTACCCGCCATCACCATACCTTAGCCATAGAAAAATAGGAGCAGGAATAGGCCATTTGGCCCTTCGAGCCTAGTTCGCCATTCAATACGATCATGGCTGATCATCCAAACTCAGTACCCTGTTCCCACTTTCTCCCTGTATCCCTTGAGCCCTATAGCCCCAAGAACTATATCTAACTCTTTCTTGAATATATTTAATGATATGGCCTCAACTGCTTTCCATGGTAGAGAATCCACAGGTTTACCACTCTCTGGGATAAAAAATCCCTCCTCATCTCAGTCCTAAATGGCTTACCCCTTATCATTAGACTGTGACCCCTGGTCCTGGACTCCCCCGTATCCTTCCTGCATCTAGTCTGTCCAGTCCTGTTAGAATTTTGTACATTTCTATGAGATCCCCTCTCATTCTTCCAAACTTTAGCGAATACAAGCCTAATCGACCCAATTTCTCTTCATAAGTCAGTCCTGCCATCACAGGAATCAGTCTGGTGACCTTCACTGCACTCCCTCTATAGCAAGAACATCCTTCCTCAGGTAAGGGGACCAAAACTGCTCACAATACTCCAGATGTGGTCTCACCAAGGCTTTGCATAATTGCAGCAAGATATCCTGATTTCCTGTACTCGAATCCTCTCGCTATGAAGGCCAACACACCATTTGCCTTCTTAACTGCCTGCTGTGCCTGCATGCTTACTTTCAGCAACTGGTGCATAAGGACACCCAGGTCTTGCTGCACCTCCCCCTTTCCCAATCTATTGCTGTTCAGATAATACTTTGCCTTTATATTTTTGCCACCAAAGTAGATAACCTCACATTTATCCACATTATACTGCATCTGTCATGTATTTGCCCACTCATGCCATGCTTTACATACAAACATACGAATTAGCAGAAGTAGGCCATTCGGCCCCTCTAGCCTGCTCCGCCATTCAATAAGATCATGGCTGATCTGTCTGTGTCTCGAATTCCACACTCCCATCTACCCCCCAATAATCTTTGATTCCCTAGACTAATAAGAATCTATCTATCTCCACCTTAAAAATATTCAATGACCCTAACTCCACCACCTTCTAAGGCAGAGAGTTCCAAAGTCGTACAACCCTCAGAGAAAAAATTTCTCCTCATCTCTTTCCTAAAACGGCGACCCCTAATTTTAAAACAGTGTCCCCTAGTTCTGGACTCACCCACATCCACATCCACCTTGTCAAGACCATTCAGGATCTTATATACTTCAAACAAGTCTCCCCTCACTCTTCTAAACTCCAGTGAAAACAAGCCCAGTCTGTCCAACCTTTCCTCATTAGACAACCCGCTCATTCCAGATATCAATCTAGTAAACCTCCTCTGAACTGCCTCCAATGCATTTACATTCTTCCTTAAATAAGGAGACCAAAACTGCACAGTATTCGAGATGTGGTCTGACCAATGCCCTGTATAACTGAAACATAACATCCTTACTTTTGTAATAAAGGAGAGCATTCCAACTGCTTTATTACTTGCTGTACCTGTATACTAACTTTTTGTGACTCACGCACTAAAACATCTAGATCCCTCTGCACCTCGGAGTTCTGCAGTCGTTCTCTGTTTAAGTAATACTCTGCTTTTTTATTCTTTCTACCAAAGTGAACAACTTCGCATCTTCCCACATTATACTCCATCTGCCAGATTTTTGCCCACTTACTCAACCTATCTATATCGGTCTGCAATCTCCTCATGTCCTCTTCACAACATACTTTCCTACCTGTCTTTGCGTTATCTGCAAATTTAGCTACTATGCCATCGTTCCCCTCATCTAAGTCATTGATACAAATTGTAAAAAGTTGAGGCCCCAGCACAGACCCCTGCGGAACTCCACTCGTCATATCCTGCCAATCAGAAAAGGACCCATTTATGCATACTCTCTGTTTTCTGCTAGCCAGCCAATCTTCTGTCCATGCTGATATGTTACCCCATACACCATGAGCTCCTATGTTGCGTAATAACCTTTTTATAGCCTCTGGATTCGAATACTCCAATATTCTCCTGGGTTGCCTTCCATTATCTACCCTCAATAAACTCAAACTAGCCCAAATCTCTGTTGCATGTTACCTGTTCTGCACTGCCCCTTATCCATCTCCTCACTGAGCTACTTTGGCTGACCATCCGCTCATATATCACATTTAAAATTCTTGACTTCATCTATAAATCGCTCTGTGCCCTCGCCACATCATATCATGCTATTTGCTTCAGCCCGATATCTCCTTCAAAAGGCTCCATTCTTCTGAGTTCAGGCAACTGCAGAAAGCCCCACCACAGAATCAACCACTATCGGTTCTATTCTTTGGAACTATATAAACCCCTATGCCTTTAAAAACTCAGGCTTTTTTCCCTCCTCTAGTTCAATCTTCTGTCTTAGTATCAGCTTTCCATGTATCCAATTGTAAAGCTCTTTAGGACATTTTCTTATCTTAAAGACACTACAAATGCACGTTGCTGTTATTATTTTAACACAAGACTGTAGATAACAAGACAATAGCTTTTTACACAGAGGAATACCTTTCATGCTTGGCTTGATAAAATATAGCATTATGCTCAAGTTATTTGTCACAGCTTCATCTTCTAATTGAATGTACAGACTCATTCAGTAAAACAGATGATACATATGAGAAAGCAAACAATCTTACCTGATGAACGCATATGTTGCATTTGTCACAGAAAACCATTTCGTTGTCATCCTCACCATCTGGAGATTGACACACGTCACACACCACATCTTCATCATATTCAATTCCTAGACCTTCTTCTGTCTCAATGGCATGGTTCATGTTATCATAACATCTACGTTCCAGTTCTTCCATGACCCTCTCCACGGTGAACTCATCTAATTCAGTCATCCCTGACAAGTTTAGCCAAAACATTCAGCATTAATATTGTGCTAGTCTGCAGTTTACATCGGTTAATAATTTGATATTTTCTAACTACTTGCAGCTCAACAGAGGCCAGATCTCATGTTCCAAAACCGCTGACCATGAGGCAGCTACGAACTGCTTCACATTGGACATCAAATCTTTCTCTGGCACTGCATCAAGCTCATTTCAACTGGGTTAGCAGACAGGTGATGTATTTTTGTGTACAAAGTTACTCATACCCATGAGAGAATAATACAATGTTTAGTACATCTTACATGAATCATAATGGTCAGAAGATCATCGACCTTCTAAATGCATCTCAAAAACATGTTAAAGCAAAAGTCTGAGCTCTCGGTGAAATGTGTTGGGAGGACAACTTTATACAAAGGTCCAGTCTTACCCCATCTGCCACTTCAGCTGATTTGAAGTGTTTGCAAAAATTCAAGACAATTCCAGTCAGTGTACTAAGCTATAAACTATTCCATAATGTTAACAACTCTGAAGAGGTTATGTCACAAGTTACAGGTGCTTCTGGTTTCCTTCGCTCACAAGTATGACTCCTAACCTGTTCTCAATTTCAATCAAATTATCTCTCTACAATCATCCATGATTACACACAGACACAGTAACTTCATCTTCTCCCATTTCATTCTCTTCTAATGAAGACTGATTTAACCCTCCAACATGTCTTTTATATTCCAGTATTTTCAGTACTTGTGGCTTTTTGATGCACCGCACTTGTTAATACTGTGGGGTGAATTCAGAAAGCATGTGGTTTTCAAAGTCATGAATGCAGTGAGTGAAAACACCATTCCAAGGGTTTTTCTGCCTCCCAGGGCAAGGGCATCATCATTTGCTGAAGAGTTATCATTGCAACCAATCCTTAGCATAAAAGGACTATGAGCCTTTCTTCATAGCTCACTACTCAGACGCAGTGTCATCCTCACTCACCTTTGAATCTATTGAGTGTTGTTGTACAAAGGTATGTAACTTCTCTGGCATTTGCCGATTCCTGCACTCTCTCTCGGTCATTGTTGTCCACAACAAAGATCAATCCCTGTGTGTTTTGGAAGAAGTGCCTCCACAAAAGACAGATTTTATCCTGACCCCCAACATCCCACACGGTGATGCAGGTATTCCTGTACTCTACCGTCTCCACATTGAAACCAACTGTTGGAATGGTGGTAACAATTTCACCCAGCTTTAGCTTGTACAGAATTGTAGTTTTACCAGCAGCTTCAAGTCCCACCCAAAATCATAAATCTGTGCATTTCCACCTCTGGTCCATTCTCCACAGACCAGTAAACCCCACCGCCGCTGCCATTTATGGGTGACTGTACACTGTGGAAAAGCTCTAACTCTGCACTGCATTATGTGGATCCTGTTGGCTCGTGCACTGGTACAGAAAACGTTGTGAAAGTGGCAACATAAGTTGTGACGCTGCTGCCTCCTCTTCCTGCCCACTAGACTTTAAGGACCATTACACAGAATAACAGAATATACAGCACAGAAACAGGACATTCAGCCCAACCAGTCCATGCTGGCATTTATACTCAAGCCTCTTCCCATCCTTCCTCATCTAACTCGATCACCATTTCCTTCTATTCCCTTCACACTCAAATGTTTATCTAGTTTCCCCTTAAATGCATCTATAATAATCACCTCAGGTGCTCTGCGTGCTGGCAAACTCCATATTCTCACCACTCGCTGGATAAAGAGATTTCTTCTGAATTCCCTATTTGATTTCTTGGTGACTATTCTATATTGATGGTCTCGAGTTTTACTCTTCCCCCAAGTGGAAACAATCTCTGTGTCCGCCCTATCGAAAGCTTTCATAATTTTTAAGACCTCTATTAAGCCACCCCTCAGCCTTGTCTTTAAGAGAAAAGGCATCCAGGCTGTTCATCCTTTCCTGATAAGCACAACCTGTCAGTTCTGGTATCATGGTTGAAAATCTTTTTTGAACCCTCTCTAGTGCCTCTATATCCTTTTTATAATATGACAACCAAAACTGTACACAGTACTCCAAGTGCGCTCTAACCAAGGTTTAATCCTAGTTTAGCATAACTTGTCTACTTTTTAATTCTATCCCAGTAGAAATAAACCCTCGGGCTTGGTTTGCTTTTGTTATGGCCTTACTGATCTGCCTTGTAATTTGTACTGATTTGTATATTTGTACGCCCTGATGCTTTTTGCTCTTCTACTCCATTTAGATTCTTATTTTCCAAGTGATATGTGACCTTATTTTTCTAATCAAAATATATCACACTTGTATTGAACTTTATTTGCAATTACATGTCCATTCAGCAAGTTTATTAATATCTTGTAATTTGTTGCAGTCCTCCTCAGTGTTGACTATCCCTTCTAATTTGGTGTTGTCCACAAATTCTGAAATTGTCTTTTTGATTCCAAAGACAAAATTGTTAACATAAATTGTGAACAACTGTGGTCCCAGCACTGATCCTGGTGGGACCCACTTTCTACCTTCTGCCATTCTGAACAGCTACCCCTTATCCCTACTCTCTGCTTCCTGCCTTGCAGCCAGCTTGCAAGCCATTCTGCTACTTGTCCCTTGACTCCACATACTCTGACCTTATTTATTAGTCTATGGTGTGGCACCTTATCGAAGGTCTTTTGAAAATCTAAATATATTACATCTCTTGCATTACTCTGGTCTACTCTCTCTGTTACCTCCTCAAAGTATTCAATTAGGTCAGTTAAGTAAGATGAAATAAGAAAACACATTCGATATTTCCCAGATAATTCTTGGGGGGTGGAGGCGGGCCAGGGAGGCAAGGTGTGTGTTAAGGATGTCAACGGTCTTATGTCTCAACTTCTGAGATAGTGCAGGCACTCAGCCGGGGATATATCCAGCACAGTGTATTAGCACGCTGTCCATAAATCAGACTGATCAACTCTCCTCACTCTCTAATGCTGCTAGTAAACGTCCTACAACAAATGACTCTAGAAGTTTAACCTACTTGTTACTGCGTGTTAGTCAACAGCACAAAATAATACACACTGATCAACATTAAACTGATGTTAACAATTGCTGGTGCGCAATTCACACTGGTGCAGTGGGTCTTTTTAGGAAGTTAACATTTTTGCTCTGTTCACTAACCCCAGGGAAAAGTCAGCTTGAGTATAAAGCAGGCAATGACCTTTTTGTTACAAGAGAAAAGAAATATATACCCACTGCTGAAGAGTAATGGGAGCTGTATTCAGTATTTGTTCTCTGCTATAGCGTAATGTTTACCCGGTGTTAGAATTGAGATTGTTTCATGCCCCAGCACTATCAATCATCATACTGAGTACAAAAATTCACTGAATCTGTAATTTTTTTTAAAACGGAAAAAACTTCGTTATTGAACTAAAATATTGTTCCTTGAAGCAGTTAAAAACTGAAAATTTGGGGAAAAAAACTACAGTTCGTAAGATCAGTGACCAATTCCAGAATTCAGATTGGGTTGTGAACTGTCAACTTACCAGATACTACTAGGGAGCCTAATGTTTCACCCATCAGGTCTTGCAGACCTGGTGCTAAACAATTCTGAAATTTATACCCAATTAAATCTGTCTTAGAAATAATATTATGTCATTACAAATCTGTTCCATGTGTAGAAATAATCAAAAGGGGGCCCTGAACAAAAAGACATCTGAACGGAAAAGACACTTACAAGGTGCAAACTTTAAACCTCAAAACATATCTTTGGACGTTAACTCTGGCCAGCTTCCAGACTCCCTAAAATTTAATGGAAATATTTTTCCAAATTCAGTTAAGACAGTACACCAAGGCCCTATCAGGCTGTCCCAGTGGTTCAAGTACTAAAATGTCCGATGGCATTGAGTGGTAAGGAATTCTCCCAAAGTCCTGGCCAACAGTCCTCCCTCAACTAACACCAACATACACAGATCAACTGGTCATTCATCTTACTACTGCTGTATGCAAAAAGCAGGCAACATTTATCCACAAAACAACACCGACTGCACTTTGAAGTAACTCATTAGTAACGTGAAGCACATTTAGAACATTTCTGTCCTGCTGAGGTGTCTGTAGACACCAATGGACAAATAATTAGGAAAAATGACAATCTTTACAGCATTTGAAAGTACATTTTAGGAAATCTTATAATTTACCACAATTCAGAAAACACTTTAGGACTATGTAGTTTCAAGGTTTAATGTCTTAAAGCATGGTTTACCAACAGCTGCACACAGTACAACACTAAGTTCATATTTCAGTAACAGATCCTCAATTTGCACTGGAATGAATATCTTAACTTGCTCTTCCACTAAGCAACCATTCTTCACAAATGCCTATAAAGAGCCTCACCAATAAACCACCAATAGACATATTGCCCAGAGGGTATATAATCTCAAAAACAATCCAGTCTGCTACATCGTGTTGCTGCACTGATCTACACGATAGTTGTTCAAAACCAGAACTGTCACCACTGTAACAGTAATACATTAAAGTAGCAGATAGTGCTGTCACAGATCTGTAACAACCCTGGTACACACATAAAACATTAAACAATTCAAACACATAAAACAACTGGTCATCAACTCTACAGGATAGTGTGGAAGTTGCAATAGTAAAGGGGAAAAACCTCCCATGAAGTGCTAACTGCATGGGATTGGACTGCGTTTCCATGACAAGTGTTAAGATGCTTGCAACGGCCTGTAGTTTGAAAAAAAATTTCCTTTTCCCTCTTCCCGAGTCCCCTCAAACAGTCTTAAATCCCATACTAAGGGAGACAACATGGGATGCTTCTCCGACTTCCTCCCAAATTTCCATTCTTGCAAGGGCATCTGATATCCACTGGCATCTCCTGAGCAGGGACTAACAGATCAATGTAAAGATGATCACCCAGAAACTAGAAAGAAAGAAATTGCATTTATATAGTGCTTTTCATGAACCCTTTGCGTGTCCCAAAGCACCTCACAGCCAATGAAGTACTTTGGAAGTGCAGTCAATAGAGTAATAGAGAGATACAGCACCGAAAGAGGCCCTTCTGCCCACTGAGTCCGCGCCGACCATCAACCACCTATTTGTACTAATCCTACATTAATCCCATGTTATAATGTGGAACAAGTCTCTGTTCTGTGATTCTTTAATTCCTATTAGGTAAGTGCAGCAACCAGGAATATAAATAAATAAGCAGATAATCTGTTTCTGGTGGTGTTGGTTGAGAGATAAATGTTGGCCGACACTGGATGAAATCCCTTGCTTCAAATACTGCCATGGGGTCTTTTACTTCCAATTGACAGAGCAGACAAGACCTCAATTAAACCTCTCATCAGCACCTCCAACAGGTCAGCACTCCATCAATGGTGCACTGGATTAGCTCAGATGAGAACAGTGCTGGTTTGTTCCAACTCTCAACCAGCAGGCCAGAGTTTACCGCTTAATCTCAAGTGAGATTTACATTTATGTTTCTACTACTGTTGCTGTTCCTTAGGAAATGATTTCACTGGAGGGGGGGGTAGAGGAAGTGAAGAGAGAGGCAAAGAAAGGTGCAAGCCTTCACCCTCAATCAGTCAGTGCATCTGGAAGACAAGCTACAAGCATGCAGAAGTGTGAGTGATCATCAACACTGGAGGAATGGTAAACGGGCAAAAGTATTTATTCTCTAAATACTGGTGAGCAGCATAGCTTCAAGCAATTACATTTTTTAAAAATAAAAGTAACAAGCTCACATATGTCACACAGTTAGCTTTACTACTGTACAGCACAACTTACTGCACAACGTCACATTTCTGCCAAGTTTAAACTGTGCGAGCCCAAACAACTGAGAAAATCCCACTCTTATTCAGGAAATATCCATCATGCCAGTCGGGAACAAAGCTTCTTGCATTTTAACCAGTCCAGTTTGTGGAAAATGTATTATATACAGAGCCGTAATTTACTCTCAATTAACCAGTTATAAATATAGAAAAGCAGTTCTGAATTCTCCACGTTACCGATTACACTGTAGGGATAATTTTCTGACTTTCCACTCCCAGCAAAGAGTCTCACCTGCTGGGAGTGTACTACAAAAACTCAGGGAACTGCTGAGAGTGATTTTCTAACCACACAACTGAAGGTCAGACAATCCTTTTGTGCTCAAATTTCCACTATGTGCTCCTGGTGGGCAAAGCTACCTGCTGGAATTCAAAGTTCGAAAATAAATCCCTATTACACACAGTGAATTTATTCTGTGATCTGCTGTATAAATAGCCTGTTAACATCACAGTGTCTCATGATATGTCACACCACTCCAGGTTAAATATCACTATCAGATGTAATTTATCCCATTCTACACCCCATCAATTCAACATCACTACAGTGCTCATCATATACTGAGGAGACTTTAACATGAAAAAATACAGGAGAGGCACACTGGATTAGAACATCAACTTTTGTCAGTGTTTCTTTCTCTTAAAAATACCTCCTCTTAGCTTAGGTCCCCCTCTTCCCTGCTTGATGTTTGAAAACATCAAGTGGGCAAGAGGGGGAAATAAGCTAAGAGGAGGTATTTTTGAGAGAAAGAAACAATGACAAAAGTTGATGTTCTAATCCAGTGTGCCTCTCCTGTCCTGCATTTTTGGAAGAATTCTGGGACCCAAACCCACATTCTCCCATTCCACAATGTGCAGTATGGCTATGCTGTTCCAGATAGCATGGCTAGATAGCTATATAGAACAGTCTAATCTATGAGTTCCGATTTGGTTGGCTGTATGTCCAGCTCATCCATGACTGGTAGAGGCTGGGCTGCATTGAGGGCAGTCTCAGTGACAGCATTCTCCCTGGAGTACAGTTCTAGGTAGTGCTCAACCCAGCGGTCCATCTGTTTGCGTTGGTCAGTGATTATGTCCCCCGATTTAGATTTGAGGGGGGTGATCTTCTTGATGGTTGGCCCAAGAGCTCTCTTCATGCCATCATACATTCCTCTGATGTTTCCGGTGTCTGAGGCCAGCTGAATATGACTGCATAGGTGTTGCCAGTAGTCGTTTGCGCAACGCCTAGCTGTTCTTTGTGCAGTACTTCTGGCTGCTTTAAGTGCTGCGGATGTTAAATCGCTGGGGGCTTTCTTGTAGTTCAAAAGTGCAATGCGCTTAGCGGCTATGACAGGTTCCAGCTCTTCATTATGAGATTGAAACCAGTCTGCATTTCTCTTCGCACTTTTGCCGTAGGTGGTCAAAGCTGACTCATAGATGGCGTCTCTGATGTGGGCCCACTTGGTCTCAGCATCCCCTGTGGGAGTGTTTTGAAGGGCTGTTACAAGTGAATTTAGAAATTTTTGTAACAGCTGTGGGTGAGAAATTCTGCTCGTGTTGATGCGCGGGTGGCCCTTCTGCTTGGAATGATGCAACTTCTTTGGTCTGAGTCTAACCTTGCTGCACACCAGGGAGTGGTCGGTGTCGCAGTCCGCACTGTGGAAGCTGCGTGTGATTTGAACACTGTTTAAGGCGGCTCGCCTTGTGACAATGAGGTCTAGCTGGTGCCAACGACGTGATCTTGGGTGCCTCCATGAAACCTGGTGACAGGGTTTAGTGTGAAAGAACGAGTTGGTGATGCCATTGATTCCCTAGCCAGCGGAAAAGCCCCTGGGAAGGACAGCATTACCCCTGAAATAATCAAGAGTGCCAAGCCTGCTATACTCTCAGCACTACATGAACTGCTATGCCTGTGCTGGGACGAGGGAGCAGTACCCCAGGACATGCGCGATGCCAACATCATCACCCTCTATAAAAACAAAGGTGACCGCGGTGACTGCAACAACTACCGTGGAATCTCCCTGCTCAGCATAGTGGGGAAAGTCTTTGCTCGAGTCGCTCTGAACAGGCTCCAGAAGCTGGCCGAGCGCGTCTACCCTGAGGCACAGTGTGGCTTTCGTGCAGAGAGATCGACTATTGACATGCTGTTCTCCCTTCGTCAGATACAGGAGAAATGCCGTGAACAACAGATGCCCCTCTACATTGCTTTCATTGATCTCACCAAAGCCTTTGACCTCGTCAGCAGACGTGGTCTCTTCAGACTACTAGAAAAGATCGGATGTCCACCAAAGCTACTAAGTATCATCACCTCATTCCATGACAATATGAAAGGCACAATTCAACATGGTGGCTCCTCATCAGAGCCCTTTCCTATCCTGAGTGGTGTGAAACAGGGCTGTGTTCTCGCACCCACACTTTTTGGGATTTTCTTCTCCCTGCTGCTTTCACATGCGTTCAAATCCTCTGAAGAAGGAATTTTCCTCCACACAAGATCAGGGGGCAGGTTGTTCAACCTTGCCCGTCTAAGAGCGAAGTCCAAAGTACGGAAAGTCCTCATCAGAGAACTCCTCTTTGCTGACGATGCTGCTTTAACATCTCACACTGAAGAATGCCTGCAGAGTCTCATCGACAGGTTTGCGTCTGCCTGCAATGAATTTGGCCTAACCATCAGCCTCAAGAAAACGAACATCATGGGGCAGGATGTCAGAAATGCTCCATCCATCAATATTGGCGACCACGCTCTGGAAGTGGTTCAAGAGTTCACCTACCTAGGCTCAACTATCACCAGTAACCTGTCTCTAGATGCAGAAATCAACAAGCGCATGGGTAAGGCTTCCACTGCTATGTCCAGACTGGCCAAGAGAGTGTGGGAAAATGGCGCACTGACACGGAACACAAAAGTCCGAGTGTATCAGGCCTGTGTCCTCAGTACCTTGCTCTACGGCAGCGAGGCCTGGACAACGTATGCCAGCCAAGAGCGACGTCTCAATTCATTCCATCTTCGCTGCCTTCGGAGAATACTTGGCATCAGGTGGCAGGACTATATCTCCAACACAGAAGTCCTTGAAGCGGCCAACACCCCCAGCTTATACACACTACTGAGTCAGCGGCGCTTGAGATGGCTTGGCCATGTGAGCCGCATGGAAGATGGCAGGATCCCCAAAGACACATTGTACAGCGAGCTCGCCACTGGTATCAGACCCACCGGCCGTCCATGTCTCCGTTATAAAGACGTCTGCAAACGCGACATGAAATCGTGTGACATTGATCACAAGTCGTGGGAGTCAGTTGCCAGCATTCGCCAGAGCTGGCGGGCAGCCATAAAGACAGGGCTAAATTGTGGCGAGTCGAAGAGACTTAGTAGTTGGCAGGAAAAAAGACAGAGGCGCAAGGGGAGAGCCAACTGTGCAACAGCCCCAACAAACAAATTTCTCTGCAGCACCTGTGGAAGAGCCTGTCACTCCAGAATTGGCCTTTATAGCCACTCCAGGCGCTGCTTCACAAACCACTGACCACCTCCAGGCGCGTATCCATTGTCTCTCGAGATAAGGAGGCCCAAAAAAAAAATCTATGAGTCCTAAGTGAAGCTAATTTCAGTCTTGCTCCTAATAAACACACATTTACACCACAAAACTGTTTCTAACATGGCACAAATGGGATAATCTTTGCGTTTCCTAAGAACGATTATCATGGATTCCACATTTTACTACATGGCGCAGCATTGATCATTGAACATATGAAGCAAATAAGCAGTCAATTTGTTTCTTGTGGTATTGGTAGCGAGCAGAATATTGATCAAAGCACCACAACTCCACGTTCTTCTTGCAATAGTGGCACAGGATCCTTAACAGCCGCCTGAACAGACAAGACTCATCTGAAGCACATCACCACCTACGTTACTCACTCATTATTTCACTGGGGAATTAGTCGCAGATGTAAAATATCCAACACAATTATTCGAAAAAAAAAAGAGAAGGGGAACTCTCCTGGAGTCAACATTTATCCAACAACAATGGTAAAACAAAATTATTTGGTTATTTATCTCATCACTGTTTGGAGGGCCTTGTTGCCATGTTTCCTACAACAATAAGTATATTTCAAAAGTAGATCACTGGCTACGAAGCACACCGTGAATCACGCAAGTTCATACATTTGTTGATAAGTTTCCTGTAAAAGAAGTTCTTAACATCTGGTGTAAAGTGTGTCAACCTACTTTTACATTCAGTATGGTAAAAAAAAACATACCCATTCCTTTGAATTCTTCATTCAGCAGGTTTAGCCACGCTACATCCATATCATCCAGATCATAGCGACACACACTTTCAGCAAGTGTGCGGATGTCCACATAACCAAGCTCTGGTGGTTCAGAACCAGAGGAGTGAATATACTTTCTTGGTCTGGCAAATATCACAGCTTTATCCTTTTCATCAGTAATTCTGTAAACACAAAGAAAAAAATGTCAATTTATGCACATCATAATTGGCATCTCTTTCACACGGCAAATTAAAACACCTAAGAAAAGCACTGGAATATTCATGTTTTTAAGATATTCTGTTACCAATTAATTAAATAGATGTTGTTCACTGATTTCTAAACACCTTAATAGTTTAGAGTGCACTTTGGTGGTGCAGTAATACACAGCAGTATTTAGCTTTCTAGAAATTTTAGGCAGCCTTTTGGGAAATCAGGCAGAAAATAGCTGGTGGCCAAAATCTGGCTAACGTATCAGTGTTCCTGCTGTTCTGCTTTCTATTTCAAACAAGTTACAAACTACAGGACAGGAGATGCATGTAGTTTGTTTTAACTGTATGTAACAAAGTAAGGCACAATTTAAAGTCAGCAGTTTAATACAGAATAATGCACAAAAGATACAAGCTTGATTTAGGCTGGCCAATTTTCACCAATCTCACTAAATTGCAGCTAGGCAAATTACTGAATTAAAAACAGAAAATGCTAACAATACACAGAAGGTGGTCAGCAGGTGAAAGGGAAGAAAAGGTAAAGGTTTCAGTTGGGACCCTTCGTGAGGACGGTCAAGAGGCAGTTCAGATTCTAACTGTTCTGCTGTACATTATTTACTTTTTAATCCAGACTTACAGCACCTGTTTTTTCTTTTCAGATAAACGGTTTAATATAGAGTAATTTTTTTTTGTGTCAGTATCTTCCATTCTATAGGAGATGATTCAGTGTAGGCTCAAGTTCACATTTTGAGTGATGCAATATCAAACAAATTTAGCTCTCCTTTGAGTACTGTGAAATCAGATACAAAGGGGAAAAAAATAGCCCTTTTTTATGGCACCATTAGAGCCCACTGCTTCTGTGCGTCTGTTTACCAAAGATGGAACAGCAAAGAGGTAAGACCTAACTTGCCATTAAAAGTTGCTTCTAAAACTTTCAAGCCCCTCTAGCCATCAGTTGCTCATGTCAATTATCTATGCATCTGTCTTGGCAATAAATATTGCAGGCTTTACAACCAGCCACAAATCCAGATTCTTTCCTTACAAGAAATCAGGAGCAGGAACTCTTACTGATTTCCCCCTATCAAACCAGAGTGATTGAGGCCAACTTTTGTTTTTGCTCCTACCACCACTGAGCTCTATCTACTCTGGGACCTTCTGGTCTGAATACTCATTTCATAAACAGAGCCTGCAGTGGAGCCATTCAGCAGAGCAGGACTGCACTCTGATCCAGCAAGTGGGGACCAGGAAAGAGACATATCTGAAACAGTATTTAGTTGAAAGCCATCGACCAGATTTTAAATAAAGCAGTACAATTGTTTGCAATGTCCCACATGTAGTTCCCAATCCTCAATGCTGTTCAATGACATGTGTCATAAGGTCAGGGTGAGGGGAGTAGCCCCTCCACGAATGACAGACACCCATCATTTGTACTCACACATTATGTCTGTTCACTTAGGAAAGGTATCGGAAGGAGACCAGGGGGCATAGAAATATAACCTAGGAAGAATCAGCATCTCCAGAAAAGCTTGGGGGAAAACTGGATATTGAAACAGAAATAGTGGCTGCAGGTAGAATGCAATGTTCAGATCTTTCAAATAAGGCCAGTCATTGTAAAGGCATGTACACTGTTCTAGCCAGTGTTAAATATCAACAGTTAAAATAAGTGCAAATCCCAGGAGGTGCTTTCATGGCAACAAGACAAGAACTGGGGGGGGAGGGGTGGGAGGGGGTGGAGAAACACACTGGGGAATCCTGGAAGAAGAAAAAGACACTTCAACAAAAATTAAAATATTTTAAAGGAATGACTGTACATGCAGTTATATGGTGACTAGATTTGTCAAAACACATCAAATCACTTCAAATGCGGTGCAATGATCATGAGTAAGCAATGAGTTTATCCAATGAGCACCTGGGCGGCACAGTGGCGCAGTGGTTAGCACCGCAGCCTCACAGCTCCAGCGACCCAGGTTCAATTCTGGGTACTGCCTGTGTGGTTTGCAAGTTCTCCCTGTGTCTGCGTGGGTTTTCTCCGGGTGCTCCGGTTTCCTCCCACAAGCCAAAAAAGACTTGCAGGTTGGTAGGTAAATTGGCCATTATAAATTGCCCCTAGTATAGGTAGGTGGTAGGGAAATATAGGGACAATTGGGGATGTTGTAGGAATATGGGATTAGTGTAGGATTAGTATAAATTGGTGGTTGATGGTCGGCACAGACTCGGTGGGCCGAAGGGCCTATTTCAGTGCTGTATCTCTAAACTAAACTAAATTAAACCAGCAAGGTCCAAGATTTGATTCCAATTCTGCACTGAGTTAGCTGGCCTCAGAATTGGCCCCTATGACTGGCCTCATTACCCGTGGGGTTAGGTAGGTTTATCACATTTGTCCCTTTCTAACTACTCCTGAAAGACATGCATGTGTGTGGAGACCAGGTGAGGACAGCTTTGGTGCTCCTCACTAAAACAGTCCGCTGCCAAACACTAAGCTCATAAATGAACAAGGTCACTTGGTTGAGATACTGGACGGTGCCTGTGAAATTGCATCAGATCAAAGAATCAACATCTTAAAAGAGGAGGTGGGGTGAAGAGGAGAAATATTGAGGAGAAACAAAGGATATATAGGAAAAGCAGCAAATAAAAATACATTCAGCACAACAAAATCTAGACTGAGAGGAGAGAAAGGACGGATGGACATACACTAGAGAGAACCCCTGCCCTTCTTCGAATAGTGCCATAGGATCTTTTACGTCCACGAGAGGACAGACAGAGCCTCGCTTTAACATCTCATCCAAAAGAGGGCAGTACAGCACTCCCTCAGTATCGCACTGAAGTGATTATGCAATACAAGTTAAAACCCACTAAAAGGACAAATATCATAAACACTTCAAAATAATGAAAGGAATTTATAAAAGTAAAAGATGGTAAGGCTGTAATTAGAGATAAAAAAGAAAATCGACAAAGCAATTAACTGTGAGCATGAGAATTATGCTGGGAAAGATTTTGAGCCTATTATAAAGCAAATAATTCAAGAGCATGAAGCAATAAATTCTGGCAAGTATTGCCAATAGCTACAGTAATGGTTTCAAGCCAAGGCTGGTTTATGACAGTCAGGTGGCATTGAACAAGTGCACTACAATTCCCTGAATAGATAATACAACTAGTGGATATGGGAAATATGATGCCACATATCTCAACTTTCAATAAGCATTTGGTAAGGATCAATACAGGAGACATATGGTTGCAGTTTATATATGCCAGCATGAGGAAAACATTTTTTACACAGCCAGTTATGATGATCTGGAACACACTGCCTGAAGGGCGGTGGAAGCAGATTCAATTGTAACCTTGAAAAGGGAATTGGATAAAGACTCAAAGAGGAAGATATGTAATGCTATGAAGAAAGAACAAGGGAATGGAACTAACTGGATAGTTCTTTCAAAGAGCTGGCACAGGCATGATGAACCAAATGGCCTCCTTGTGAGCTATAACATTCTATGATTCTGTTCTATAAAGAGGACATCATGCATGCCAAACAGTGCCACTTGGATCACTGAGATTATTCTGACCCACATTATTTACTTAAGAGGGTTCATACTGGTTTAGTGCCAATCAGTGCCACTAGCATCCGCATCACACACAACCAGCGGTATGCCCAAAGTGCACCTGGTAAATGAGTCTCCCTGGGGTCTGGTAGTAATAAATCCACCAAGATGTCTTTGGGATGCTGCCTGCTGCACAAGGCCTCCATGTTGGCAGCTAATCATACAAAGCCAAGACTAAGAGTTTAATTCACTCAATGAGGATATTAATCAAATACTTCATCCCTTGTTTGCGATGCAGCTCCGAGATTAATTCCTGTCAGTGAAACGGCAGTGCTGCTTCACCAACTGCAGTGTGAAACAAGCATGAGCACAAGTCCACCAGATGCAGTGATGCCATCCTCTACCTCAACAGTTTTGAATCATTCTTAATTGAAACCAGACATCTCTTCTGGCCATTTAAAAAGCAGGTTAAAAAGGTGAAGGAACAATTTTAAAAATCTGTATGTACACCAGTATTTAATAAATCAAAGCTGACACTTCAGGGCAGTACTGAGGGAGTACTGCACTATTGGGGGGTGGGGGGGGGGGGGGGGGGTGCCATTTTTCAGATTAAATGTTAAACCGAGGCCCCATCTGCCCTTTCAGGTGGACATAAAAGCATCCACTGCACTATTATGAGCAGGGGTGTTATCCACGGTGTCCTGGCCAATATTTATCCCTCGATCAACATCACAAAAACAGATTGTCTGGTCATTAACACATTGCTGTTTGTGGGAGTTTGCTATGTGCAAATTGCCTGCTGCATTTCCTACATTACAACAGTGACTACACTTCAAAAGTACTTCATTGGCTGTAAAGTGCTTTAGGACATATGGTGACATGAAGGGTGCTATCTAAATCCAAGTCTTGCCTTCCTTTCTTTATTTGTTGATGCAAATGTGGGTAAATATGATGCTCAGAATAGAGGGATAACAATAAAGTAATCTCTGGAGACGTGGTGACTGGACAGAGGGTTGACAAATGGCACTTAGTACCGAGAAAGGCATGCTCGTTCTGAATGACTTTTTTTTTAATTTACCCTTTGCAACCTTGGTGATGTCCAGCTTTGACCTAGGTTTCTCAACAATACAAAAAAAATACTTAAAAGATATTTGGATGGGACTGTCGACCAAATTTTGAAAGTGTAGTCATACTGCACAACATTAATTCTAATCTAGAGTTTAACAATGTTCATAACTGGCAGCAAATTGGCATTTCCGAGTGAGACTGTCACAGGATGAGAGAAATAGAAATGTCACAATGGTACAGTATTGTCCGAGTCTTGCGCACCACTGCTCGAGTTGAGCATCACTGGACCTAAGGAATTTGTTATATCACACTCATCAAAAAAAAAATAGCCTAAAGCCAAATTTGTCAAGGCATTCTCACAGTCTATGAAATAACATGCCAACATCATCATCATCATCACATTTATTGGCAGTAGTCACAAGCATCCTACATAATAATTAACTGGCATAAATTGTCTCTCAACATCTTCAAATTGTCTTACTATAGATGGTTGTTTAGCTTGCGTTCTTCTGAGAGAATTTTTCAATTGAGTTTGTCATTTATATAAAAAGGTGCACATTTGCCTGGGTCTGAGTTCCAAACATGAAAAAAGAGCATTTTGTACATATTCGTATCTTCAAAAGGAGGCAGATTCTGGATACACGATTAAGATTATAACGCAGTTAGAACGTTTTCAAATTGGATTTATTTCTGGGCAGCTCATTCCCTATTATATGACTTTTACAGGTTGAATGGCAAATTAGTTCTGGTGCAATTATTTAGCATGGAAATATCTTAGTGGAGTCTGGTTAAATATATGGATTTTAAAAGTTTTAAAAGAATGTTTTTTCCCCAAAATTTTGATATGTTGCAATGTTGAAGATTTTAACGGGTAAATAAGGTTTTTGTCTTTACTGGGTTTAAGTCTCTTCTACACTTTAGCCACTAGATTTTTCCATGTTTTGCTTTGCCAATTTTTATTCACTCTGATTAGTGTCAGCTTAACCTTATGGTCACATTCTAATTTCTGAGTTATAAGATTATAGGTCCAAATTCCACTTCAGCATTTGAACATTATAATCTAGACAGTCAATTCAGTGCTGTCTCGTTTGAGGAGCTGTCTTTCAGTTAAGACATTAAATTGGAGTATTGTTCAAGCACATGTAAAAGGATTTCATGGTGATGTTCTTCCAGTATCCTTTCCCAACCAATGCCATCAAAAACAGATTATCTGGCCTGGTCAGTCATTTAATTTGATGTTTGTGAGAGCTTAGTGCAAATTGCCCCTAGATAACAACTTAGACTGATAAGAACCTTTAATGTAGAAAAATGTCCCAAATTGCTTCCGAGAAGGGTGATCAGAAATAAATGAATATCAAGCCAAAGGAGGAGATGTTAAGAGCTCAGCCTGGTTCAGCCAGGTAGACAGTCGTATGGAGTTTTGGAAATCTACAAGACTGAATGTTAGACAAGCTGTCTGATATCACAGTTGCATTGGTGCGGTAAAGGGTCGTGGTAATGGGAGTCGCTAGTGTACATGTGAAAACTTACTCCACATTGGCAAATGATATCACCAAGAGACAGCAGGCAGATAAGGAAAAGGCAGGAGTAATGACAGATCCTCAGGAGACTCCAGAGGCAATGATGCAGGGATAAGAGGAGAAGCCATTTCTGGATATGGTACTGAATATGCAACCCAGACGCCCAAATTCAAATCCCATAATGGCAATACATCTGGTAATTTGTAGGTTAGTTAAAATCCTGTAAAAACAAACTGGGTCACAGGCACTCAGGAAAGGAAATCTGCCACAACAACCACCACCCACCCCCAAACCCCAACCCCAACACCCCTCCCCCCCCAAAATGACTCTTGATCACAATATAGTCACTCAAAGAACTGTACAAACAATTGCAATCAAGGAAACAAGGGATAGGCAACAAATGTGGCCATTCCAGTGTTGCCCATATCCCAAGAGCAATGACAAAAAAGTGACTGTGCTTCAATACTAGTTTGTTGCCTGTTAAATGCTTTAGGACAGCCTGAGAACGTGACCAAGGCACAACATGAATGCTTTCCCAAGTATACTCGGACATTAAACAAAGATCAGAAGCATAATATGTGAAGAAGACAATATATTTTTTGGGCATTCGCTACAACTGGTTTTCAAATGGAAGATTTTGATGTTATCTCTGCCTCTTCCTGACTTGGTCTCAGCAGATGAAAATGCTGGGCAGAGGGGGTGGACAAAGCTGTAAAATTTACCTCTTTTTAGCCTTTTCATTGAACACTTATTTATTAGTTGTAACAATCCTCAGTACCTTGCTCTATGGCAGCGAGGCCTGGAAAACGTATGTCAGCCAAGAGTGATGTCTCAATTCATTCCATCTTCGCTGCCTCCGGAGAATACTTGGCATCAGGTGGCAGGACCGTATCTCCAACACAAAAGTCCTCGAGGTGGCCAACATCCCCAGCTTATACACACTACTCAGTCAGCGGCGCTTGAGATGGCCTGGCCGTGTGAGCCGCATGGAAGATGGCAGGATCCCCAATGACACATTGTACAGCGAGCTCGTCACTGGTATCAGACCCACCGGCCGTCCATGTCTCCGCTTTAAAGACGTCTGCAAACGCGACATGAAGTCCTGTGACATTGATCACAAGTCGTGGGAGTCAGTTGCCAGCGTTCGCCAGAGCTGGCGGGCAGCCATAAAGGTGGGGCTAAAGTGTGGCGAGTCGAAAAAAACTTAGCAGTTGGCAGGAAAAGAGAGAGGCGCAAGGAGAGAGCCAACTGTGTAACAGCCCCGACAAACAAATTTTTCTGCAGCACCTGTGGAAGAGTCTGTCACTCTAGAATTGGCCTTTATAGCCACTCCAGGCGCTGCACCACACACCACTGACCACCTCCAGGCGCTTACCCATTGTCTCTCGAGACAAGGAGCCCAAAGAAAAAGAACAATATGGTAGATGAGGCAAATTTGCTGTTTGTCCAAGTGGAGCAGCTGGAGTCGGGACATCATGAGATATAACCTCAAGGAGTATGTCCAACCAGAATTAGCAACTTTAACAACAGGGCTGCTCATGTCATGTATTATTTTTCATCCTCTAAACAGATAATTATGTCAATACTTTTACATTTTTGCAGTTCAAGAGAAAAGTCTACAAGCGCCATTATTTTCCTAATCTGGGTGGAATCGCTGCTGACAAAAAAAAATATCAGCAGGAATAAGCATGTTATCAGTTATTAAGCGTAGGTGTTCAAATGGGAGACCAAGGTCCAAATCAAGACGTCTAACCCATTCGCTTTTTCACCTGAAACTGCTTCATACAAAACCATTGATCTGCGTCATGTCATTTTTATTCTCAATTTATACAGCTCCAATTGCTACCAATCTTCATTGCTAAGGTCAATCCTGTATTAATTTAAGGTATGTCAATACAACTGTTTATATTTGAACAGAGTGCCTCAATTAACTTCTTAGTTAAGTGATCCCATCTTAATGAACTCCACCAAATTATTTCTGTTCGCACTTCAGCTACACGAGCACAATGCTGCTGAGGTGGGTGTAAAAATTTTACGAGGTGGCCTGGAGCTAAAGCAATTGTGCACTTGAATGTCTCAGGATCGCCCATCACTCCAGTTTTCTCACCAAGTGTCTGTCAGGTTCCCGGAGAGAATGTGGTGCAGATGGAAACCCTACCATGGCTCGCAATGCTGAGTCGCACACACCTCCCAACCACAGAACAGCAACCAGCTATGAAATCTAGTTCTACGCCTGACACCAAGCCAACCTCCAACCTGAGGTGATGTGGGAACAGAACTATTGGGGACATTTAAAGTGAACTAATCAATTAAGTATAGCCTACTAACAAAATAACCTCGGAGCTGCAGAGACAGCTTATCAGAAATGACTTCATAGCTTCAGCGCTGCACAGACAGCTTATCAGTAGAAATAGACTAACAAGCAAAAATTAACAGGACAGCTGCAGCCTGCCGAATAGTAGCCTATTGTACAACAATCAGCCCAACGTTCCAAGGAGATAGGGGGATGAGAAACTGCTTGAGGAGAGGGTGACAAGGCAGTACCCCAATCAGGCCCTCACACCAAGAAACTGCAAAGTTTGTAAACCAATTGGGAACATAAAGGGGGTGTCACTGATTTGTAAGAAGAACGATAAGAAAGGCTTGAATTCCCTCCTCCAGCACGGAGGAAGAGGGAGGAGAGCGAGGTATTGTTGCTGTTCGCTTTGCTGATGATGTAACCACTAAGTACTACAATAAAGTTTCTTAAAGCTACAGTCGGACGTCGTCTCTCTTTGTGTAACCCATGAGATCATAAAAAACTGAGGTCCAACAACTTAGCGTAGTCGGCAGGATTGCTGGAGGATAAAAACCAAAGCACTGGACATCGGACCTTTATTGGGCCCCAGAGGTAAGGACTCCTCTTTGTTTTAACAAGTCCTTGGCCGTTGTCTAAGCTCGGTACTCCACCACGCGATCCCGAACCTTTCTGTCACGCAACTCGAGTCCCCTTGGGGGGGAATACGGAAGACGGAAACCTCCTATATATTCAGGCGCCTTATTCGGCGGAATACCGACCCACGGGCTTCGAAGGAAGCTCCATCGGCTCGAGTTTATCTGTAGAAATACCCGGTTATACCGACCCTACGGCATTGATAAAATGACCAACGAAGGCAACCGACAGTTACCAACTACCGACAAAGGTGGGCGGGCCCCACCTGACGTTCCCAAAGATGAAATCCTTCGGCAGTTAAAAGAATATATAGAGCAACAGTTTGATTTGGCTAAAACATACACTGAAATTGGGCAAAAATATGGCACCTCCACGGGACAGTGGTCCCTGGAAGATATAAAGAGAGTTTGGGTAAGGATAAAGAATGGACCCAATGGTCCTTGGCTGCTGAAGGCCAGAGGGCTCCATGACAAAGTTTATGGCAGAGTGACATAAAAGACTATGTTTTAGAGTAAAAACAAGTTACTGTGTCTTTGATTTGAATGTGTGAATGTTGGAAGCTTCCAAGAATTAATTGAATGTACCTGGGATGTACAGTTTGTGTTCTGTGCAACTTGTGTTCTGTAGAACTGACTGTCGTTAACTCTTTGTTGTCTGACTTTGATGTTGAAAGCATGGGTCTATTAAGTTGTTTGGAATTGAATGGGTGAGAAAAGTGATTGTTGGGTGTATTACTTTCAATTTAAGATTGTGCACCCAGTAATGGGATATAAAATTGAATTATATTTTAAGTTAAAGTTTTATTTTTATTTTAAAAGTTGGTTTTGCAACTGTGAAAAGTCAATGAACAATTTTCTAAGAGATAAGCTTCAGCCTTGAAGGTCTGAAGATGTTTGGCAGAAATCCAATTTGAAGTTTAAAACACTGCTTTAATTGGAAACTCTGCTATTGCTTTATTTTGCAGTCTAAACTTGAAGACATGTTTTACTGACTGTGTTTAAGTAGCAAATGTCAGGAATTAGATATTGGTTTAAGGGAGAGAAGGATAAACAAAGGAGATATAGGAAAGAAATCCTGTTTAAAGTTTGTGTAAGGAGTTGGTGTTAAATCTTTTGTATTCAGAATGTTAAATAACTTTTTCTTTAGTTTTTGGTTCTATTACAGGCATTTGAAAAGGCGCCTGAAGAACAAGGAAAATGACGTAATTTACCTATCTTTTAAAACAAAGCATGTGCTATTCTGTTCTGTGTGTAGTTAATAAGTATTATAAGTTAATAAGTCTGAGTTAAGTATATACGATTAAGGTTAATTGACCTGCTAAGTTGAAAAACTGGAAATTTCATTTGTGGCCACAATGAACTTTCAAGTTTATTAAGTCAAGTTTTGGAGGAGTCTTCAGTTCCAGACACAAGACTCGTTCATATAACATTGGCAGTTTTGGTTTTTAAATATTTATTGCAGTGAATTGGAATTTGGAATCATCTTTGTTATAAAAAAATTCTGGCATTAGGAACCTCTTACAAAAGATGTTAAAAGTTTGGTAATAATTGGACTTTGATCTAAAATGCTGTCTTTCCTGATGGAGATGCTTTCCTTTGAAGTTGATAATGTTACTAATGATTTTGTTGTTTTCAAACCCTAAGGATACCAAAAGGATTGAAAAAAGTTTAAAGTGGAGAGTAGTTCTTTTCGATCAGAAAAAAAGGTTACGTAAAGTGACGAAGCTGAGAATGTTTTGCTCCGCCCCCCTGGAGACAGACAAAGAACTTAACCCTGCTGCAACTTTTTGCATTGCTGAGAGTAAAATTTATACATATTGGACATTGTTAAATTTTAAATTTCTAAGTTGACAGATATAAGTGGACAAATTAACCCATTGGGCTCAGGGGCAGAGCCACAATGGATTCTTTGTGTTTTTTTTAAAGCAGGCGACTGCAGGTTCCAAGGCCATGTGAGAACTGATGCCACAGCAAGAGATCCAGCAGCTTTAAGAATTTAAGAACTGAATTGCAGACATCAAATGTCACAGCATCTTTAGCAATGAGGCAAAGTGCTTGAGAAGGAGAGATAGTTGCAAGCACTTCTGTCTTTAACGTACAAAAAATACCACCAAGTCTGGGCATAAGAAATTGGAATCAATAAACAAAATTTAATTGATATGAGTGGTTATTTAAAGCACTCAAAGGGAAATTTATCTGATATTTAAGAGGACAATCCCAAAGTTTTAGAAAGTAAAAAACAAAACAGTCTAAGTTGTTTACTTTGTTGGACATTAGCAACGGGTTCTGGTCCATACCGTTGGCACAAGGGTGTCAATATAAATTTGCGTTTACGTTCCAGGGACAACAGTACACCTGGACGTGTCTCTCCCAGGGATTTTATAATAATCCATCGGTATTCCACCTTCCTCCAGAAGGTCAAAATAAAAGTTAAGCTGAAAAAGGCACAGATAATGAAGGAAAAGGTTTCTTATTTGGGAATAGTAATAACACAGGGAAAGCATGAGACAGAGCAAAAGTGAGTGCAGACAATCCTCGAACTCCCCCTAGCGCAAGATATTAAAGTTCTAAGATAAAAAAGGACAGTTCCTATTCCAGGTTGTGAGATTAAACAGACAAGAAGCACCAACCCCCATGGTTACCCCCACATCCGAATTACCGACGAGTAAGGTTACCACCCAGCAGCCACAAGTGACTGGTCTCCCTTGCCCTGCCTTAACTTCAGGATCAGAAAATGGACTTGCGATAATAAAAACTAATAAAATTGTATATGATAATATAAAGCTTGAGTTGGTACCGGTAATATTGGATATCTCAGATATCCAGCTACCTGGCTGGTGCCCTAAGACCCGAAAGTTGTACAAGGTATTACTGTAACAATTGCTAAGACAAGAATTTGGTGATGAGGGAATAATAAAGGGAAAAAGACGTAAACGTAGTTTAGTGATTAATACGGGAACTTCAATTGTCAATACTATAGATTTTGAAAAGGTGGACCAGAAGTTTAGAACTCTTAGTCAGCTAGTAAAGGATATTTTGAAAAAGGAACAAAAGGGACAGAGTGGTGTAGCTAAAGTAGGAAAGGATTTGATGAATACGGTGACAGGAAGGGTGATGAGACTGCCAAGGTATGTCTTGGCAGGTAGTAAGGAAGTAGGACCCATGAGAGAAAGGGTTAAAGATTTGTGAAGGAGCTGTGCAGGCAACTGTATGAGCTGAGGCAGGAGATTCTATAGAAACAGACATGAAAGAGGAACAGACGAAGGTGCCTGTTGTGGGAGACAAGGGAAGGGCCAATGTAAACACTGGTCCCAAATGAAGGTATATAAAGTCAACAGCAAATGACAGACTCCAAAATAACCACCACCTGGTATGCAAAGAGATACCGGGAATGGAAGAAAATGTGATTTGTTACATGCAGAGCAACTGAACTAATTACAGGACTGATGAGAGTACTAGAAGGTCATGCTCATACTATTAATGATATCATTTCAAATAATGAAAGTGTTTGTAGTACATATGGTCCGTAGATGTTAGAACAAATTCAAGAAAATTTGAGGCAAATTGATGCGAGACAGGTGCCAGTTTGGATCAATGACACCCAGTTGGAGAACTTAGCTAGTTACACAAATGATAAAATTACCAGGTGCCAAATCACAAAATTTAAAGTATGGACAGGTCAGGAATGTGTAAATACAGTATCTATAAAGTATTAGAGTAGTGTTGGGAATACCTGTAATTCTGAGAGATAAGTTAGGGATGCAATTACATTAAGTAGAAAATGTAGGGGTGATTAGGGGAAAAGATTACATAAAATACTATGATATATTACCCTATGTTATGGAAATGTTGTGGAAATTGGAAAAGAGGTAATTGGAACAACATTGTCCATTGTCTGAGTGTAGTCTGGAAAACCAGGTGGTCATATGTCCTCATCCTATATATATATATAAAATAAAAAACGGCAGAATCAAAATGTGGATTTAATGCCACTGTAAATTGCACCATGGAAACTAGGAAAGCATTGTCAGGGCTAACCCATGTGGCCTATATGGGAAAGGGGAGATATTGCTTAACCACCACAGTGAAGGAGTACCAGTATGGACATAAACGGACTTGTCCGGTGAGCAACAGTACATTTTGGATCAACCCACAAATACCAACCCGAATAGGGAAGATGGAGTTGGTAGAGATACATAAACAAAAGACAGAAACAATAACTGTGACAGGAAGTATTAAAGGAGGATTTGACAAATTACCTCCAGGAATATGAATATACTATTCAGCCATTGCCCACACGCTTGGGTAAAGAGAGACAGCAGCTAGAAGTCATTGCTGTAGTGTACTACAATCTGGAACAACAGTCGAAGATGCTACAAGATGAGATTGACGAGATAAATGATTCTACCTGGCAGGAGGACTTATGGAACTGGGGGTCAAACGTGCAGATACACGACTGGTTTAGAATTATCTCCCATGTCCTGATAGTGGTTTTGGGTATCATGGTGTTATATGTGACCTACTTAATTTGGCAACTTAAGAAATTAATTAGGCGATGTAAGAGGATGTATGAACACAGGTTGGACAGCTACCCGAAAAGCAATTAGTGTTCGAACTTGCTCTGTAAAAGGAGAGACAATTAGTTATGGCATAAAAGGATAATTGTATAACCTTTTGATATATACTTAAAATGAATTAATGAATGATCAATGTACTCTAAGAATGGAATTGTATTATGTTTGTACAATCGATTATGTAATAGTGATGCTTAAATGAAATTGTAATTGTACAAGTGTACCACTTTTTATGTTGTAAACAAGTAACTGAAGCCCCTGCAAAACTTATGATTTTACAGAGCTCCCGTGGGCCCCTCTTGTGGCACAAGCAGGCAACGTATTGAGTGTGACCCCTCTGTGGGATCAAGGGAATGATTCTTGAAAGTGTTTTGAAGAATCAAAGGGGGGGACTGTGGGAACAGAACTATTGGGGACATTTAAAGTGAACTAATCAATTAAGTATAGCCTACTAACAAAATAACCTCGGAGCTGCAGAGACAGCTTATCAGAAATGACTTCATAGCTTCAGCACTGCACAGACAGCTTATCAGTAGAAATAGACTAACAAGCAAAAATTAACAGGACAGCTGCAGCCTGCCGAATAGTAGCCTATTGTACAACAATCAGCCCAACGTTCCAAGGAGATAGGGGGATGAGAAATTGCTTGAGGAGAGGGTGACAAGGCAGTACCCCAATCAGGCCCTGACACCAAGAAACTGCAAAGTTTGTAAACCAATTAGGAACATAAAGGGGGTGTCACTGATTTGTAAGAAGAACAATAAGAAAGGCTTGAATTCCCTCCTCCGGCACAGAGGAAGAGGGAGGAGAGCCCAGGTGGTGTTGTTGTTCGCTTTGCTGATGATGTAACCACTAAGTACTACAATAAAGTTTCTTAAAACTACAGTCGGACTTCGTCTCTCTTTGTGTAACCCATGGGATCATAAAAAACTGAGACCCAACAGTGAAGAGGAGTTAACAAGTGATATACAGCTGGAATTAAAAATCTAAAACTAAGCAATACAATTCAAAATAATTTTAAACTGGTATTTTCCCCCTCAAATACCTGACAGTTGCTTGCGGCACGGATTCGGGGCTAACTGGGACTTGAACTCCCTTCTCCCATTCTTGTCTCCACGAATCAGCCAGGATATAGTATTCCTCTGAGTTCAGCTGGTGCGAATCATGTAGTTTCATTGCAGTTATCAGGTCTGTTCTGTAGACCTGAAATATAAGATTCAAATCACATATTCATGCTGATGGTTCCAAAATTCCAAGGTAACTAGGGAACTAAAAAGTTACACAGTCATTATCACATAAACGCAACCAAGCCAATGAAATCTATACCATCAAACATCATGCATTTCTGAATACATGATAAAGGTGAATCTCAGAGGATTAGATGAGTCACGAGCAGTAAAGATTCCCCCTACCCCTTCATGTGCAACAGCTCACAACGTAAACAATCAATACTGGTGGTCACTTAACAGTGTAAGTTGATTATTTCTATGAAAGTACAATGCCAATTGCACAGCAGTTGAAGATACACAAAAAGATAACAAGGATAAATCCTGAGTAAAAGAGAATTTTTCCCTTACAATTCTTTTCCATTTGGATACTGTCACGAAAACTTGCTAGGTCGAATGACGATTGTTTAATCCATCGGCTGGAAACCCGAATATTAAACTGGCAGAGATGAACCACTCAAACCTTGATAGCTTCGAACTCTGTCTGTTGACCATCAGCACCAAGGCATATTCCCTGCTGCAGACTGCAGTGTTCCGTGGTTTAACTGATATGTGTTTGATTGCATTAGTCTGTTCACCAATCGATGCTCACTGTGCTTAGTGACTTAAGCCTGCAGGGGGAGCTATTGAGACAGTTTAGAGAACTTTCTGGAAAGGACAGACAGTAACCTCCTTCAGTTATACAGTTTAGATAACTTTCAGAAAGGACAGACAGAGATCTCCCTCTCAAAGGAAAGCAGCCACTTTGCTGCCTCTCGGAGAACCAATGAATCAGTGTCCACCTCTTCAAACCAGAATCTGCAGGACCACCAAATTCAGCCTGAAGCCAGCCGAGTCACCAACTTCTACAGACTGTGGACCACGTTTATTTATCTGGACTCTACTTCGATCAAACTACCCTCCCTCGCTCTGTAACTTATTTGTGTATGTGTGTGTGTGTGAAAGTAGGAGCTTATTTTGTTATTTTTACTTAGCTTAGTTTAAGTACAATAAAGTTAATCTCTTTCTTTGCAAAACTTGAGAAAATCTGTCCGATTGGCTCTTTTTAGGATCATGGCGCGTAAACAGTTAAACACTCACTGAACTGGCAAGTACATCCACTTAAAAAAAGAAATAAATCTATTGTGGTCAAACAAGGAGGGAAAAGAGGGGAGCCCTTCGACCCCTCCTCACCTGACCATAATGATACCCTTGACCCATGACAGAAGACATTTATAGGTCTAGGATGGCCACCCATACAGTTCTGAGCCCAATAGTTCCATTTCAGGGAGTAGCGGTCTTTTAATTTTGAGAAACAAGCCAAAAGAAGTCCTAATTTGCAACACAGGGCTGTAAAAACATACATACAAAATGTGTGAAGTAGTCGGATTATGCACGTAAGAGCACAACATCTGCTCATTTCGCACAACCTTGCATGGCATCACTCCTGCAAAAATAAATGCAGCTCTACCTTAGTCATGTCCTTTTTTTGTTCCCACAGCGTTCACTGCTTGCCTTTGGTTCATTAACACTTTCTCTGTTTTCTATTTCACTCTCACACACGCATATATCCTCTCTATGTCTTTATGTCTATTGTTTTCCGGTGACTATTTTCTCACTCCTAGAACTGGAAAGTTTCCTACTGGCTATCAACATAACTCAAACAAAGCACAACTCCCACCTACCTCTCCCAACCCACTCCCAAAGCTGTATATGGTTTCCAACTCTGGTCGGACGCATTCCTGGAGGTTTCATTGCACGACTTCCAGCCTTCAACCCCTCACACCCACACACCCACCATTGGCCACTTAATGCGGCTATCCTCACAGCCCGTCCCACACCAATAAGAAAATAAATAGGCTCTTCATTATCCAATTGGATTACTGTTGACTATCAAACCTTTCTTTCCCCTGCACCCCACCCCCCGCAATATTTTTATAAATAATAAACAAAAGTGTGCAAAGAAAATGAAAATAAAACAATTTTTAATGATTCTATCATTCTTCTCCCTGGTTGCTCACGACAGTATTCAGAGGATTAATCGTTCATTTCTAGAGACTCCAAGCAAATCCTGACTGTTAGCAACTCTAATGCTGTTCACCACCTCTCCCCTCGGAACACATACAGAATGACAATGATTTTTCAAAGGCATGTAGCTAGGACATAATTTCACCACAATTCCTAATGCATGCAAATCTTGACAAATCTGTTTGAGCCTGAAAATCTGTATGTAAATAAATTTCCGAACTAACCATTTTTATCCAATGCAATTTTTTTCCAAATGCTACGACTCCCGTGCCACAAACATCCAAACATGGATGGAGAGTCCATGCAAATTTTTCCCACATTTGAAAAATTAAAACTGCAGAGGAGATCCAATCAGATAATAGTACAATCAAAGTCTTTTTGTAGCCATTTTTCCCTCTCGCCTCCTGAGGTTGCTGATTCTTACGGGGTATAACTCCACTGGTGTCTGAAACCATCCTATACCATTCTCAAAAGGCCATTGTTCAGACATGAGCCTGGACATCAAGTGCCTTCAGGCTATTTAACTAAGGAGGATGTTATACATGAGACTGATCACATCCCATCATTCGACATCTGCACTGGACCTCTTACAGCAAAGGTCAATCAGGACTGGGAATCCTGGTTAATTCCTCCCCCTCCCTAGACCAAGGGCACCAAGAATGAAATGTAGCACACCAACTGTGGTTTGGCCGAGATCTGCTAAATCAGCACAGACTATGAATCAAACCTGTGGCCTTTGTTTGATTAGTATTGCACAAGTGGTGCATTTCCCAACTAGGCAATCAGAAAAGCTCCACTGACCACTTTTTTTTTTAAAGACAGAGATAGCAGAGATAGAAATAGGTGATCCTTATGATGGAGAGGGTGTGGAGTCTGAAGGTCAAGTGTCCAAAAGGATGCCAAGGTTTTGGATGGTCTTGCATAACATGAGAAGCTAGGAAGGAGAATGGATTCAGTACCAAGAAAGAGGACTTTATGACAGATGCAGAGAACAATAGCTTTGGTCTTTCCGTTGTTCAGCGGAAGGAAGTTCTAACTCATCCAAAAATTTAAGTTGGACATGCAGGCGGACAGCAGAGAGATGGAAATGTGGTCAAGACAAGTGGTAGAGAATTAGAGCTGAGTGTTGTCAGTAGGCACATGAAAACTGACCCAGTGGCTGTGGGTGATGCTTCTTAGGGCCATCTCATAGACAAAGCAAAGAAGGGGGTTAAGGATAGATCCTTGGTGACTCCAGAGGTGATGATACAGTTAAGGGAAGAGAACACTGGAGATGTGCTAGCTACATCCAGATAGGTAGATATACCACAGAAGGTCCTATGATAATACAAGTGTTCAAAGATACAATTAATCTTTACTAAATAAACATCCAGAACGAAAGTAGGTGGCTGGCAAATCCCCTAAATTATCATCATTAACGATAATACTTTTGGTGGCCTGTATTAACTGGGACTGTGTCTGGGTTTTCTTCCTAGAACGGAGACAACTCTCAAGTTGAAATGCTGTCTGGTGAAATCAAAACTTGTGGATGAGGTGATTCTATGCAGATTACTATTTATTGATCAGTTTCCAAAAGGCAAAGTGGGCCTGGTAATAAATTTTGTGTCTGAATTATATGAAATATCCTAAACTGCTCTTCTGTTTCACAGGAGCTGCAAGGATAGAGTCAGAAAATCCAAAAAAAATTTTAATTGCTTTATCATTTGTCTTTGGAATTCTCTTCCTCAAAAGGCAGTGGAAGCAGAGGTTTTGAATATTTTTAAGGCAGAGGTAGATAGATTCTTAATAAGCAAGGGGGTGTAAGGTTATCAGGGGTAGGTGGAGATGTGGAGTAATCAGTTCACCCATGAAACTACTGAATGAGCAGGCTTGAAGGGCCGAGTGACCTACTCCTGCTCCTAATTCATATGCTCATATCATAACCTATCAAAACATATTGAAATAAGGAAGCCAGTAATTACTGGATCACACAGCCCTGCAAAGGGGATATCAAAAAGGTACAGCCCCTGAATTATGAGGGACGAGGTCCACTTGCAGAAATTGCTATGAAACTGCTGAAAGAGGAAATGGATCAAAAAAGCTTAACATTTGATGCTAGTACTCTCATGCCTCAATTTTAGATAAACGTACTAAAAGCAAATCTTAGAAGAAAAAGACAGTGGCGGAATGGTCCCGGTCTCACTGAAGCGGCTTTGAAGGCTGAACCTGCAGCAAGATCAAAGATAAGGGTGTCAGGTCGGCGACTTGACGCATTCCCGCCTCCCAGCACTCTTGCCGGAAGCAAGTGAACATCAGCAACAGCTACCCACCGAGCAGCAGCGGGTAGCCAATTATGAGCAATTAAGGAACTGATGAGGGGGATAGGGAGGACTCCGACAGGGTCTTCCTGGCATTAGAGCAGGCTTCCGCTGAGTGCGGAGCCCCGTGGCTCCTTTAAGGCGGCAGGCCAGGGAGCCATCGAAGCCGGCGGCTCCATGCCCCAGTGACAGGGCCGCTTGGAATAAAGGATGTACCCGTGCCGAAACAAATCCTCATGAGGGGTTTCCCTCCAGTCCGATGGCCCTACAGGCTTCGGACCTTTTTATTTTTGAAATTGTATTGACGCTTCCAAGGGAACCTCCATTTTGAGGGGTCCTCACACTCTCCTTTCTGCCTGAGCAACACCCACCTCTCCCAGTGGGGCTCCTGGCCGTCCGCAGCTGCAGGCCCTCTGACTGAGGAACCTGTTCTTAATTGGACAGCGTCCTCCCAGATGATCATGCCAGTGGGCGCGCTGCAGACCCATTTGGGATTGGGACCTGGAAATGGTCCCAACTCCTGAAAAAAACCTATCATAAGATTCCACCCAATGACTTCACCTAACAACTATCAATTAGCCTGAATGCACGACCATCCTGGACCACGTGGCTCAGAGACTTGACTTTACATCGAAGTTACATAGAGGAGGACGGTACAAGGTTTAATCCTCAGTCTATGCTGAGTTGATTGATCTCAACAATGGATGCTACAACTGATAAAGGTCTAGGCAAGGGAGGAGAAAGATCAGTCAGCATTCCATCGCCCAATCACTATGGAGCCACCTCTGCTGGAAGGGTTTGTCTGTGGCCGAGGTCAGTCGCAATGACCTGCAGTCCATCAACACTCACTGCCAAGGCTCACACATAGGAAGGGATTGGAAGATTAGTTAGTTAGTTATGTAACCATACACCAATAAAAGAGCTAACACCTTCAGGAAAGGAGACCAGGAGGAGAGAGGGGAAAGGAGGAGTCATAGAGTCATCGAGAGATACAGCACTGAAACAGGCCCTTCGGCCCACCGAGTCTGTGCCGACCAACAACCAGCCATTTATACTAATCGCACATTAATCCCATATTCCCTTACATCCTTCCCTCAATCCCCCTACCACCTACCTACACTAGGGGCAATTTACAACGGCCAATTTACCTATCAACCTGCAAGTCTTTGGCTGTGGGGGGAAACCAGAGCACCCGGCGGAAACCCACACGGTTACAGGGAGAACTTGCAAACTCCACACAGGCAGTACCCAGAACCGAACCTGGGTCACTGGAGCTGTGAGGCTGCGGTGCTAACCACTGCGCCACTGTGCCGCCCGCAAAGAGAGCATTTCAGACAAGAACAAAGCATTACCTCAGATGGTTTTCGGTCTTCATGCCTTGATGTGGAGCTTCTCCTGTGCTGTGACTTGGAATGCTGGGACCAGGAGGTTGAATGACCTAAAAAAATATCAACACCAGTTTTGTTCTCTTGTAAGGAAAGCACTTTTGATCAGTCATGAGTAAGGCAAGTGATCATTGTGGTAAGCAATTTGTTACCAAGTGAAGCTGATCAGAAACTAGCATTTTCACTGTCTCTAGAACTGCTTGCATTGCGTAGTCAGCAAGTCACACTATTTGTTGCAGAATGTTGCACTACTAGATCATTTGCTCTGGTCTTGAAAAAGGAAATAAAAGTGCATTTGCATTTATGTTGAGCACACCTTATTCTGAGGATGCCCCAAAGCACTTAACAAAACCAATGAATTGCTTTTTGAATTTCAAATCAATGTTGTTACGCAGGCAAACACAGCAGCCTATTTGCATACATCAAAGTCCCACGCACGACAAGTGAGATGAAGGAACAATTCATCTGTTTATGGTAGCATTGGTTAGGGGCAGAATGTCTGCATGGGTTACCAAGAAAACTCTCTGCTCACTTTCTTAGGATCTTTAACGTTAACTTGAACTATCAAAATAGGCTGATAAGGCTTCAGTTTAACATCTCGACAAAAGACTGCAGCATAGTGTCAGTAGGACTTGAGTTCAGAGGTATGAGTCTATTAACTTAGAAGAACCGACATGAAGGTGAACCGATTTGCCTGGATAGCTGGAGGTTCGCACAAATCTACTTAGCTCTACAATTAGTACGAGTAACTCAGCTCTTCCCAAAAAGTTGAGGGCAGTGTATTTCAGTTTCATGCTTTGTAATTACAGGGATCACATTTTACCAATTTTTCCCATTCCAAATCTCCTTACTTTTTTCCAAACGGCACCATGAGAACTTTAACATCCAGCTGAACCACTGGAACTAGCAGATGGAGCCTTCACTTTATATCTCAACCGCAAAAGTAATTTCCCCACGAACAACTCCCATGGTGCTCAAATGCTGAAGTGAGGTTTGAACACAACCTCCTGGCACAGAGGCAAAAATACTACCAACAGAGCCAAGCTCAGACAAATTAACAAGGGGCTCCACTGCAATCTTAACTGCATTCTTGACTGTAGAATTCAACTGCGCATGCAGGAAATTCTCCTTACAGAAAATCACATAACAAGCTTTTCATTTCGGAATTACAGAACAAAAGCAACTAGAAGATTTAATTAAATACTAGCTGATTTTCTGTGGCATAACAAATATAAAAATTGCCTCTTCCAGTCAGTGTTTTTCTCTCCCAATCACCGATTCTTTGTCTTTCATTTTTTTTTTCTGTAGCGCTCTCATATTCTTCAGCTGTCACTTTTTCTCTCACTCATTTATTGTTGTTCTATCTCTTCTGTATATTTTCTATCTTATCTAAATACATCTCAAAGATGTTTGTCGATGCCTTACACATATCTGGTTGCTTTAAATGTTCTTATTAATTTATCTATTTGTTTTAAAAAGGGCTAGGACAGATAGAAACACGGGTGACAAAATATCCCTCGTCAGAAGTGAGAACATTGGGCAGGTGGGGAATGGGTACCAAGGTCCATCCGGCTCGTCTTTTACCACCCTGCTAGTCACATGATACAATGGTAATAGAGTCATTGACTAATCATGGCAATCGGTCTCTATCAATTAGCCTACAACAGATCAGAAAGACAACAGCATCTGATTGGAAGGAAATGGTGCAAATGGGACCTACAACCTTGTAATGTGGGTTGACTCACTGATGCCACAGTAGATCCAAAGCTGCAACCAATACTGGCATGCTGAAGAAAGGTGGGTCAAGGTGGCAGCAGGGGATCAGAGCAGGGAGGCTGCAGGATCTCAATGTGGGTTGAGTAGGGAAATAAGCTGGATTGACAGGAAAGGGAACACAACAGAACCTGAAGACAAATACCAGACAAGAGGAAACATGGCTGTCTATTGACTTAAAATTTGCATTCCTCACTGTGCCCACAGAGGGGCAGAAAAAAGGCAGGGAACTGCAGAGAGCAGCAAAGATCCAGGCTACACCTATAACTACTGTGAGGGAACAAGGGGGTAGAGTTGGATTTCGTGGGAAGGAGAGATGGAGGGCTCCGTTTTATTAGCGCGCCACACTTCACAGTGGCGCTTTGAGGTTGGCGGCCTTCAGAAACGGAAGCACCACCACTGAGCCCCCACAATTTTTCACGCGGCGGCTCACTTAAATGGAGGGGGTGGAGCGGCCATCCCCCAAGATGTAGAGGGAGTGGCCGCTCTGTCCCCAGCAATGGCGTTCGGTGCCACCCACTTTTAAAGGGCTTCAAGCCCTTAGCAAAAATTTACATTTTTAAAGATATGCTATTGTTCATTTTTTTTTTAAATTAAAAGCTGGAGGCCCTTTCCCAACCCCCACAATCCCCACTCCCCCCCCCCCAGCCCTGATAATTTCACTCCTCCCTCCCTCCCCCCACAGCCAGCGTCTCGCCTCGGAACTCCGAACAGAGTTCCGAAGGCACACGACTTGCAGCTGGTGGCCGTAAAATTGGCGTGGGACAGCTGCCGGGACAAGGTAAGTTGACTTGCATCTTTTTAAAATTAATTCTAATATTTAAATGAAAGGGCCACACCGAGGCCTCACTGCCACTGGTAAAATGCAGCGGGGCCTTCTCAGCGTCGGGGGTTGTGGTGGGCCTCTGCCCCAAGTATTTTACAGGCCCCTCCGCCACGACCCCAGACTTCGAGGGGCTGGTAAAATTCAGCCCGGAGAGAGAGACAGGAAAATAGACAGAGAGATAGACATGGACAAATGGATAGATATAGACAAATAGGCACATAATTAGCCCAAAAAATAAATAAATTTGGTACTGATCAATGGCTTTCCTCCCCATCAATCCCTATAATACAAAGAAACAGCACTGTTAAACATACTGTAATTTGCAAAGACCATAAATATATATAAATTAATAAAGCTGTTCATTTGCCCAAATCCTCTTCTGTCTTTATTTTGGACATTACGTTCCACGGGAAGAAACTTCTAACAATACAACATTCACATGAATGGTCGCTTTCATTTTGTTCCCGAAAGGGCAAAGGGTAACCAAACAACACAAGGAATTCTCAAAAGCAAAGATCGCACAGGCTCTGTTACACAAATAAAGGAAATGCCAACTAATTTAAAATACAGCTGAATTTAGTTAAACAGTTAACACATGCAATGAGAGGAATTTTGGTTAGAAGAATTTCTTTCTTTAGATTAGCTGATTTATCCTTTACATTTTGAGGATTATGACACAAGAAAAAGGAAATAGAAGTCATCAGCGACTGTGAGAGACCATAAGTGGTGGAAAATTATATACAGCTTGCTGACCTTCACTCAAATATTCGTGATATATGCTCCTGGCAAATGAAGTATTACTCCAGGAGGACAAATTCATAAAATAGACCGTTATATATCAATACAAGAAAGACAGTGATATTCCATGTATTTCTAAGCGAAAAAATGCACAGCTACATAAAAGAGAGGAAGAGAAAGAGGAAAGAATGAATGAATATAGATGGATAGAAGGGAGATTACAACATTACATTGTTGGTTTCAAAAATACATTTCCCTCACTCCTTTGGAGGACACTTATTCTCCACTTTCCTCCCTTTTTCTCTGCAGACTGTGCCTATGGTTCCACAAATTGTGACTATTCTTCACACACGGGTCTTTATAGCTTAGTAGCAGTAATTTGTTCAACCAGGACCATACAGCTCAGGACTTAACCAAGATCCACATGTGAACAATTCCAGCAGACAGCAATCAAGACTAGGAATGCCCTCCCTAGCCCAGGAACACAGGCCAACCTTTGAATACCAATTACTATCCTGGCTGAAATCAGCTAACTCACCACAGCACAGGGTGCAAATTTATGACCTTTCCACTCTTCAAATGTCAGTACCACTTACTCACTGGGGCGCCGTTTAATATTTTCATTGAACGGAGTGTATCTCAACTGGTTGGATCCCACCACAACAGGCACAGTGATTGATAGGGTATGTTAGCCTATTAGGTGTATTTATTCAGGAGCTTTGATGACAGAGCAAAAGGCTGAATTACGTCAGCGGTCTTCCTTGTTTTAAATATAGCGGTTAATATAATCTGGAGGCAAGATCACTTCCATTGCAACCAAAAACACTTACTGTCATTGTCATCAGAATCGTCACTGCTGCTCGGAAGCCGACCCCTTTTCATGGTCTTCTCAATTTCTAGCACAAAGACTGTGAAGAAAGAGATCATAGTTAATATCAAGGGTCAATTAAGTGACAGTGGCCTGTCTCTCAAAAGGGACTGACTGCTTGAAATTCTGTAAAGTACATACATTCCCCATCTTTTTCTCGTCACCACAAGTCAGCAACAGACAGCTAGTCCTCAAAAAATCAATGAGACAAAAAGCTTGCACCAATAAGTAATGAGGTTTTCCAAGTGCCATAACACAATGTCTGTGCATATCACAGAGAATACAATGGTTGATACCGTCAGGGGGACTATAATTAAACTTCTATGTACTGGAACGTGAATAAACAGGATCGACAATCGTGTCACTTTTGGGCTCTAAAATTATTCTGTAGAATACCAGTGGACAAGCATGTAATGCAAGGGCCGACAATTCTTTTCTCCAGTAACAATGTTAAACCCTTTAACATAAAGGGGCTAGCACCTCCACTAAAATAGCAGAGAAGAATTTCAGACAACCATGTTAGGTATTCATTCACCAGTACACTGTAACCTGTTTTCTAGGCCATGAACATTCAAGTTTGCATAGAAACCACCTTGTAGTCAAAAACAGCAGGTACAGGTTAACACAGGTTGTCCCACCTTTTCACGTGGGGGACCACATTACAATTTTTGCCTTACATGGGGGCCCGGTGAGACAATTTCAGAAAGATAAAGGCATTAAAAAGTTGTCTTACTATTAATCAAAACAACAAATGTGCATTTTTGTGAAGAAGCTTTAAATAAGATTAATTTACTTTCTCATCACTATGTTGGACACTGATTTAGTGCAATATCTGTGCCTGCCCACACACATCTTGTAGCAATGCGGAGTATTCCAGATAGACATCCATCTATTAGGAGTGATCTTGATCTCTCTCTCTCTCCCTGTGTTCTCCCCCATCTTTGTTGTACCCCCCACCATCTCACCATCACTCTCTGTGTCCGCCCCCCCCCCAACGTTCCCGCCTTTCTCTCTCTGTCCCTCACCTTTCTGTTCCCCCCTCTCTCTCTCATTGTTCTTCTTCTCTCTATCTCTCTGTCCCCCTCTCTCTCAGACAGTTGCAGGAAGCAGCAGCGCTCAGCACAGCACCTTTGTGGTTGGTCAGTTTGTTTAAAAAAAAATCACGCTGTCAGTTTCACAGCTGACAGCTGCTGAAGCAGGAACGCGCTTCCCAACTTCAGATAGATTTGAGGTTTTCTGGCGGGCTTTTAAAAAAGTCGGAAAACTCTGAATTTGTCCGAAGTTGGGAAGTGCGTTCCTGCTTCTGCAGCTGTCACTTGTGAAACTGACAGCGCAATGATTTTAAAAGCCTGTCTGCAAGACGAAGACAAAGGGAAATTTCTCATTTCCCGTCACGGACCCCTGGCGAAGATGAGCAACGGCCCCGGGTACAGTTTACACCCGCAGGCCGGATGGAAACCTTTGGCAGGCCGGATCCTGGCCCGCGGACTGCATGTTGTACAACCCTGGGTTAACAAGTAGCTTAGTAATTCCAACTGAAACTCTGCAACAGCCTGATCCTGGAGTTATCCTGACACTGATACTGCTCAATGATAAAAATTAAACCAGCCAATTTAAAATAAATCCAATATTACAGTAAATAGAAGCCATACTAAAACAAAATGTTCAAGTAACTGGCACGAAATCTAAACCCAAGGGGACTTTTCCCTCCTATTTTCTCCCTTCCTTTCGAAGTCACAGTGGGCTACAGTTCCTTCCAGAAGCATGGCCACCCTCCACTGACTCACAAAAGTGGCTATTCTTCAAAATAGGGTCTGTTGACAGGCTACTCACCCACTGGGGAGCACCCATCCTTTCTTTGCCAGACTAGGGCGGATGTATTTACCACCAAGCCATCAAGGAAGCTTATGGGGATAATTCAAAAAAGACAAAATGCAACACTGAGGGAAGGGGAGGCAGAGTCGACTGAGTTTCAGAGCAGTAGAATTAGACACTTGAACAGCTTACAGTGACCAGTCTCCTATATCACTCCAAATAATGCTTACTCTTTACTAAAGGCCCCAGGAGTTTTCAAAAAAGATTTTTTAGGCCTTGCAACAGATTCGCTCACATCTGAAATATTTCAGATACGATAAAAGGGCACACTGTATTCTTACACTGACGGAATGAAGCTCGAGGGGCTGCTAAACCCGAGCCTCGTGCCGCCAATCCCCTTTTACAGACCAGGGTCATACTCTTTACGGCACAGGAGGCCATTCAGCCCATACTAGCTCTTTGTAGAGTAATCCAGTCAGCTCCATTACCCACCCCCCCGCCACCATCACAAGTTTATTTCCCTCAGGTGCCCATCCAATTTTCTTTTGAAATCACTGATTTCACCAATTCCACTTCCACCATCCTCATAGGCATAAAGTTCCAGGTCATTACTACTCACTGCGTAAAAAGGGTTCTTCCTCACAACCCCCTGCATGTCACGCCTAAAACCTTTCATCTGTGTCCCCTAGCCCTTGTACCATCAGCTAATGGGAACAGCTTTTCTTTGCCTACCTTATCTAAACCTGTCATAATGTTATACATGGCAATCAAATCTCCCCTCAATCTCCTTTGCTCCAAGGAGAACAACCCCAGCTTCTCCAACCTAACTTTGTAGCTAAAATCCATCATCCCTGGGACTATTCTGGCAAATCAAAATACAGTATTTTTTTTTCTCTATCGGAGAGTATTTTTCCCCCATTTGCCACTGCTTCAGATGCAACTGTTCTGGACACTGTTGTAGAACATCACAAAATATCAGGTTCATGATCAGGACCTCACAGGATACTCAATTATTTCTGCAGTGAGTTACGAGTGAATTCGCCATCCTTCATAGTTCACACACAATATGCATCACAAATTGAACTCTGCTCAATGGTATCAACTGTGTACAGCTGTGTTACGACGAATCCCAACTTTTAAAGAGAGTGTAACATTTTATCTCCTCACTTCATAGCAGCCAGGTTTTCCTCTCAAAAGCGATCCCAGATGGGTTACGCTTTTGAAGTAGCTTAATTGCAGCAGTATTTCAAAATCAAGTACTCTGGATAATGCATTCCAACTGCGACTCTTTAACTTGGAAGTCTAGTTACAATGGGTAGGCAGGAAAAGAAAGGCAGCAGAATGTAAAAAAAAAAATCAATGTTGTGTTACAAGCTGAATTTCTCCACAACACACAATGCAAGCCACGCAAAGGGACCAGTAATCAATCTTTGAAGTACATAAAATCTTTGTTAAGATGTGCTCCCCAGTAACTGAAACATCTATGCAACACCTTGTTTCATTATTTATTTAAGCACAAACTGAAGCAAGTGTATGGATTCTGCCCCAACAAATTCACAACAACTTGCATTTGCATAGCGCCTTTAACTAACTTGTTTTGGATGGGTTCAACTTTATAGAAGGTGGGAGAAGCCAGGAGAGCATTGGAATCGTCAAGACTGGAGGTAACAAAAGCATGGATGAGGAAGGGATGGAGATAGACAACTTTAGATGTGAAAGCAGGCGGGATTTGTGATGGAGAGGTAATGGGGTCGGAAGCTTAGCTCAGGGTCAAACATGATGCCAAGATCACATACAGTCTATACAGTTTGGTTCAGCCCGAAGCAATGGCCAATAGAGGGACAGTATCAGTGGCAAGTGAATGGAGGCTCTGGCAAAAGACAATGGCTTTGATACTCCAATGTTTAAAGGGGAGGAAGTTGCTCATCCAGGACTGGACGCGGGACAAGCAGGCTGACAAGACAGTGAAGGGGTTGAGAGGTGTTGACGAGATGGAACTCAGTGCTTTCAGTGTACATACGGAACCCGAGGTCAAATCTTTCGATGATGTCGCCAAGGATCCTCATGGAGATGAGAAGTAGGAGGGGACCATGGTTAGATTCTCGAGGGGACTCCAGAAATAACATGCGAGGTGGGAAGAGAAGCCACTGCAGGAAATTGAACTGTTCTCACACAGCAAGGTTGTATTGGAATACAAAAGTGTGAAATTTAGCTGAACTCCTCACTGATGACATTTAGCATAAAATCTCTTGATAGGCAAAACCTTACCCAGTTGTGTTTCTCATTGATAGATTAAATACAGCAATCAGCACTTATTTCTGCACAAGGCCACAGTAAGTGGTTAAAAGGAACATGACCCCCATTTCCAAAAGGGTTTGTGGCTTGTGGACAAAACACAGCTGCAAATCAAGGATTCTGAACAATGTTTCCCGACGGGACCATTTTTACAAGGAATTCTGTCCAAAATGTTTTCTGTAGGCAACTACAATGAGCCGAGAAGAGGTAATGGTGCAAGCCACATTCACCACCCATGCACTAACGCTGAACAGAAGGCTCAAATTCTGATGAACTGCTGAAGTGCTCTTTCTATTACTGGGCAAAAGCTCAGTTCACTTTTAAACTCAAAATCCTTCAATTCACAGTCTGGTCCAACCACCATCTCCCAGGCCCTCACTTGCACATTCAGCATTAAGTCAGTAATACCACAGCAGCCCCTTGATACTGTTACAGTCTAACAGTAGCACTGCAATACCAGTGCTCTGCAGGAGAGTCAGCCTCAGATACTGCCACATTGCATTTTGGGTGGTACAGTGGGCTTCAAAACTTCATGGTTCACCTCCAGGACCTGCGTTCAAAATCAGTCAAAGACTGACAAGAGGAAAGAACAAGGTAATACTTCAGGGAAGTATTACACTGCTAACTCAGTGCTGTATTTACATCAATAGCAGTGCATATCTGCCAGTAAAAATTGGTCATGCAACAGTAGTATCCTGTTAACATGTATTTATTACTATCAGTTATCGCCCACTAAACAAAGACCCCTTTTTTAAATGCCATGATTCCCCACCTTCAATCCAGATGTCAGATAACTGCAGCACTGCTAGATAAACCATTATGAGGCACTCACTGATCCTCACAAAGTTATCTCAGCCACTGGCAACTTTTTAGACTACTTCTGAATGTTCGAGACAGTTGTAAAACCAGCTCAGATTCATATCCTTGGTTTCTTGTGTGCGCATGTGTGTCTTTATAAGATGAAAGACACCATCATTAACTAATACTGATTCATCACAGCCCAGCACATTTCACCTCATGATGCATCTCACATCAAGCACTATGCTTTGCCAAATGAGCTGTACGCATTTGTTCCAATCTAATTTTGCACACCACAAGCATAATCAAAGGCGCACAACATCCTTTGTGAGGATGTAGTCTTCCAAACATGATACAAGATAAACTATTTCTGTCAGCCAGCACCGTATCGAAGACTTGTGGTATGACAACCCTGCCACCAAGAAAACAGCTGTACTATCTCAAACTGCAGGAAAAAAAAACTTTCACACTTTTTTGCCAGTGTTACTGACACACAACTGCTGAGTTTACAGTGCAGGAAAAGGAGCACATAAAAGCAGTGATGCAGCAGTAGCACCCCTCCTACTCCATTAAACCCTGACAACAGGAGGTGGACTGCTGAGATCATCACAAGGCGACTGACTATTTGTTTAACTCTTTGCCCTCACCATAATAGAAAAGTCTCTTTCTGAAGTGAATGAATTTCGTAAGATAACAAGCAAAGCTCTTTCAGGGCCAATGTGTTAACTTTAAAAAAAAAATCAATTCTTTGTAATGTATTCGCTGACCAGTCATTAAGCTCTCCTCGTCAAAAAAAAAGGCTTGTTTTCACACAGGGAAGAAAAAACAAAATCAGGACTTCTTATAAGTTTAAGAAGGAGCTTCCAACCCACCAGCAATACAAATTAAGCTATGTCAAGCCCACCCATCAGTTTAGTCAGCCTGCATCCTCATTGTCAGCAAGCATATCTGCTATGGCTAAACCTCCAACTTTCTCCATTCCTCCCCTGAAGGTACTGAACATGGTACAAGAGAAGATAATCATTTCTGTCAGCCAGCACCGCACTGAAGACTCGTGGTATGACAACCCTGCCACCTGTCACCAAGAAAACAGCTGTACTATCTCAGCAGGTCTGGCAGCATCTGTGGAAAGAGAAGCAGAGTTAACGTTTCGGGTCAGTGACCCTAAGTTCCAAAGAAGGGTCACTGACCCGAAACGTTAACTCTGCTTCTCTTTCCACAGATGCTGCCAGACCTGCTGAGTGATTCCAGCATTTCTTGTTTTTGTTTCAGATTTCCAGCATCCGCAGTATTTTGCTTTTATTATAGCTGTACTATCTCAACCTACAGAAAAAAAAACTTTTACATTTTTTGCCAGAGCTACTGATACAACTGCTGAGATTACACTGCGGGAAAGGAAGCATATAAAAGCTTCTACTGAAGGCTAGCACACACTATAAGGGGTGCAGTTCTATACAGACAACAACCATCCACCTGTAACTTACCAAGCAGTCATTTTCCGCGTCACTTGAGGACAATTAGGAACAGGAACTACTGCGAGCAAAGTGCTGTACCAGTTGAGATCAGCTAACTTAACAACATTGGTGATGAGACCCACGATCTTTCCTGTTTGTATGGCTCAGTAGCAAAACTGAGTCATTGGGGAAAGCATATGTTGAAATTTAACCCATAATGACACGGACAGGGGAGGGGGAAAACAGACAGACAAACAAAACCACTTTACTGATGTCTGCTTTGTGGTAATTGCTCATATGGATAAAAACATATTGATATGTTGTCATTTTCTGCTACAGCTCTACTGCTTCTGCAAACAGAATCACTTACCTTTTTAAAAAAAAATCCTGCTACGCATGGGCTCCAGAACCAACTTTCGCACTCAACGGAAACAGTCCATCATCTCCTGATCCAGCAAAACAGTTTCATAGAATCATATAATGGTTACAGCACAGATGGTGCCATTCGACCCATCGTGTCCATGCTGGCTCTCTGCAAGAGCAACTCACCTAGTCCCACTCCCCAGCCTTTTCCCTGTAGCCCTGCAAATTATTTTCCCTTCAGATAATTATCCAGGTCTCTTTTGAAAGCCATGGCTGAATCTGCCTCCACCACACTCTCAGGCAGTGCATTCCAGATCCTAACCACTTACTGTGTCAAAAAAAGTTTTTCCTCGTATCACTGTTGCTTCTTTTGTCAATCACCTTAAATCTTCATCATCTTCAAATTACAAGATGCAGCAGGCAATTTTTGATAAGTTCACCTCTAAAGTCCCATATAAGGAATTAGAGTCACAGGGAAATGGGAATTAGGAACACAAGTAGTCCATTCAGCCCCTCGAGCCTGTTTTGCAATTCATTTAGATCATAGCTGATCTGTATCTTAATTCCATCTACCCCATCTTGCTTCATAAGCCTTCTTGCCCTTGCCTAACAGTTTACAAATTTTCAATTTCAGGGAGAGAGTTCCAGATTTCCACTACCTTTGTATGAAGAAATGTTTCCTGACATCACCCCGAATGGTCTAGCTCTAATTTTACTGTTATACCCATTTGTTCTGGACTTCCCCACAAAAGGAAATCGTTTCTCTCTCTCTCTGTTCTTAGGATAGCAGGGTCATTTGGGACTTCAGGGGGTGGTCATCCCTGCCCATTTGAGAGTCGCCTCTGGGCCTGGTAAGGGCCCCATGCTCAGAGTAACGAGCCCTGGCCAATGGCAGAACCAGCAAATTTTCGGTGGTGATGGCAGAAGAGCTAGAACCTCGAGAGACAAAAGCTGCTTAAAGGCGGAGGATCCTTCGGGAACAAGACTGTGTTTCCGTTAAAGCACACATGTGGAAGGCAACAGGAAACCATCTCAAATTCTTTCCTTAGTCATATTGCTCATTTCTCATGGAAGTTAAAAAATGGGAGGCTCTTATGAGATAAAACTGTAGGACCGTGAGGCATGGAGAAATGGGCAGATCACCACTACTACTAATGTACCCTAACAATTCCTCTAATCATCTTAAAACATCTCAAGTAGATCAACCTTAATCTTCTATATTCAAGGGAATACAAGCCTAGACTTTGCAAGTTGAGAAAAACAAAATTGGAGGAACACTCAGTCAATTTCCCTGCCTGGGGAGTGACAAATAAATTGCATCACGATTGACTGATAAGTGAGGAATTCAAGTTCAGGTGATCCACTAAGATTTGCCTGTGGGTTGACACCAGCGGCTGCCTACCCCTAGAAGGTTTTGATATCACATGGGGAGGAAAATAGAGGCAGTGGATCAAAGAGAGTGGTAAGTGAAGACTAGGAAATTTCCCAACAGGTAACGAGGAAGGAAAAGGAAAGCAGGTTAACCAGGCTGTTCTTGGCCCTTCATAGTGCAGGGCTTGGCAGAAACCCCAGAGCAAGTTTCTCAAATGCCCTCTCAGGCGAAGAAACGCATGAACGTGCTACTATGCTGAACCAAGAGACTGAGTACATTGGAATTTAATGTAAAAGGTCGTGCAGGCCTGCAAAAACCTCATCCCTGAAAGGTCATTCATCCTTCTCGTACCGTAAGCCTCCCAGCCTCACAATAATCAAATTCTCCCATCCATCTCTATTGTTACTGCCCAGCTCTCCCTGGTCTGGGAACTAAAAGAACTCCAAAAAGGAGTATTTGTTCTTTATGCTTATCCCAGCTTGACGGAATCATGACGACAGAATAAAAAACAAACAGGGTTTAAAGACCATGATCATTTTAAGCCAATAAACCAGAATTATGTGTCAGTAAAAAAAGACGCTTCCTGTCACATGAGAAGGCTGCATATTTTCCACTGATGGACAACAAAAACAAGATAAACCTAATCTACAATCATTATGTGCTTACCACTCATCACATGCAAAGCCATGCGTCAAGAAGCAACCGCCATCATGGCAGAAGTAATAGAAGAAAGAAAATATCAGCCGCAAAAGTCAAAAGGGAAAGCTTGGAAATGGTGAAAAGTGAGATGGTAATATTTTTAAAAAGAACTCTAAGGTGGAAGGGGGTGGCGGGGTTTGGGCTGGAACTGTGTTCAAGGGTGTAACAAATCAAGCAATTCTAGTTGACTCTAACAAACTCTTCTTTGAACATACGACAGGACTTTTAGCTTTCTATATTCTAGGTTTAATACTGTGACAAGTAGTAAACATATGGGACCTGAGGCTGTCCCAAAGCATTTTCCAGCCAATTAATTGCATTAGAAGTACAGTCGCTGTTATTACCCAGGCAAACTCATCCACCTATTGGTGCAGACACTTACAGCAACAGGATAAATGGTGCTTTGCTGAAGGGAAAAAGGTTGACCATAGCACTAGAACTCATTATTCTTCTTCAAACATCGCCAAAGCATCTTTTGCATCTACCTGAGTAGGTAGACTGTACTTTGGCTTAATTTCTCACTCTGACAATGCAGCACACTCTCAGTACTGCACAAGATCATTAATCAACCTAGATTATGTGTTTAAGTCTGTGGTGGTACTTGAATCCACAAAAATCCAATTTAGGAACAAGATTGCTCCCAAATGAGATAAGCTGACAGTTATTATATTGGCCATATTATTTCCCAGTAATAAGCTGCTGATTATGTCTCCATAAACTTACCATTATGATGCACACAATTGTTAATCTTTTAGTGAGATACTGCAGAAATGACAAGGAGAGTAGTATGAATCGGCAACAAAAGGAGACATTAAAAAAAGAAGAATAAAACCGCCCACGAAATTTACAGACATGAGATTACAGTCTCAACATCAGTCCCGATGAATGTATTATGTAAATAGAATATATTTCCTGCAGAGATGCTCACAGTGGAAAGATCTGTTTTATAAAGACAGAAACATTATGCAGTCTTAAATAGAACATAGACCCTTTAAGGCTATAAGATGGAAATGCTGTAAGTTGGTGAAATGAGTGCTGAGATTATTTATAAACCAAGCAGCTCAGAGTCGCTAACGTTTTTTTGACTGGTAAATTAAGAAGTTGGCACACATTTTAGATTAGATTAGAGATACAGCACTGAAACAGGCCCTTCGGCCCACCGAGTCTGTGCCGATCAACCAACCATTTATACTAATCCCATATTCCTACCAAACATCCCCACCTGTCCCTATATTTCCCTACCACCTACCTACACTAGTGACAATTTATAATGGCCAATTTACCTATCAACCTGCAAGTCTTTTGGCTTGTGGGAGGAAACCGGAGCACCCGGAGAAAACCCACGCAGACACAGGGAGAACTTGCAAACTCCACACAGGCAGTACATGGGTCTGGAGTTTCCACTTAACCGTGCTGGTATTTTTGATGCAGTTTGGCTGAAGCCAGTGCAGAAGATCGCCGGGTTTTAAGTCCAATTTGGGGCTGAATTTTTTTGAGCGTGCCGCAAACTGCGAGCGGCGCGCTCTGAACTTGCCAGCCTGCGCGGGGGCTCACTTAAATGGAGGGGGCGGGGCAGAGCAAACCCCCCCTCCCTACCAGAGGGGGGCGGCCCCTCCATCCCTGGCAATGGCGCCCAGCACCACCGCGCCGGTGCCGGCAGCATTTTTAAGGACTTCAAGCCCTGACAGATGATTTCAAATTTTAATGGGAACATCACCTTTTATTTCGATAAAATCAATTAAACAAACATCAAAGCCCCTCCTCCCCACAATGATCAAATATATTTATTTCCCCCTCCCCCCCAAAAAACTATTTTTCTGGTCCCAACCCTTCACCCCCAACTTCATAATCCTTGTCCTTCAACCACTTCCCACCATCCCCTCAGCCAACTGAGACAGATTTAACCGCTCTCCGCTCCCCACTCCTCTCCCCCCTCCACCCACACCCCAACCACTGTTACACCTCGGACGTCCGTACAGAGATCCGAAGACACGGGAGTTCCAGCCGGGGGCCGGAATATCAGCGTTGGACAGCCATCGGGACCAGGTAAGTTTATTTGAATTTATTTGCATTGATTTCAATATGGAGATGAATGCCCCGCCGCCCACACCGAAATGCAGGCAAAATGCAGCAGGGCAACTCGGCGTCGGGGGTCGTGGCGGTCCTCTCCCAGAAGAATTTTCAGGCCCCACCCCATCCCCCCGCCATGACCCCCAATGCCAGAGGGCTTATAAAGTTCAGCCCTTGCTTTCAGCACAAATCAAGTTGCCGCAACCTTTTGCATTACTTTAGAAAAGATCATGCTGGAAGTAGGCCCTGTCCACGAAAGTGGCCACGCCCCAGGGAGAATGAATCACCACTGGGAGTTTCTGATAAGTGCACGTATTCAGGGAGGCTTTAAAAATAAACTGGTCCTTTTAGGCACAAGGACACTAAAAGGTATGTTTTATAAGCTTTGGAATATAATTTTTGCTTTAATTTACTAAGGCAGTGACTATTCAATATAACTAGAAAATTGTTTTGTATGTTTTTTTTAAAAAGTGAATTTTAGTAATTTAAAATCAGGTTTCTCAGAGGATTGACAGTGGTCAAAAATGCTTATTTTTGTGATGAAGCTGTTATTGCTGTTGAAAACAAACTACCACTTTTCAAATATACGAAGGAATTTTTCTTTTTCAAAAAAGGTTATGTCAAAATGTTGCCCTATTGCGCTCATTTATGGCAGATTTTGCATTTGGCAATATGCAAATGAGTTTGAACAGAAACTCAGTGTGAGGGGAAAAAACATCTTTCAAAACAGGCACAATTTTGGGCCAATTTTGGGCCTGTTGTGTCCAAAGTGGAAACTGTACCCCATGGGCTTTTGCACCACAGGATTTAGGGGTGTAAAAGTTTAACGGGCATCTGCAAGAAGAGCTGTTCCCTGTGGTAGAATTAAGCATGCAGGTGAACCTCTAAAAGAGGATATAGTAATGTTCCATCCTCTTTGGGAAGTGGAGGCAATGTGCAACCAGTCTATTCATGGAGTGAGACAGTTGCAATGTGCAGCATTTTGATATCTGTAACAAATCATGCCAAGTGCAGGAAGTAGAAAGTGTAAATTACTCAAACAGTAGGAATCATTGTTGAAAAAACACAACTTCCCCTGCATTTACATCTGCCTTGGAGTTGCTCAATTGTTTTAAAGATTGTTTTAATTTATTTTTTCTGCAGAATGCTGCCTCTGTTCACATGAGCATCAAGTGCATGAGAACAGCACTACCTCCAAGATCCATGTCACACACCATCCACACTTGGAAATATATCGCAGTTCCTTCATTGTCGTGGGGTTAAATTCCTGGGATTCCTGACCTAGCAGCACTGTGGAAGTACCTGCATTACATGGACTGCTGCAGTTCAAGAAGGCGGCTCACCACCACCTTACCTTCTCAAGGGCAATTAAAGATCAGCAATTAATGCTAGCCTTGCTGTGGTGGGGAAGAGACGGTTGCCCACCTCCTTCTGGAATGTGTCTTTGCAAAGCAGGTGTGGAAAGAGATGCAGTGGTTTTTGTCGAGGTTTATCCCAAGCAGCTCTGTAACACAGGAGTCTGTGCTCTACGGGCTGTTCCCAGGGACGCACACCGAGACAAACATCAACTGCTGCTGGAGGACTATCAATTCGGCGAAAGACGCCCTTTGGTCTGCCCGAAACTTGCTGGTCTTCCAGCGCAAAGAGTTGTCCACGACCGAATGTTGCAGACTGGCACATTCCAAGGTCCAGGACTACGTGCTGAGGGACGCACTAAAGCTTGGGGCAGCCGCAGCAAAGGCTCAATGGGGAAAGACCACTGTGTAAGGTCCCCCCACCAAGCTGAACTGAGGGGCTGGATCCATGGGAAACCCCTCGAACTGTATCGGGAAAATTTTGTCTCCTGTAAAATGTAAAAATGTATCTGGCACGACAAATGTGAAATGGAAGGGTTGTGAGGCAACTCATGATTGTATTGAAGCAAACGGACCTCCTTTGCACGGTTTGTAATTTTTGACTTGGTGCTGTTTGAAACTGGCAATGTATTTTTTACAAATTTTTATGAATAAAGTATATTTTGGAAATTTAAAAAAAAAATTAATGCTAGCCTTGCCAGCAACACTCACATCCCATGAATGAGTTTAAAAAAGGTCCAATCTAATCAATCAGAATAATTGTCTCTTAAATTTACTTATGTTCGAATAAATGTGACTAATTAACTTTCACACTAAAGTATTACAGGAAGTGTGTAATGGCTTGCACTGTATGCAAGATTTTATTACTAGTCGGTCTTCTGCTGCATGTACATAGGAGTCAAGAGCAAGTGCAGTGAATTAGAGGGCAGATGATAATTGGTAAAGGGTGCACAACTTAATTCGGACCTCATTTTCAAGTCATAAATTCTGCACTTATATATATATTTCCCATTATATATTCTTATGTCCACAACAATAGCAGATTTCCTGTGGTGATCTGTGGTCAAGTATGAAAAATGAATCAACAATCCACATCACAATGAAGAAAAATAGCCATAGAGCAGCCATATAGGCCCATTTAGAGGGTGTCACCTAACTTTAAACAGTTTAAAACAAATCAGTCTTATAAGTGACAGTTTATTTTAAACACTTGCCTCCGCAATAATTTGAAAGCATTGTTCATAGCTTCAATTCATCTGGAAAATGATGAAATCATATGAAGAAAATTATTTATCTACATGGTTCTGTACACAAACTAAATATTTTCTTCTTCACTATCTGTAGCTGCCTTGCAGCATTTTACATTAATCCAAAGAAATTACTGTAAAAATATTAACCCATCTCCACTGCTCAACCCAATCCTGAGGCATAAACGTCTTGGAGGAGTTTCAAAATCTCATGTTCCATACTGAGCTAAGGGGCAGGCAGACAATTTATCAGTTATAAAATCCCCTAGATGGCATTCTCTGGAGTACGAGCCAGAGGGCATGCAGCAAGAGACCAAGGAACATATCAAGAATGTGTCTCATTGACATCCCATCACTGTCCTGGAACCTGCTGAATAATGTTATTCACTCCCTTCTTCTGGGCATTGGCATTATCAATGCAGTGTGCAGGCTGGAAGCATCCACTGACATCGCAACTTTCCAATAATGTGTGATAGGGTTGTACACTATTGGTGTAGCAGATCGATTCTCACAGCTTCTAACAGAGTCAGGGCAGTGCCAGACAAAGCTCAATCAAACCTTCTGAAAACTTATTTCTGCAAGTTTTGTGCCAAACACCAAGTCCTTCTGCAGCTGAGGTTTCCCGCACTAACAGTATCACCTTGATGAGGGCTCCTCAAGTGATCCAACAAAGTTATGTATTTTGCCACATCGACAATGTTAAAATGTCATGCATTAGCACGAATGGTATTGGAAAAAAAAAAATCAATATTCTGGTTGCGCATATTGCTCCATTAGCAAATATCAAAAATATGCCAAAGATTAAAGAGATACACAAATTCTAAAAAAATATTTCTACTGGTATTCACAAATTCTATGTCAGGTTGAAGGGAATGCAACCAGACCAATATGCTGATTTGATCTACAATCCAAGTGCAAATGTACTTGGCTGGTAAATGGTTTATTTTGCTCAGTTGTGTCTCTGTTGACTTCTTTTCTCCTCCCACACTAGTTTTTTTTCCAACCCGAGACTATGTTGTAAATTTGAATTCTTTAGCATGCTGCTTGTTCACCCTCCTGGGTACAACTGCTGCTGTTTTTTAGTTCATTCACAAGGCATATTCTCTTATCCCAAAGGTCCTGCTTGCACACATTGTAATGAAGAAACTGTTTCCTCCAGATAAATGTTGCAACATGCCCATTTCCAATGTGCCTATTCAAAATTATACATATGAACACAATACTAAGAAGCTAATTGTACTGAACCTTAATAGATGAAGTCCCTTTAGAGTAAAGCCTAATCTAACCATAGCTTAAAAGACTGGGAAATACATCCCAGGGGGCGGCACAGTGGCGCAGTGGTTAGCACCGCAGCCTCACAGCTCCAGGGACCCGGGTTCGATTCTGGGTACTGCCTGTGCGGAGTTTGCAAGTTCTCCCTGTGTCTGCGTGGGTTTCCTCCGGGTGCTCCGGTTTCCTCCCACATGCCAAAGACTTGCAGGTTGATAGGTTAATTGGCCATTATAAATTGCCCCTAGTATAGGTAGGTGGTAGGGAAATATATAGGGACAGGTGGGGATGTGGTAGGAATATGGGATTAGTGTAGGATTAGTATAAATGGGTGGTTGATGGTCGGCACAGACTCGGTGGGCCGAAGGGCCTGTTTCAGTGCTGTATCTCTAAACTAAACTAAACATCATCCTAAAATTCAGATTTAGTTACATGCATTCACCCTGTAATATTTGGCTTAATTGGTGTTATTTTAAAAAAATATACATTTTATTTTTACCTTTTTTCCCAGCTAATTTTCCCTTTCCCCAAGGCATTAACTTCTTGCTTGGAAACGGAGACCAGTTGCAACCTGCTACCTTCCTCATGTCTGAGAAAGCTTAGACAGCGTCAGCCAGCTGCGTAATCACTGTACAGATCATAGCTGGGGAAGAAGCTCAATTCAAGTCGGTGTTTTAGTCTGCTGCTCTAAAGCACTTACTACAGAATTGAACTACCACCACAACATGTGAGCAGGTATTAATAGCACACTTAGTAGGCTTAACTAATGGAATACATGCAAGCAAGAAAGCATTAAAGTTACTCACAGTCTGAAAATAGTCCCTATGGAAATTGGAGTCAATCCAGAAAAAAGCTGTGCAAGTGACAGACAGACAGGGAAATTCTATATATCCAGTAAGACTGGTAGAACATACTCTTGGCAGAACGAGAGGCATGGCTTTGAAGAAATTGTAAATCCCAGCCAAAGGCTTCATGCTTAATAGTAAGATGTGAATACCAATACTGCAATTGAGGATCTAGGAAATAGAAAAACCACTAAAGGTTTCCAGAGCAACTTCACACCTCACCAATGGGTGAAAAAGCGGAGTCTGAGAAAGCTTCACTGAGGTGGACATTAATAGTTTGTGGATTCCTTTAATCTATACTGAATTCTTCTTTATTTGCACAGATGCTACCAGGTAGATCACCTGCAAAGGATTCACAATATGGCTCTGCACGAATGGCATTGACATGAAGTCTACAGATTTGCAAAAAGTGGACACTGTCATGTGATATTTGGTTCATGCTTCAAAGTCAAGATTTGTAAAGGTAATTTTTTCATGCGACTAGCTTACCATTCAATGTCAGTATCTGACGAACAGTTAAGTCCTTGCAGTTGAAGAACAGCTGAAAACCTATAATGCAAACTAGGAGGAAGTTGCACTGAGATTTGTACAACATCTTGGCAAACGTTAATATAAATGCACACAAACTGCACCATTTAAATGCTGCAGCTGAGTGAAAATTTTAGAAGTATATGGAATTTATTTCCTAGGAGGGCTTGGGAGTTATGCTCTCATTAAAATTTTATTTCACAATTCATTTGGTCCATTCTATAGCAAGCTTTATGCATACATATATATGTGATGTGTATACTGCTTCATATAAGATTTTATCCCACTAAACTGAAAACAAGTCAAAATATCATAAACATGTCCGATTATCATAATAAACATGGCTCTTGACTCATTTCTTGCTATAACACGAATTATTTTGAATATATAAGTTAGTGTTAATGATATTAGTTATGATACTCCTCTATTTTAATACAGGAAAAGAGAGATAACTGGCAGAAAATGGGGAAGAAAATGCACAAGTGGATTAATTATTAATACTATCACAAAATCCACCGGAAATGAGCTGTGAAACTGCCTGATGCTGGCAGCTTGCTTTTGATTTGTGAAGTGAGATATTTCAGTCAAATCCTATCACAGCACCTTAAGATGGTGGAACCTGGGGTTTGAATGCTCATTGTTAAAAGTTAACAGACTCGATGTGCTAGCCACAGTTCCAGTAATCCTGTCACTGCTAATTTTATCCACCACATTTTACTTATATCTATTTTTTTTCGAATAAAATTAGCGAAGACAGATCTGCATATTCCAAGACTCCAATCTTGCAATTTTCCTCATCACTGGTACATGATTCTGTCAGTAGTTGATTATACAATGACTGATTTTAGCTCTGGCAGTTCAAGCTCTGATGAAACTTTTGATTATTCCAAGGTACTTTTATTTTCCATTAAAAAAATAGACTTTTTCTAGAACAAAAGCAAAATACCACGAATGCTGGAAAACTGAAATAAAACCAGAAAATACTGGAAATACGTGACAGATCTGGCAGCATCTGTAGAGAAAGACAGACTTAACATTTTCAGGTCTGTGAGCTTCTGTCACAGACCTGAAACGCCTCCACGGATGCAGAGTATTTCCAGCATTTTCTGCTTTTTTCTAGAACTTGTGTTGTGGTTGCTTTCCTACCCATTGCTTTTGTCCTGGGTTGTTGTTGCAACTTCATGCCCTTTTACTATATGGCATCAATCCTATTCTACTTCTGCATGAAGTTAACAAACTAAGCATGTCAGACTGGTTGTTTATTGATAGCTTTTCAAAATTGTCTATAAAATGATGCTTCTTTTTCAGGGTAAGTAATGCCAGTGTTATTGGTTTTGTATTTTTTTTTTAATCAATAGATTGTCCCAGGTCCACTTATCTGGGATCACCCGGATGTTTGATGCGCACTACTTTGGCATTTAGGTCAACTCTGGCTTGCCACTCTTATTTACTCTATCTCTGTAGATATCATTGTGCACACACAGTATATTCCATATCCAATAGCCTTTTATTTTCTCAATAGGTATGTCAATTGAATAGATGAGGACTGAAACATGGACACACAATGTTCTCAATTCTAGTTTCCTTCTGTGGAGAAAGATTAAACACAATATTTCAAGTGCAGCAAAGTCATGTCTGTTTGCTTACCCACTTGTCCTTAGTAAAATTAAAATAGCTCTTTTTTGAAAGTAGGAGACTCAATTTCCTTTGAAATAAAATTGAGTTGCTATTTAATCATCAGAGGACAATTACTAGATTTAGAAAAGGTTCAGCTCTACAATATGAAGTGCATCCCTGATAGTCTGAACACCAGCACCGACTTACTGAAATGAAGGAACTGTTTGTAATAACCTCAGAATTCACTGTTTGACAGAGTCTGACAAAAATATTTACGTTCTTCACAATCCAAAAATTGAAGGAAATGAAAGACTAACTGGAAATACCAACCAAATAAGCTGATTCTGGGCTTACATTGGTGTATTTATTGAAAGTGTAATGTACCACTGATGGAGAAAACAGCAATGTGGATGGGTGGGTGGGTGGGTGGGTGTGTGAGTGAGTCTGTGAGTGTGAGTATTCCTGCAAAGGAGCAATCAGGTTATAATGTCATTCAGTGCTTCAAATACCATAAACCACAGGGTGGGGGTGGGGGAGTGGAGTGTAGAGGGGGAAGCGGGAAGCGAGCGGCCAGAGAGTGTGGTCGGGGTGGGGGGGGGGGAGGCGCGGAGAGCTGCGGGGAGGAAGCAAGCGGCCAAAGAGTGGGGTGAGGGCGGCGATGAAGCGGGGTGGCAGGGGTGTGGGAGCGAGAAGTGGGAGAGGCCTTGAGCGAGTAGGGTGGGACAGAGTAGCTGAGTGGGGGGAAGCGAGTACCTGATTACGTTTTCCCGCGCAGCTGCCAATTTGTCCTGGCAAGTGGGAAGCTGCACGTGCACAGCATCTCACTGAGCGCAGGAGTCGGTTTGCACATGTGCGCAGCTTGGAGCGCACTGATAACGGCGGCGGACCGCTGCGTTGTCAGGAGTCACTTTGAATATATTTTGCAAGAGCCTATTTTGTGCTTTGAAGAGATAACTACTGCTGGTTCATTGGAAAATCTTTTGCATAACCAAGTGTCCTTCCACATAAAGCAACTGTTCCCCCCAACTTTCCATCCCGAAAATAAAAATCTACAATCTGCAGATAAAATGAGCACAGTGCTACCTTCAAAAAGCAGTCGATGGAAGAACTTCAAATACTTGAGCAACTTAATAATGAGATCTCCAAGAGCCAGACAAACACTGCACTTCGATGGGCCAAATGACTTTTTCCTGATCCAAACTTGCTGATGCTCTCAACATCCTGGATTGCTGTCAATCGGAAATTTAATTGAAATGTGAACTGACATTTTACAGAATTAAATATTCATTCCACATGGGAACTAAAGATTCACAGAATGGTTACAGCACAGAAGGCGGCCATTTGGCCCATCTTGTCCATGCTAGCATTCAGTAAGAGCAACGCAAGTTCTTCCCACTCCACTGCCTTTTCCCAGTAGCCCTGCAATTTTTTCTTTTCAGATAACTATCCAATTTCCTTTTGAAAGCCACAACTGAATCTGTCTCCACCACAGTCTCAGGCAGTGCATTCCAGATCCTAACCACTCGCTGCGTTAAAACGTTTTTTCTCATGTCGCCTCTGGTTCCCTTGCCAATCGCCTTAAATCGGTGTCCTCTGGTTCTGGACCCTTCCACCAATAGAACAGTTTCTCCCTATCTATTCTGTCTAGAACCCCCATGATTTTGAACACCCCTGTCAAATCTCCACTTAACCTTCTCTTGTCTAAGGAAAACAGTCCCAGATTTGCCAATCTCTCCATGTAACTGAAGTCTCTCAACCCACACATGAAAATCTTTTCTGCACCCTCGCCAGTGACATCGCATCCTTCAAAAGGCGTGGTGCCCAGAATTGGACACAATATTACAATTGAGGCCGAGCCAGTGCTTGATAATGATTCACCATAACATCTTAATTTTTGTACTCTATGGGCTGAATTTTATTAGCACATTGCACATCGCGCCGGCGCGCTTTGAACTCGGCAGCCTTCCAACATGGAAGCACCGCTGAAGGGGTCGGAGCAGCCGTCCCCGATGACATAGAGGGGGTGGCCACTCCATACCCAGCAATGGCTTCCAGCGCCACCGTGCACACGTCATTTTTAAAGGGCTTCAAGCCCTTAGGAAAAATGTTATTTTTTGAAGTGATTTAGTGGTGCATTGTATGTCAAAAATTCAATAAATACTGGAGGCCCTCCACCAACCCCCCCTCCCCCACAATGTTTGTTTTCAGTGCAATATCAACAAAATGAAGTTTATTGCCAACCCGAACTTCCTCCCCAACCTCTTAACATTTGCCCTCCAACCCCACAGCCAATAAGTGTTTTTCCCGCTCCCCCCCCCCCCCCCCCCCCGCACTGCCCTGATAATTTCAGTCCTCCCCCCCACCCCACCTCCCCACCAGAGTCTCACCTTGGAACTCCGTCCAGAGTTGTGGCCGACAGCTATAATACCGGTGTGGGATGGCCGCAAGGACAAAGTAAGTAGATGTAAATTTATTAGCATTGATTTTACTATTTAAATGAAGGGCCCGCCGCCAAGTGACGGGGGGGGAGGTGGTGCGCACCGAGGCCTCAGCGCCGCCGGTAAAATGCAGCACGGCCTTCTCGGCGTCGGGGGCTGCGGGGTGCCTTTCCCGCAAGCATTTTACAGGCCCACCCGCCATGACCCCCGACATCAACGGGCTGGTAAAATTCAGCCCTATGTCTCTAAAGTAACATTTGGAGTAGTTCCAGTGACATTATTGTGAAACTTGTTGCCCTTTATCCTGATAAAAAATATTCTAGAGATTACACTGGTTGTGTGTGCACATAAATACAACACACACGTCAGCTTCTTTCAGCTGCAGAATGCCCACAATTTAACACCAGCTAACACCCTCTGAATAAAAGATGACTAAACAAGTGATTTTTTTTTTAAAGTGAAATTCAGTCCAAGAAAATCCAGCTTCACAATCAAGTGTCACAGCGATGCGATCTTTGCATCACATTGTGTGTTTATAGAGAAGCTCCCAATGAGCTGGAAGAGTTTAAAAAAAGACTTGACGCTTACCACGAAACATGCTGAGCTTGCATGAGGGCGATTAAGTTTCCAATGAACTGTTATGCATGAAGGATAACAGCAATGAAAACAAATAATGTAGGAAAAGAAATGAAGCATCACCAATGAGGTTAAAGAAAAAGGACACAAAAGAGCAATACCTAAATTGCTCTTTGGAGAATCATGTGTGTTTAACCCGCCTCCTTACAGGTATATTTTGATAAACAAACCATACCCTGCCTGCTTACACCATTTTATTGCAGCCCTACCAGTGGAGGTAATGCTGTAAAATAAACAAGACTGCAAACTTATCTTCAAAGGCAAATAATCGCAAGTCACAGGTGCGATTCCCTCCTCCTGAGGCCAAGATTCCCATGCAAGCCAGAAATGCATTTTTCACTTTATTGTCTATAAGAAGCTATTCCTGTCATAGGGGAAAGCCTACAGCCAGAAATACTACTTTGCAACTGCATTCGTGCAGATCTTCCACACGCACTGTTGTTCCAACGTTCCTGTTGGTGCAACAAAACAATCAGCGGGAATCTGGAACATTGGAAAACTGCACAGCTAGTCCCAGAAAATAAATGGGGTGTTACATATGTACACCACTGCAAATCAAAGGAGGAGGAAAATTACCCCACTCCCTTCAACGTACTCCATTATTTTATTTTGGTTTCAGAGTCTTGTAAAATATCCCCCTTTCCAATTGCACAACACAGGACCACACGAAATAATGTGAATATCACAAAAGTAAATTGGCAACAGTGACAGCAAATCCAAGCTCTAGTGGCAAGTTGGAAATTTAAACTACATATTATGCATGGCAGAAACGTGACAGTAGCAAGCATACTTATGGCTTTTAACGCATTGTTTGTGTTCAACTGATTGAATAAACAACCACTCTCACAGGGTCAGGAGATCTCAAGAGCTCTGAAAGTGCATTCATTCTCATAACATTACTCCCAACAACAGGTTCTATCCTCGTGTGTATTTACACTGCTCTCCGGTTTTCCCCTTCTAGCCAGTTATATTGCACTATCCCATAAATGTTAGCCAAAGAGAATTCAACAGCGTAGAAGGAAATATAATATTTGATAAGGTAAAGGGTTTTCGTGTAGTTAGGAAGCAAAACTGCCCCACAAAGGCAGAGAACTGTAACGTTCAATGTAGCCTGGGCTGCCAGATCTGAAGCCTAATTTTTTCTAGCCAGCATAACGGACGGTCTTTGGTTGTGCAAACCACAGCTGTCCACCATAACTCAGTACGTTAACCATCTCTGTACTCCTTGACCTCTCAATCCAGTTTATCACTCCATCCTCCTACACCATTCTTTTCACCGCTTTCAGGGAACCATCTACTTCTGTCCACCTCAAAACATGCAGCACATCTCTTGCAATCGCTTCTCCTTCCATGTCCTCATGGTCATTTCCAGTGCAGCCCTAAGGTTCCATCCTTGGTGTCCATCCGCATGTCCCTCAGTCAGATACCACATGAATGCTGCCATCTCCAGCTTTATGCCACCATCCTCATTTCCACAAATGTTGATGTACCATCTAACTTCCCATGCAACATTGAGCTGTGAATAAACCAAAGCTTTCTGCAGCACTGGAATAGCCAAAGCCATCTTATTTTGATCTAATTAGAAACTGTGCACATTAGCCCTTGATTCAGTCGCCCTTCCTGGCTGCTCAGTCAGGCTGAAACCTAAAAGGAATTCCAGCTTCTGTTTCAACTCTGAGCAAAGTCTTAGACTTCCTACCCTATCCCTCATTAAGATCACCTATTTCCACTTCACCCTTCATCAGTCCCACTGCCAATGAAACATTCTTACACACCTTCGACTGCAGGCTCCTCTTCTCCAAAATGCTCCACACTGGCCTCCTAAGCTTCATACTGCACAAACTCCAACTCACCTTTATCTTGTAATACGTCTCACTCACCTATCATTTCTGTCCTTGTTGATGTCTACTGGCTCATGGATCTCCAATACATTGATTTCTAATGTGTACATCCCTTCAAAGCCTCACTACACTCTACTACAGTAACCTCCACCCGTCCTATTGTCCCAAATTGCATTTTCCAGTTTTCTGACTCTGGTCTACTGTGTGTCACCATTCCCCAATCCCGCTCTGCATCACTGTAGGCAGCAGACCCTTCGGCTATATGCCCCCAGCCTCTGGCATTCTCTCCATAAATCCCTCTGCCATGCTACATCTCTGTTGACCTTCAAAAGACTACTCAAGACTTAGCTCAATGGCCACTCCTTCAGTCATCTCCTCTAATCTTTGTGCTGTGTCCAGATCATTAGTGAAAGACCCGAGGCCATTTTGATGCAGTAAAGATATTACACAACTGCGAATTGTTTTCTGGCAACAAGCAGACTACTGTGTCAGCGTGTCCGCACAGGAGCAATGTTGTTTTTAAATTACTGGCCTGTATGAATAATCTACTGGCACACAGGTGTGCACCCAAAAGCCTCAAACGTTGTTTTGCAGGAGTAAATTGCTCTGTATAGCCAAATCATGTCCATCCGCAGCTGGTCCAGTGCTGCTCCAGTGCTCTGGATCTACCCCACAATGTACAAGCAGCAAATTCGGAACACCAGCAGCCCCACTATATTGCAGTCTGAGTGATTCTGCAATGCAACGTGTAAAAAGAAAACTTTGCATCAACCTCAACTTCACGGCATATAATCAGTTTCTCCATCACTACAACTTTCTACAACGGTTCAGTCATCCATATAGTTGCCAATGTTCCTGTAACTACTTTTTTTTTAAAGTTGATCAGCTGCCTTTGATCCTTCAGTCAAGAACACGGTGCTAAGTTTGAAATGCAATTTTTCACTAACTTGGCTACAGATTTACAATACATAAAGACAATGGGCTGAAAGACTGCCAGCTAGCATCAATCAGATCTTTGTTGTCTTTATATTATTGAAACTTACAATGTAATAATCAACCTGCCTCCTTCTCAGGTGAAAAGAAAATTCAGAATCCACTTTTGCCTCTGTCAGCTATTGTATCCTTTACCAATTTTCACTTCTGGTGGAGTGAATTTCAGTATTAGTAAACGAGGAAGTCTTTTGCTGTTTTACTAAAGACTATGATTTTTGTTAAAAGAAATCTACGGTGACACAAGGGACCGTACATGGTACATTAAGAAATAAGAAATAGGAACAGGAACAGGTCATTCAGCTCCTCAAGCCTCCTCTGCCTCCTCTGCCTCCTCTTCAATAAGTTTATGGCTGATCTTCTACTTCAACTATACCTTCCTATACTATAACCAAACCCTCGATCCCTTTATTATCCAAAAATCTCTCTGTTGAATATACTCAATGACTGAGCATCCACAGCTCTCCAGGGCAGAGCTTCAAAAGTTCACAACCCATTGAGTGAAGACATTTCTCCTCATCTCAGTCCCAAATGGCCAACCCCTTATTCTGAGACTGACTCCTAGCTCTTGACTCCGCAGTCAGCGGAAACATTTACCCTGCCAAGCCCCTTAAAAGAATTTCATATGTTTCAATGAGATCACCTCTCATTCTTCTAAACTCTAGAGAATACAGGCCTAGGCTACTCAATTCCTCCTCACAGGACGATCCCATCATCCCAGAAATCAGTCTACTGAACCTTCATTGCACCCCTCCTAAGGCAAGTAAACACTTCCTTAGGTAAGGAGACCAAAACTTGGTTAGCACTGCAGCCTCACAGCTCCAGCGACCTGGGTTCAGTTCTGGGTACTGCCTGCGCGGAGTTTGAAAGTTCTCCCTGTGACCGTGTGGGTTTCCGTCGGGTGCTCCGGTTTCCTCCCACAGCCAAAGACTTGCAGGTTGATAGGTAAATTGGCCATTGTAAATTGCCCCTAGTGTAGTGTAGAGGGATGTGGTAGGGAATATGGGATTAGTATAAATGGGTGGTTGATGGTCGGCACAGGCTCGTTGGGCCGAAGGGACTGTTTCAGTGCTGTATCAATAAATAAAAACTGCATAGATTATTCCAGGTGTAGTCTCACCAAAGCCCTATATAATTGTAGTAAGACTTCTTTATTCTTATACGCCAATCCTTTTGTAATAAAGATTAACATGCCAACTGCTTTGTTACTTGCTTGCTGTACCTGCATGGTAACTTCCTGTGATTCATGTACAAGAACACCCAGATCCCTCTGAATACCAACATTTTCCAGTCGCTTATCATTTTTAAAAAAATTCTTCATTTCTATTTTTCCTAACAAAGTGAATAACTTAAAATTTCTCCAAATTATATTCCATCTGACATGTTCTTGCTCACTCACTTAACCTGTCTAAATTCCTTTGCAGCCTCTTGTGCATCCTCCTTACTGCTTACTTTCCCAACTAAATTTGTATCAGCAAACTTGGATACATTACACTCAGTCTGCTCGTCTAAGTTGGTCATAGAGATTATAAATAGCTGAGGCCCAAGCACTGATACTTGCAGTATTCCACTAGTTATAACCTGCCAACCCAAAATTTATTCCTAGTCTCTGTTTTCTGTACATTAACCAATTCTCAATACATGGTAATAAATGACTCCCAATCCCATGAATACTAATTGTGTAATAATCTTCTAAGCTGTACCTTATCGAATGTTTTATGAAAATTCAAATACAGTACCTTCCGTGGTTCGCCCTGAACAACTTATATTTATATAACGCCTTTAACATAATAAAACATCTGAAGACACTTCACAGGACCATTATAAAACAAAGTACGACACTGAGCCACACAAGGAGATATTAGGTCAGATGACCAAAAGCTTGGTCGAAGGGGTAGGTTTTAAAGAGTGACTTATAGGAGGAAAGTGAGGTGGAGAGGCAGATAGGTATAGGGAGGGTACTGGGGCTTAGGCAACTGAAGGTGCAGTGATTAAAATCGGGGCTGCTGAAGAGGCCAGAATTAGAGGAGCACAGATATCTCGAAGGGTTGTGGGACTGGAGGAGAGTACAGAGATAGGGAAGGGGCGAGGCCTTGGAGGGATTTGAAAACAAGGATGAGAATTTTAAAATCAAGATGTTGCTTGACCAGGAGCCAATGTAGGTCAGCGAGCACGGGGGTGATGGGTGAACGGTACTCAGTGTGAGTAAGAACATGGGCAGCAGAGTTTTGGATGACAAGTTTAAGAAGAGTAGAATGTGGGAAACCAGCCAGGAGCGCGATGAAAGAGTCAAGTCGAGGTAACGAAGGCACGAAGGAGGGTTTCAGCAGCAGGTGAACTGAGACAGGAGCGCAGTCTGGCGATGTTACGGAGGTGGAACTCGGCGGTCTTAGTGATGGCTTGAATATGACGTTGGAAGCTCATCTTTGGGCCAAATGTGACACCAAGGTCGTGAACAGACTCGTTTATTTCAGACGGTTGCCAGAGAGAGATATGGAATCAGTACCTAGAGAACGGAGTTTGGGGCAGGAAACAAAAACAACGGCTTCAGTCTTCCCAATGTTTAATTGGAGGAGATTTCTCATGTGAAAACTAACGCTGTGCTTTCAGATGATGTCGCCAAGGGGCAGTATATAGATGAGAACTAGGAGGGGACGAAGGATAGATCCTTGGAGGACACCAGCAGTAACAGTGTGGGAGCTGGAAGAGAAGCTATTGCAGAGGATAGTCTGGTTATAATTAGATAGATAAGAATGCAACCAGATGACAACAGTCCAACCCAGCTGGATGACAATGCAGAGGTGTTGTAGAAGGATGGTGTGGTCAGCCACGCCAAAGGCTGCAGACAGACAGGTCGAGAAGGATGAGGAGGGAAAGGTTACCTTCGTCAAGGTCACGTAGGATGTCATTTGTGACTTCGATAAGAACCGTTTCGGTACTGTGGCAGGGGCAGAAACCTGATTGGAGGGATTCAAACATGGAGTTCGGGGAAAGATGGGAACGCATTTGGGAGGTGAAAGCGCATTCAAGGACTTTGGCGAAGAAAGAGAGATTGGAGATAGGGCGGTAGTTTGAAAGGACAGTAGGGTCAAAAGGTTGGTTTTTTTTTTTGAGGAGAGAGGCGATGTCGGCAGATTTAAAGGAGAGAGGGTCAGAAAGAGAACCGTTAACAATATCAGATAACATGGGGACCAGGAGGGGAAGTTGAGTGATCAGCAGTTTAGTGGGAATAGGATCAAAGGAGCAGGAGGTGAGTCTCATGGACCGAATGAGCTCAGCGAGGGCATGAGGGGAGATAATTGAACTAGAGAAAGATGCAAGTTCAGGGCTAGGGCACGGGGGAGCATTAGAGTAAGTTTGGCCAGGTGGGCTGGTGGAAGGGAGAGACGCAACAGAAGCAGTTGATCAGATGGTCGCAATCTTAGTGACAAAGAAGTCCATGAACTCGTCGCACATTGCTCTGGAGATGAGGATGGAGGGGACAGGGCAGAGGGGTTTAAGAAGACAGTTGCAGTAGAGAAAAGAAGCCAGGGGTTATCTTTGTTTTCCATGAAGATTCTGGAATAGTAAGCAGTTTTAGCAGATGAGAGCAGGGCCCAATAGTATTTTTGTGGTCCAGACAGATCTTTTCAAGTCTGCGTCCTTTGGACTTAAGGGAACAGAGATGAGGACCAGACCAAGGGGAATAGCCAGAGTGAGAGTAATGGTTTCATTGGGGACTCGCCCTCACCTCGAACAATCCCTCCATGGCCTTACCCCTCCCGCTCTCTGTAATCTCCTCCAGCCCCACAATCCTCCAAGATATCTGCACTCCTCTAATTCTGGCCTCTTGCTTTCCTCCTTTAAGACACTCTTAAAAACCTACCTCTTTGACCAAGCTTTTAGTCATCTGACCTAATATATCCTGTGGCTCGGTGTCATATTTTGTTTTATTATGCTCCTGTGAAGCACCTTGGGATTTTTTATGTTAAAGGCACCATATAAATATTTAGTCGCTTGATAGGACAGAAATTGAGTATTGCAGATAGAAAAAAGACATCCTGTCGAAGCTTTTCATCTTGCACTCATCGGAACAGACGCAAGAATGCCAAATTTCAAAGGGGGCAACAATTTATACTGCATGACAGAAGGGTGCTGATTGGTTGGCAAGTCGACTCTGTGTGGTTGCAGCGTTGGCATGGAGAATGCGCCAGGGAACTCTGGATATTCCCAGCTAATATCCTTTCTCTTTACTTTCTTTAGCCCATTCTTTATCAGGGCAACCCCTCCTCCTTTTCCATTGTGCCTATCTCTTCTAAAAGTCAAGTATGCTGGAATATTTAATTCTCAACCTTGGTCGTTTTGCAACCACGTCTCCATAATGGCTAATAAATCAACCCCATTAATTTCCAGCTATGTTATTAATTCATCTATTTTGTTGCGTATGCATTGCACAAATATAATGCCTTTATTTTTTTTTGCTGACGTCACTAATGCCCTATTGCCTTTGTGAAGCTCTCAGTCCCTTCCTGACCCACTCTGCTTAATTTCACCCACATTGCTTGCGACTCTGCTCTAAACCCTCAACATTTCCTTTACTGTCTTTGGATTTATCCTTTCCTGCATCCTCCCTCCCAGCCCCCTTCATTAGTTTATCTACTGCCCTTGTTAGTCGATTCACCAGGATGCCTTACCAGTCCAATTTAAGTGAAGCCCGTCCCAAAGAAACAGCTCCCTCTTTCCCCAGTACTGGTTCCAGTGCCCCATGAATCGAAGCCTGACTCCCACACTACTCTTTCGGCCACGCATTTAACCTCCTAGACTGTTTGTCCCTATATCAATTTGTACATGGCTTGGTTAACAATCCTAAGATGACCTGTGAGGTTGTGCATTTTAATTTCGATTCTAGCTCCTCAAACTTTCTCAGCAGAATCTTAGTCTGAGTTCTACCTATGTCATTGGTTCCTACATGGACAGTAACAACTGGATCGTCCCACTTCCACTCCAAGTTCTTCTCCAGCTGCGAGATGTCCTTAAAGCTGGCAGTGGCCAGGCAACACAACCTTCGGAACTCCCAGTTGCGGCTACAGAGAACAGTGTCTACCCAACATCCCTCCCCCTCCCCCACCACACACTGTCTCCCATTAGTACCACATTACTTTCACTCCCCCCATTTGAATGGCCTCCTGTACCATGGTGCCATGGACAGTTTTCTCATCCATTCTACAGATTTTGCCCCCATCCGCACAGTCAACAAGATCCTATCTGTTTGATAAGAGCAAAGGCCGATGTTTGCCAGCACTGTACCTGGGACCCCCTTACCTACCTCACTCGCTATCACACCCTCCTGTCCCTGACCACTAACCAGACTTGTGCCACTTCCCAACCTAAGGGGTGTGATGGCCTCCTGGATCACAGTGTCCTGATAACTCTCCTCCTCCCAGATGCCCTGCAATGTCTGCACTTCAGACTCCAGCTCAACAATTCTTGAGCTGAAAACACACGAGATGCAGACACAGATCACAAAGGTGGCTGTCAGGGAGCGCAATGGTCTCCCCAAACTTCCTCATGCTGCAGTTTGCCTGTACTGCCGTCCCTAACTACCCTTACTTTATTTAATGAATTATAGTTTTTGCACTTGACCAACTTAGTTTATACTTTTAGTTTGTAAACTAGTTACTTGATCTCGTTTAATCTAAGCCTAGATTCACTTAATGTTTACCTGTAAAGCTAACCCCCTCCACCCTTCTCTTGTGCAGTAATGTCACTTTGCTATTTTTTTTCTCCCGTGGCATTCACCTCTCTCTGTGCCACTGCTCTGCTGCTCTTCTGTTTACATTCTTGCGGTCACTCCAAGGGTGCTCCTCTCTCTCCCGACTCTCTCCTTCTGAGATGCTTTCTGCTGAATTTTCATTCCAGGGTATAAAAATGCTCACAATCCAATAGCAGCGACAACAGGTCCAGTTATTTTTAGAGTTTGCCTACTTCCAGTATAATTCTCAAACAAATCCTTCTGGGCAAGATAAAGGTGGAACTAGGTCATTTTCATACAGTCAGTTCAGCAGATTGGAACCACAGCAAAGATTTGTCAAAAACAGCTACCAACCCAGAACTGAGAGGGCAGGTAAAGAATTAGAAATTCAACTTCTCAAAGTCAAACTATGATTCTGCTCTTGCATGGCATCACAGTAGTATGTGTGCCAGCCGTGTAAGCTCGCCTTGTCGGTACAAGACCTTAAGAGAGCCTTACTCTCATCAATGAGGCATTCATTGTGAAATACAAATTGGGAAAACAACAACTTTTACAAGACATACGGGAATGATTTGAACATTTAGTAACTTTTAACATTTGGTTGGTGCCATTTGCAAAATCTGTGAATATTTTAGCAGGTCACTGGAAGGCAATATTAGAATTTGAGAAAATACACCAGGGCACAACAAAAACATAAAGCAAGGCAAGATCAGTTTCTCTCAGTTGAAATGTAGAAAGGAACACATAAAATAAAACACTTGTAGGAGACAGCATTCCTTATTTTATTTTTTTTTTAAGAGCATGGGTTGGGGGTGAAGCAAATTAAAATTAGACCATTTGTAATTTTATAAACAACCAAAATCCCCAACCTCAAGAAGGTGCAACAAGGATCACATTTGGTTAAACATTTTGCTTTATTTTCCAAAAACATATATACATGGCAGATTGTAGGAAGGGCATAAAAGCAACAGAAAAAAATAGATTCACTAGGATGTTGCCAGAGAGGAGGGATAAAAAAAGAAATTGAAAAGTTGCTATTTTTTTTAAATAAAGGCGACTTTATAAAGTTAAGATTTTGAAAGGCTATGGTAAAAGGAAAATAGTAATAGATGGTTTCTTTGGTTGACAGAAGTGCAAGAAGTGTCGCCAGCTAGCGCACCATGAGCTCTGGGTTTCGGAGCTTGAGGGGTAGCTGGAGACACTACAGGGCATCCGCAAGGCTGAGAACTTTGTGGATAACATGTTGCTGGTGGTGGTGGTCATTAAAACACTCAGACAGAGAGGGAACAGATGACCGCCAGAAGGACAAGGAGGACCAGGCAGTCAGGGCAGGGAGCCCATGAGTGCATCTTGCTCTCCAACCGTTATTCAGTTCTGAATACTGGTCAGAGTGATGGTTCCTCTGGTGAGTGCAGCCACAGCCAAGTCCACGGCACCGTGGATGGCTCAGCTGCACGGGGGCAGGGGGAGGGGCAGCGATTGGTGGGGAAGGAGGAAGCAGAGTGGAAAACCAATGGTTGGCATCCTTCTATCTACGAAAGACGATGGACATGCAGCAAAGATTCCATTTAGATGAGGTGTCTTCTCTTGGTGCACCTTTGTTGATGGCTGTGAAGGCCAAACCTTGAGAGGCAGATTCTGCCACAAGTGCTGCACGTGAAGCTGCCAAGTGACGCTGTGACTTGTTGTTTTTGACATTGGTGCCTGTTGCCAAGCTGCTGTAGCAACTGGTCATCGTGCACCCCAGTCCACAGGATGTGTCGCCATTTCCCTCTTTCGTCAGCTAGTGACTCCCAGGTGCGATAGTTGACATTTAGGGCCTTCATGTCATGCTTGCAAGCATCCTTGAAGCGGAGCTTTGGGCACCTCACTGGGTCTGGCCCCGGCTACCTCACCATACAGAAGCTCCTTGGGTATGTGACCATCTTCCATCCTGCAGACGTGTCCGATCCACTGAAGCCGCCTCTGTTTGATTAGTGCCAACACACTTGGGAGCTCTGCCTTTGACAGGGCGATCGCATTTGTGATTTTGTCCTGGCAGGATATACCCATGGTGCACTGCAGACAGTGAAGATGGAAATTATTGAGCTTTTTCCGGTAACTGTAAGCTGCCCATGTTTCACAGCCATACAGCAAGGTCCTGAGAACACAGGCCTTATAAACCATCAGCTTGGTCCTAAGGGTCAGCTTGGTGTTATCCCATGCTCGTTTGTAAGTCGGCCAAAGGTGTTAGTTGCTTTCCCTATGCGTGTATCATGCTCTGCATCAAGGGACAGATTGTCTGTTACCGTGGACCCAAGGTAGCAGAATTTGCTAACCACTAACTGTGGGGTGTTATTTAGTGAGATCATGTGCTTAGATGCAACACCTTGTCCCATGACCACAGTTTTCTTGATGCTTATAGTCAAGGAGAACAAATTACAGGCATGGGAGGGACAGTCCATGACCCTTTGTAGCTGAGTTTCCGTGTGTGACTAGCGCAGCATCATCAGCATAGAGGAGTTCTCAGATCAGGATGCGATGTGTTTTTGTCTTTGCTTTCAGCCTTGATAGATTGTAGAGCTTGCCATCTGACCTAGTGTGCTAGCAGACTCCTTCCATATCTGCAGGGAAGGCGAAGGTCAGAAGCATGGAGATGATGATGCCAGAGTGGGGCTAGGGCACTGATCTGTGAGCTGTGGAAAAGATCTTCAAAAATCTACATCTTCTTTCAAACTTGGCTGCAAATTTCTGGACTTATCTCAACATCAAGAAGGAAGAGCAATAGTGGTAGGGGACTCGATAGTGAGAGGAACAGACAGGCATTTTTGTGGCCACACACATAACTCCACGATGGTATGTTGCCTCCCTGGTGCCAGGATCAAAAAGGTCACTAGGCGGCTACAGGACATTAAGGGTAGAGGGTGAACATCCAACGGTGTGGTCCACATCGGGACCAATGACATAGGCAGAAAAAGGGATAAGATTCTGAAGGCAGAGTTTAGGGAGCGAGGAGAAAGATTGAAAAGCAGGACCTCAACTGGATTACTCACAGTGCCATGTGCTATTAAGTATAGAAATAGGAAGATAAGTGCTGGTGAATACATGGCTGGAGATATGGTGCAGGAGGGAGGGCTTTAGATTCCTGAGGCATTGGGACCACTTCTGGGGGAGGTGGAACCTGTACAAGCCGGACAAGTTGCACCTCAACAGCTCCGGGACCAATATCCTCGCAGGAGGTTTTGCTTAAACTCTTGGGGAGGGTTTAAACATGCTTGGCAGGGGGATGGGAGCCTGAGAGTAGATTCAGAAGGGAGAAAAAAAAAAGTTGGAAATGGAACACAGAAAATTAGTAAGCCTGTTTGGAAGGCAGAGCAAACAAAAGCTCGAAAATAGACAACAAGGGAGTTTGGCAGTGCTAAATGGTAAATAAATGTAAGAAGTCCAGGGAATAAGGCAAATGAGCTGAGAGCACAGACTGACACTGGAGACTATGATATTATGTCTATTACTGAGGCAGAGCTGAAAGAACAAAAGAAACGGCAGCTCAACATTCCTGGTTACAGCATTTTCAGACGAGATAGAGAGGGGGATAAAAAAAAAGGAGGGAGGGGCGCCATATTGATGAAAGAAACAATTATAGCTGTGAAGAGGGATGATATGGAAGAAGGATCATCAAATGAAGCCACATGGGTTGAACTGAAGAACAAAAAAAGGGGCAATCACACTACTTGAGTGCACTATAGACCCCCAAACAGTCAGGAGGAGTTAGAAGAGAAACTATGTCGGAAAATCTCTGACAAGTGCAAAAACAACTGGACAGCAATAGTGGGGGATTTCAACTACCCTAATATTAACTGGGACAGAATTAGTGTGTAAGGGAGCAGAATTCTTAAAGTCAGTCAGGAGAATTTTTTTAGTCAGGAAGTAGCAAGTCCAACAACAGAGGGGGCAGTGGGAAAAGAGATATCAGTAGGGCAGCATTTGGTGAAAGTGATCATAATTCAAGTTAGATTTGGGATAGCAATGGAAAAGGACAAATATAGATCAGGAATTAAAGTTTCAATTGGTGAAAAGCTAATTTGACTAAGCGAAGATGTGATTTAGCTAAAGTGGACACAAAACAAGGTGGGAATTAATGTAAAAGCAAAATACTGCAGATGCTGGAAATCTGAAACACAAACAAGAAATGCTGGAAATACTCAGCAAGTCTGGCAGCATCTGTGGAGAGAGAAGCAGAGTTAATGTTTCAGGTCAGTGACCCTTCATCAGAACTGGCAGATATTAGAAGTGTAAAAGGTTTTAAGCAAGTAAAGCGGGGGTGGGGCAATACATAACAAAAGAGAAGGTCTTGATAGGACAAGGTCACAGAGAATAACTGACCAGAAGCTCATTCAGCAAAGGCAAACAGTATGTTAATGGTGTGATGAAAGGCAAAGCATTAGTACAGATAGGGTGTTAATGGACAGAAAACTGAGCAGCCTGGCCCCAAGCACAAACATGAAAAAACAGTGGGTAGGCACAGTAGAAACAAACTAAAATAAAATTAACACAAAAAAGAAAAAAGAACTAAAAATAAAAAGGGGAGCCCATCATGCTCTGAAATTATTGAACTCAATGTTCAGTCCAGCAGGCTATAGCGTGCCTAATTGTTAAATGAGATACAGTTCCTCGAGCTTGCGTTGATGTTCACTGGAACATTGCAGCACTCCCAGGACAGAGACATGAGCATGAGAGCAGGGAGGAATGTTAAAATGGCCAGCAACCAGAAGCTCAGGGTCATACTTTTGGACTGAGCAGAGGTGTTCCACAAAGCAGTCACCCAATCTGCGTTTGGTCTCCCCAATGTAGAGGAGACCACATTGTGAGCAGCGAATACAGTGTAGGTGGGAATTAAGTTGTGAGGAGGATGCAAGAAGGCTTCAAGGGGATTTGGACAGGCTAAGTGAACGGGCACGAACACGGCAGATGGAATATCATGTGAATAAGTGTCAGGTGATCCACTTTGGTAGAAAAGGAAAAGTATTTCTTAAATGCTGAGAGGGTGGGAAGTGTTGATGTCCAAAAGGGACCCGGGTGTCTTTCATGAGTCACTAAAAGCTATTGTGCAAGTGCAGCAAGCAACTAGGAAGGCAAATGGTATGTTGGCCTTCACTGCAAGGGGATCTGAGTACAGGAGTAAAGATGTCTTGCTGCCACTGTATAAATCCTTGGTGAGACCACACCTGGAGTATTGTGTACAGTTTTGGTCTCCTTATCTAAGGAAGGTGTCATGTAGGCCCCCACTGCCAAGAATGAAGCACATTAATTTCATCACATGGACATTAAAACTTCATATTGTTGCTGGGAAGAAGAGAAGGCCTATTCCAAGGGCTGCCAGACTGGCTGGGAAAGACATTTTTGCATATTAACAGACAGTACTTGCAAGGACAAAGGGGCTATTCCTTGCTCCAATTTAACCCACAATGGACCTCTGATCACCAGGTATTGTGTGCAGAGGAGATATTCCAAGGTCTGCTAGGATAAGACAATCCACAAGGGCCAGGACTGGTTAGGTGAGCTGGTCACATGACTAACTGGCTATTGTAGGGTTTTTTTTTAAAACTTGCCACAGAGAATTTGAACTCAGAAAGCTCTTGGCTCCTGGATTGAAAAGACCTCCTCTCCTCCTATCTCTTTCTCTCAGAACTGAAATCCACTGAAGATACATGAGCCCCAAGACAGAGAAGTTTCCTACAGTGAACAAGGTTTAAGAAGAATACTGGGCCCCAACATAAAGCAAGATCAACCTAAAAAAGGACTCTACGGTGAGCTCGAAGAACTTTAACAAACTCTTCAGATACTGCCTCAAACCTTTCCACTTTATTTTTTTTCTGCTCTTTCCTGTCTCTATTTGCACGTGTGTATCGCGTATGCATGCTAGCGTGGGGTGCGGCATGTATTCCTAGGCATTAATCGAATTAGAGTTTAAGTTTTAATAAATTTCACTTTTGCACTTTAAGCTTACTAAAGTCTGTTTGTGCTCATTTCTATAACTTATATAATTGAAAAGCGATGAATAAGGATTCACCAAGGGGGAGCTCAAAACAAGGTGCGTTTAAAATTAAACCCTGTTACAGTGAGACCAGGTGAATGCAGCGCAGGTTCACCTGACTAATTCCTGGGATGGCGGAATTGTCTTATGAGGAGAGATTGCAGAAACTGGGCCTGTATCCTCTAGAGTTTCAAAGAATGAGAGGTGATCTCATTGAAACTTTCAAAACAGGGCTCAACAGGGTAGATGCAGATAGGATGTTTCCCCTGGCTGGTGAGTCTAGAACTCGGAACATAATCTCAGAATAAGGGATGGGCCATTTAAGACTGAGATAAGGACGAATTTATTTACTCAGAGAGTGGTGAATCTCTACCCCAGAGGGCTGTGGAAGGTCAAGACATAAAATCGATAGATTTATGGATACTAATGACATTAAGGGATATGGGGATAGTGAGGAAAAATGGCATAGAGGTAGATGATCAGCCATGATCTGTTTGAATGGTGGAGCAGGCTTGATGGGCTGAATGGCCTACTCCTGGCTCCTATTTCCTATGATCCAATGAAACAGCTACTTGAATGTAAATCAGTGCCAGATCAGTGGGAGGCATTCAAGGAGATAGCTAGGGTTCAGAACAAGTATGTTCCCTTCAAGAAAAAGGGTGGGACTAACAAATCTAGAGCCTCCTGGATGTCAAGGAGCTTAAAAAGGTGAGGATAAAAAGAGGGATGCTTATGACAGATACCCAGGGCTCAATACTGCAGAAAACTTACAGGAGTGTTAAAAATGTAGGGGTGAAATTAAAATGGAAATTAGGAAAGCAAAGAGAGGGAATGAAAAAAATATTGGCAAGTAAAAGTAAGGAAAACCCAAAAGATTTTTTTATAAATACAAAAAGAGCAAGAACTAAAGGGCCTATTAGGGACCTTAAGGCTAACCAGTGTGTGGAAATGGAGGACATTGATATCGTTCTTAATGAGTACTTTGCATCTGTTTTCACAAAAGGGAGGGATGGTACAGACATTGCAATCATGTAGAAGTGTGAAATTAACATTGAGAGAGAAAGCATTTAGGGGTTTAACATCTTTGAAAGTGGAAAAATCGCCAGTCCCAGGCGAAATGTCTCCAAGGCTCTTCAGGAAAGCAAGAGCAGAAATCGTGGAGGCTCTGACCATCAGTATCCAATCATCCCTGGCTACAGGTATGGTGCCTGAAGACTGGAGGACAGCTGATGTTGTACCATTGTTTCAAAATGGAGGAAGGGATAGACTGAGCAGTTACAGGCAGTCAGCCTAACCTTGGCGGTGAAAAATTATTGGAAAAAATTCTGAGGGACAGGCTGTGGTTAGCACCGCAGCCTCACAGCGCCAGTGACCCGGGTTCGATTCCGGGTACTGCCTGTGCGGAGTTTGCAAGTTCTCCCTGTGACCACGTGGATTTTCGCCGGGTGCTCCAGTTTCCTCCCACAGCCAAAGACTTGCAGGTTGATAGGTAAATTAGCCATTGTAAATTGCCCCTAGTATAGGAAGGTGGGGAGGTGGTAGGAATATGGGATTCATGTAAGATTAGTATAAATGGGTGATTGATAGTCGGCACAGACTCGGTAGGCCAAAGGGCCTGTTTCAGTGCCATATCTCTAAATAAATATGGATTAACCAAAGACAGTAAACACGGATTTGTTCAGGGAAGGTTGTGCCTGACTAACATGATTAAATTTTTTGAGGAGGTAACAAGGATGGTCAATGAAGGTAGTGTATTTGATGTAGTCTATATGGATTTTAGCCAGGCTTCTGATAAGGTCCCACATGGCAGACTGGTCAAGAAAGTAAAAATCCATGGGATTCAAGGCAAAGTGGCAAGCTGCATCCAAAATTGGCCCAGAGGCAGGAAGCAAAGGGTAATGGTCAATGGGTATTTTTGTGACTGAAAGACTGTTTCCAGTGGGGTTCTGCAGGGCTCAGTTCTAGGTCCTTTGCTTTCTGTGGTATAGATCAATGGTTTGGCCTTGAATGTAGGGGGTATAATTAAGTAATTTGCAGATGATACAAAAATTGGCTGTGTAATTGATAAAGAAGAAAGCTGTAGACTGCAGAAAGATATCAATGGACTAGACAAGTGGGCGAAACAGTGGCAAATGGACGTCAATCTGGAGAAGTGTGAGGTAATGCATTTGGGGAAGGCCAGCAAGGCAAAATAAATGGTAAGATACTGAGAAGTGTAGAGGAACAAAAGGACCTTGGAGTACATGTCCACAGATCCCTGAAGGTGGCTGGACAGATAGATAAGGTAGTCAAGATGGCAGACAGGATACTTGCCTACACTAGCTGAGGTACAGAATATAAGAGCTAGGTGGTTATGCTGGAACTGTATAAAACACTAGTTAGGCCACAGCTAGAGTACTGCAAGCAGTTCTAGTCACCGCACTCTAGGAAAGATGTGATTGCACTAGAAAGGGTACAGAGGAGATTTACGAGGATGTTGCCTGGACTGAAGAATTTTAGTTATGAGGAAAGATTGGTTAGGCTACGATTGTTTAGTTTTGAACAAAGGCGGCTGAAGGGAGACCTAACTGAAGTATGTAAAATTATAAGGGGTCTAGATAGAGTCAACAGGAAGGTCCTATTCCCTTGGGTTGAGGGTTCCATAACCAGGGAGCATAGATTTAGGGTAAGAGGTAGGAGGTTTAGAGGTGATTCAGGGGGAAACGTTTTCACCCAGAGGGTGGTGGGGATCTGGAACTCACTGCCTGAAAGGGTGGTAGAGGCTGAAACCCTCAAGATTTTAAAAGTACTTGGATACGCACTTGAAGTGCCATAACCTACAAGGCTACAGACCAAGAACTGGAAAGTGAGATTAGGCTGGATGGCTATTTGTCGGCCAGCATGGACACAATGGAGTGAAAGGCCTCCTTCCATATTATAAATTTCTATGATTTCTACAAGAGGGCAAAAAATTAAGATAAAAAGAATTATGGGAAAAATATTTGCAAAGGGGGTGATTATAATGTGAAATACTCCGCTGTCTATGAAGCAGTCCATAAATTCTTTTAAAAGAGAATTGGATAGTGGCTTAGAAAGAGTAATAATTCGGGAGTTGCACTAGACTAGATGGTTCATGTGAAGAAAAGCAACAGCACAGATAATGCACACATACTCTCACAGCACTCCCATTCTGTGAAACATTACTTCTTCCCGGCACCAACACCCGGAGAAGTAGCACAAACAGAGGCTCCTCTTCTCCGCAATTAAACTACAAAGTTAGATATCAGGCTATAATGACTCAGTAAATAAATCGCAGATCGTGTCAATAAACTAATCAGCAATCCCTGGTGTCAGAGACCATCCCATCAAAATTACGTGAAGCACGCAACAGCAATATGTGCAAACAGCTGCAACAGACACACAAGTAAAAAGCAATATCTGGAAGTGGCTACATGGTTCCTATCTTATCTCCAGGGTTCAGATAAACATTATAAACCACTCGAACTTTGCTACTATGATTACGATGCAGTCAGAACAACCCCCTCTCTCGCCATCTCCTGATCTGGCTACTGACTTTCAATCACGCCCAAGCATCGTTTATTATTTACTTGACCAGTTTTGGAAAAGAGTTTCTTTTCCAACAGAATGCAACACGATTGCACTTAATTAAGTTGGCCCTCAAAAATCTCGAACCATGTGACCAGGGCTCCAAAATGCACACTACATTTTCAATAATCAGATTATTTTTGGTAGTGTCTTAGTTTTTAAAAAAGGGGCAATTTCATTATATTGTTGGAATGAAACACTGGAGGGCATTTAGCTGCACATCAGAAAATAGATTTAGTTTCACTATTGCTCATTAATGAACCTCAGGAGGTAATAAAACTAGAACTTCCCCTATCCCCATGACAAAATTCAGTTTATACTTTCAGAAAACGTTTTCTGCTACATAATACAGTCTACGAACATACAAATTAGGAGCAAGAGTAGTCCACTCAGCCCTGCTCCACCATTCAATAAGTTCATTGATGAACGATTTCTCCACATTACCACCTACCCCAATAACCTTTCACCCCCTTGCTCATCAAGAATCTATCTACATCTGCCTCAAACATATTCAAAGACTCTGCTTCCACCGCCTTTTGAGGAAGAGAATTACAAAGACTCACGACCCTCAGAGAAAAAATTTCTCCTCATCTGTCTTAAATGGGCGACCCCTTATTTTTAAACAGTGACCCCTAGTTCTTGATTCTCCCACAAGAGGAAACATCCTTTCCACATCCACCCGGTCAAGACCCCTCAGGATCTTACATGTTTCAATCAAGTCACCTCTTACTCTTCTAAATTCCAGCGAATACAAGCCTAGCTTGTCTAATCTTTCCTCATAAGATAACCCGCCCATTCCAGGTATCAGTCTAGTACACCATCTTTGAACTGCTTCCAACTCATTTACATCCTTCCTTAAATAAGGAGACCAATACTATACACAGTACTCCAGATGTGGTCTCACCAATGTCCTGTATAGCTGAAGCATAACCTCCCTACTTTTGTATTCAATTCTCCTCGCGATAAATGATAACATTCTATTAGCTTTCCTAATTACATGCTGTACCTGCATACTAACCTTTTGTGATTCATGCACGAGGATACCCAGATCCCTCTGCATCTCAGAGCTCTGCAATCTCTCACCATTTAGATAATATGCTTCTTTGTTATTCTTCCTGCCAAAATGGACAACTTTGCATTTTCCCACACTATACTCCATCTGCCAGATTTTTGCACACTCATTGAACCCAGCTAAATCCCTTTGTAGCCTCCTTATTTCTTCTTCACAACTTACTTTCCTAGCTAACTTTGTGGCATCAGCAAATTTAGCAACCATACCTTCGGTCCCTTCATCCAAGTCATTTATGTAAACTGTAAAAAGTTGAGGCCCCAGCACAGATCCCTGTGGCACACCACTCGTTACATCTTGCCAACCAGAAAATTACCTATTTATGCCTACTCCCTGTTTCCTATTAGCTAGCCAATCTTCTATCCATGCCAATATGTTACCCCCTACACCATGAGCTTTTATACTTTTCGCAACAACCTTTGATACGGTACCATATCAAATGCCTTCTAGAAATCTAAGTACAATACATTCCCTGGTTCCCCTTCATCCACAGCATATGTAACTCCCTCAAAGAACTCCAATAAATTGGTTAAACATGATTTCCCTTTAACAAAACCATGTTGACTCTGCCTGATTACCTTCAATTTTTCTTAGTGCCCTGCTTAACATCTTTAGTAATAGCTTCTAATGTTTTCCCTAAGATAGATGTTAAGTTTCCTGCTTTCTGTCTCTGTCCCTTTTTGATTAAAGGAGTTACATTTGCTAATTTCCAGTCTAGCAGAACCTTCTCCAAATCTAGGGAACTTTGGAAAATTAAACTAACGCATCAACTATCTGACTAGCCACATCTTTTAACATCCTAGGATGAAGTCCATCAGCATCCGGGGACTTGTCAGCCTGCAGCTCCAACAATTCAGCACCACTTCCCTGGGGATTGTAATTTTCTTGAGTTCCTCCCTCCCTTCCATTTCCTGAATTACAGCTAATTCTGGAATGTTACTTGTCTCCTCTATAGTGAAGACCAATGCAAAATACCTGTTCAATTCATCTGTCAGCTCCTTATTATCCATTATTAATTCCCCAGACTCACTTTCTATAGGACCAATGTTCACTTTGTTAACTCTTTTTTAAATATCTAAAGAAACTCTTCCTATCTGTCTTTATATTTCTAGTTAGCTTTCCCTCGTACTCTAATTTTACCTTCCTTATCAATCTTTTAGTCAATCTTTGCTGTTCTTTATATTCTGTCCAATCTTCTGACCTGCCTCCCATCTTTGCACAATTATATGCTTTTTCTTTAAGTCTGATACTGTCTTTAACTTTTTTAGTTAACCACGGATGGCGGGTCCTCCCCTTGGAATTTCTCTTTCTCATTGGAATGCATCTATTCTGTGTATCCTGAAATATCCCATTAAATGTCTGCCACTGCATCTCTATTGACCTATCCCTTAACCTAATTTGCCAGTTTACTTTAGCTAGCTCTGCTTTCATGCCCTCATAATTGCCCTTATTTAAGTTTAAAATACTCGTCTTGGATCCATTCTTCCCTCCCTCAAACTGAAGGTAAAGTTCTACAGGTCTACAGGTACAATAATATAAAATGATTACCAGAGTGCAATAACAATAACTACTCAACTGAACTCGCATGTGAATTGATAAACGATGTCAGTTCGGAATGGAGATACCAAACTGAGAGACCAGTGCTTCAGTTTTCTACTCTTTCAAACTTCAGGGAATAAAGTGGAGTTAAATGATATTATACTATCTGCAGACGGTGGAAACTGGAGATGTCATCATTTGCAATTTGTTTTCCTCTGCAGAGATTTACTTCAAAATAACTTTAGGCTGTGTGGATATAGCAAGGTGAAGATTAGGCATAGTTCTAACTCTTCTCCTTCCCCCTACAGCCTGGTAAAGCTCATGAAGCATGCCATTTGGGGGAGGTACCAGAGATCTGTCAGCACCCCAGAACAGAAGCAGCAGCAAGGCGTAAGGTTTGAAAGCGGGGGAATATTTGGAGGCTGCAGGAGGAAAACCTGAAAGAAAAATCTGTGGTGGACGAGGGTGGGAGAAGGAGAGACACAGTAGGGATTTGTTGGCAAAGTTAACTGCAATTCTGAAAAGAATTGAAACCACTGGACAACATTTCAGCACAACCGTCAGTTCAGTTAAAATGTGACTGGACAGCTTCTATCTGACTAAAATTAAAGATATTGTAAGAGAGACATAGAACTGGGCAACAGCAGACGGGACATTATTTCCTAACTTTTCAGCATGCATTTTTAGTTCATAAGACTCTGTTTTCAGCTCAATTCAAGCATCTTTTTAATCACAGATGAAGAGCCTGATAACCCTACCAAGAACCAGGAAAATGTGACTTGGGCATTTACTGTGCATGCCTGCAGTAAAAAAAAAGCCAACCGTGTACTGGGATTAATTAGCACTGGGGCAGAATGCAAAGGAAAGGTGATCTAGTTACTCTATAAAGTACTAGTTAGACTACATGTGGTGCTCCCTCCATACCGCATGATTTGAGAAGGTGCAATGTAGGTCAAGGTCCTGGAAATCTAAATTACAAGAAAACATTTAGGAAAGTTGAGTTTGTGTTCCTGTTATGAGGTTTTGAGGTAAGCTAGGAGTTTTCAAAATGACAGAGGGAATTTGTTAAAATACATTCCGCAAAGGTTTTAAAGACTAGGGAATATAACTTGAAAGTAAGTAGTAAATTCAAATAGAATTATTTCACATAGAAAGAGCAACAGACAGATGGGTAAGTTACCATGCAAATCCAGCAAGGAAAATAGGATACATAGACACAATAGATTTAGATGCATTTCTGGAAAGAGCGCGCCTTGGAAGATATGAGGAAGAGGCAGAGTGATGGAATTAAGGTCAATTATACAGTGGGGAGCAGGCAGGGGTAACGACTGTCGGGCCAGATGCTCTTTTACTGTATTTCTTTCCCCCAAGAGTCTTTTGAGGCTCATGTTCTGCTTTTCATTTACATCTGAAGGACAAACTAGATTGAAGAATAATCAAACCCAGACTATTGGGCTTTCCCATAATTGTTTGAAGTTATACCTGTAACTTTTGTAAATAGCATACAATGTTTAACAAAGTCAAGCATTTAAAAAGAAAGTGAAAATTCCAGTTTCTACCATCTGGGCACTTTTATCATTTTTAATTTTATTTTACAGTTGTACAAAATGCAGTGTTTTGGTACTGTGAATAATTTTTCAGTTTAAATGATTTAACCACATAGTCCAATTCAAGAAGCGTCCTAAAGCTCAGCTGAGTTACCAGTTCACTTGCAATAACGGACTTTCAGTTCCTTCAGAGTGTATTATGGAACCAGTACAAATGTATGTCAGTCATCCAAATTAATAGTAAACTGAACGCCAACATGAAAAGACTAACTGGAGACTGTACTTTCTGAAGTTTCATCTCAGATCAGCCGAAATGACACTTGCACTGTTCAATCTCATCACAACTTTGTCTTAGGATAAAATGGCCTGGAATTTGTGATGAGAATAACGATGAGGCTTACACGCTCAGCGTTAGAACTGAGGAAATCTGATCGCAACTTCTGGAGTAAGCACGTGTGCAATTGATAAGGGTGTGCTGTTGCAGCCCTCACCAATAGACTTGGCCAAGAAACGATTGCAATGGCTGTATTTGCTCGCTAGTTACACACTAAAAATGGCTGAAGAAGTTAAACTGGTGCAATCAGGAGTAAGTGGGTTTTAACAGCATGATATGTGATTATTACTGCCAAACAACCTCTCAGGTCCTGAAATTCAATTTTACAAGTGTGGAGTCTCATGCCTTCAGAAATTATGGTTGGAGACTGTTAAAAAAAAAATTAAATGCACTTTTGTTTTACTTTTTTGAAAGTCTCTTTTTTTATCTTTCTTAATCCCATCTGGTTATACTAATCTTTGTTTCACTTTCTGTACATGATTTAAATCCAATTTATACTTGCTCCTTTATACTTTTGTTTTCCTTAGAGCAGAGAAGGCTGAGGGGGACTTGATTGAGCTATATAAAATTATGAAGGGCATTGATAGGATAGATAGGAAGAAACTTTTTCCCTTAGTGGAGGGGTCAATAACCAGGGGGCATAGATTTAAGGTAAGGGGCAGGAGGCACAAACAGACTGCAGGAGGCACCGTTTTTCATCCATCAGTGAGGTGCATTCCATAACTCCCTATGAGCCAAATAACTGAAGATTAGCACTCAATGTCTTCAACAGTAGCAGGCTGCAATCTCCCTATAATTATTGTTTACTTCACTGAGCTTCTTGCCAAGTGAACTGGGACACGGTCTTTTTACTATATAAATGGAAATTTCCTGTATCGTTACGCGGGTTAAATAGCTCCACTTGTGCTCACACAATTTGAATGAATATTAAAAATTTAACACCGCCAGGGCTGGTCAATGACAGTGTTGCAATCATTCTTTCCAATAGAGACATATGTTAAAATAAACACGCGTCTCTGACAAAATAGCAGTGCTCTCTCCTCCAGACAGTACCGATACGCCCAGTTTTCCCACCCTGTCCAGACACTAACATTCTGGGCATTCAAACTGTGCCCGTTCTTTTTTGAGCTTAATTAAATGATTGTGAACGAATCCTCACACTGACTAGTGCTTTTCCTTTGAGGGGAAATAAAATGACTTCTGCAATGCATTGTGCTCAGCAACTGCACTGGAGCTATCCATTCAGCAGAATCACTTTCAGCAAAGAATTTACTGAAGCATTGAGGGCCAGGTTCCGGAAGGGTGAAGAGGAGTCGGGGAATACCACCACCACTACACTGCTGACCTGTCAGTCACAGACACTGACAACCTAACCTAGCCTGAATCCCACCAAATCGAAAAAGCATCAATGCCACTATTATACAAGTGCATAGCAACTCTCAGAACAAGACAGAACATTTACCACATAAGTAAGCAGACTGAAAATGAAGTGTTCTAGTAAATGTTGTCCTCTTAGCAACTGCCCAAATATGCCTTTATTAGGAAGATTTACAATTGCACACTGCAACCATTAATCGCCATCGTTTCCACATAAGGAACATCTGACCTTAAGGGACAGTCACTTACTTTTTAAACTTTGATAATTTAGCTTATAACTTCAGGACAGCTACTCCGCATGTAGAGAGAGGATAGAAACAAGTTGGTAGATGAAGTTGCAAGTTTCAATTTCTTGTATTTATGAACAAAGACGCTACCACAAGTTCAATGGGTGAAAAGCTCACAGTTCAGCCACGTGTTGCTATTATAAAAGTGATTGCAAATTGGTTTTCAGGCATTTTTTTATTCGCAAACGTGATGTTTCGAAGATTGCGTGTACGCTTCAATGGCTCTTCAGTGGCTGCTGGATTCCAGCTGAGTTAGGTCAGCAGTATCAGCAGTTGTCTGGTTTCCTGGTGATGTACAGCATGGTCCCCTGAAACCTGCTGCCACTGGAGATTTTTGTCAAGCCCCATCGCACCCAGGAAGATCAGCCACCTTTTTGGATTATGGAGCCCCAGAGCGTATCCAAATGCCCAGTTCTCCTCAGTGTAGAGTTCATGTCAACTAGCCACAGCCCTAACTTTCTGTTCTCTATTCTCAGCAGCATGCAATGACCTTAATGTTGCTTTTCCCAGTGAAGCATATTATGGCACTCGACAAGTGCGAAGCCAGCATCATCACACTTCATTTCCAAATTGGGTTGATGTCTTGTGTTAGTAGTAAGAGGATGATTTTTACCATAGAACATCAACATAAAATACTCCAGGCAGAAAGGAAGCTCATCGATCCTCCTCCCAAAAGTGGGACATAAAGACCCTGATGTCTTAAAGAACAAAACAGTAAAAATAAAACAAGGACTTGTCGCCTTCCACAGCTCGACATCAAAAAGTGCTTTTACAGCCAATGAGGTACTTTTGAAATGTAGTTGCTGTTGTAACATAGAAAATGTTTCCACCTATGATTCGTCTATTCTCACTAGGATTTCAGGAGTGGTAAAAGGGATGAGATGATACTTCCATATTTTTTTTTTTAAGATGTAAAATATGAAGGAAGCTCACCTCCTTACTGCAGGTTACCCACTCTCACAGTTTAAGGCAAGGAAAAGAGGTGAGGGGGAAAACTAATTCAAAATTTTAAAAGCACACAAGCTGCATTACCAATTATTTTGCTGACTCAACATGAAAGTTTAAGAGGCAAAATTTTCTTCAGTTCGTAACTAATGTCGGAATTTAAATTGGTATTTTAAAAATTTCCCAATCAAGACATTTTCTTCAACTTCTGTAGGTAAGTGCTTTCATAATTGCAAATGTACCCAACAACTAGTCACCCATCAGTCTGCAAAGACAAGCCTAGACAATGATCGTCAATAAGCTATTTGACAAATGTTTGAGTCACAGCTAAAGCTGATCCTATCCTTGCCTTATGTTAACTCAAGCACACTTTCCAAGCAGGTGTCACTGAAGTGATTAGGAGTGGGAAACCTGACAGATCTTCTCCTGAGCCAGGTGCACTGAGGCACAGTCTAGCAGCCCAGTTGGGGTTAGTGCAAAGCAGGAATCAAACCTGGCTAATTCTCATCTGTACAGCTGTTCTGTGATACACAGGACAGTGTCTCTACCCACTAGGCCATAAGGATCTCAAGTGGTATTTCTATTGAGATATAGCTATAACTAGATACCCTTGCCATTTTTCCTTTCTGTAGTCAAAGTTCACTGGGACCAGATAAAATGCCGGCATTCTTGCCCCAGTTGAGATCATCAAATGCTGCAAATTGGTAACTGAACTCAGGACCCTTTTGGTCTATCTGGCTCGCTGACATACTGGGCAGTTCATTTACTTTTTTGTGGTTTTTTTTAATATTAAAAGTTCAGCTTTGAAGCTCCAATCTCTTTTTTTTTTAAAACTTGTTTCCCTTCTCCCTTGAAGGCCAATTTTTACTGGGGTATGGTTCCATAGCATCAGCCACCCTCTGCTTATAAGCAGCCATTCTTCACACGTGTAGGCTGGCTATTCAATCATGGAGGCATTAGAGCCAAACCTGTTGCTGTCCTAAAAACACTACATAAATTTAAGTCTTCCTTCCTTATCTATGTTTTGTAGCAGGATTCACTGCACAGGTGGAACCCTGGCTAATACTTCCCCCTCCCAACAGAGGGCGCAATTGCAGCACAGCTACTGCTTTCCATTAGAGATCTGCTAATTCACTCTTTTGCCTTTATCTCTGCAGTCATTCGACCCACAGTGCTGCGTACTTTAACTACTTTCTCATGCTCATTTAGCCCGATTAAAACTACAAAATAACATTTCCTGAGACTATCAGAAGGAGCTTATTTTTTAAAAATGGACCAGGACAAAAAGTTCCAAGCAATATATTCTCTAGGTTATCTCTTACTGAAAGGAGAGAGAAAAACACTTCTTCGCTCTAGCTCAATAACTCACTTAACCCTTGCCAGTCCTTTCATGGATCAGGAAGATTTTAAGTAATTTCAAGATGAATAGATTTAAGATTAATACCATTCTTCAAGTAATTGGTTATTAAGACTGGTGAAAGGGCCACATCCCAAAAGTACCCCTGTCTAGCCGAAGTTTATATAAACTATTTACCCTGCTCCTAAAATATTTTTTAAAACACACTGAACACTGCCAATCCAGAAAACTGCATCCCATAAGAGGTATCAAATTCTCATGCATTCATAGTTTGCCAAATATTTCTGCAACCTCTGAAAATCAAAACAGTCAGTCCTGACCAAGACTGGAAAATTCCACTCACTCATTTACTAGCCATGATTTACTTTCCAGATCTGGACCACAGGAAAAAAAAAGCTCAACTCACTGGTCTCTTAAGTAAAACACACCCACTCTACTACTGGTACCTGCTTATAACTCGTGCGTCCCACAGACCAGACAGAGTTAAACTGCCAGCTCCGCACTCGTCTCTGGCCACCAAACACTAGTCTGTACATACAGTAATTGCAAAGCTTCACTCAATGATGCCCAAACGCTGGTTACATGTTAATGAAGAGCAAAGAGAGCAACAGTTTTAAATGCCACATCTACTTCATTCACTTTGATTTCTATCAGTTAGTGCTGGTGGCAGAATCTACATTGTCTGAACATTTAAATTAAGCTTCCAGGAGGTTCAAGGACCCCCTCTGCCCACCCCACCCAAGCTTTTTACACCCAATGTAAGTCACACTAGACAATTGCACTTCATGCAGTTTCAAACTTTAACAGTGCAACCCGCCCCCTCCCCTCCACCATGCCTGCCCCCTCCAGGAAGCCTCCCCATTCATGCTGAGCTCCAATTCCAAATTTATACTGCAACTTTAGCATCACCAGAGAAGAAACCTCAATGCCAGGAATCCCGAAGTCACCCTGTACATGCATCTTTACCTGTGTATGGGAAACAAACAGATTATGAACAATACTTAAAACTGCTGTATGCTTTGGCACAGGACAAAGAAGAAATTTGCAATTTCCTTGTACACCAAAAGTTAACTGTTAATGGTCACAAATGACTCCCACTTGTATCTGACAGATGAAGATAATTTTGCAACTCTCTACTGCCAGCATATCAAAGTAACAGGTATTCAACTTGGTGGCACCCCTTCATTTTCCAGCCTTAATGAAAATTCAGCAGAATCTTTAAATAATCAATTCAGATGGAGAAGGATATAGGCACACTGGTTTGATCATGTAGTTATTCAGCACCAATTTTGATTCCAAGGAGTTCATCTGACTGCCTAATGACATACAGAAAGCTGTCAACCATACCCACAATTTGTAATATAAAGGTTTGATAGTTAATAATAACAATGAATGTTAAAGAAGTATAAGCAAACAGTAATCAATGAATGCTGAGAAGTTCACAGCCATGTAACAGTAAAATTCTACTTGGCCTCGGATGCTGATGTGCAGCACTATCTCACTGTGTCAGCTGTGCCGTCTTATTCCTGGGTAATGATTTGAAGTGTTTTTTGGCGCACTTGTTTTTATTATGATCATATCACCAGCAGCATAGGCAGCGACCTTTTGTTTATGAGGACCCCTGAGAATATCTCTGATGTCAGTACGATACCGGATTTCCTCAGCCAAAAGGTTTCCACTAGCTAATTGGCACCATTCAACGAATAAGATGTGCCTCATCTGCGCATTGTGTTTCTTGTATACAAAATACAAACACACACACACACACCCTCTCAACCTCAACATTAAAAACTCAGCTGTAAATAGAGAGACAGGAGCTACATAGTGGGACTAAACTGACAACAAGTACATAGTTCTGCCTCTTGACTCCAGATCCCTACTTTGCTATGAGCAAGCAAGGAGGAAAAGCTAATTAGAGGAGGAAACAGCCATTAGAATTCCTGCAGCACGTGGAGGTAGATGCCTAACTACTTATAAAGAAAGCCAAACCAGAACTTCCTCTTAGTAACAAAAATAAATCAATCCTTTATCAGATCTCCCTGTATCTATGGACTTCCAGCCAGCGTGGATAAATTACACTCCACCAAACTGCAAAGTCTCATTCAACAACTGCACATCCTCAGCTGTACTTCTAATAAAATATTCTCAATGTGCAATATTTAAGTATTCCTCTGCTACAGTAAACAAGAAGTTCCAAGAGCAGTGATATCCGATAAGTGGGCTTCCCTCAGCCAGAGTGGCGTTAAGGACGCTACAACCAGCCTCTGACCCTTGGGATAGAAATGTCTGCTCACGAGCCCTGACCTGTATAAATGCATGAGTAGGCACTGCAGAAAGGCAAGATCAGCCTCAAAAGTGGTGCCCCGCACTGTCAATAGCCTGCCAACATTCAGCAAAGCTCTCGGGTGAACAAGCACTTTGGCAACCTGTCCCCATGGAGGCCACACCAAAGTTCATGAGTGGCGTCAGGAAAAGAAACCATGTTTCTCTACTAAAAAGCAGATGAAGGGTACCAGAATTAGTCAAAGACATGGCTAGGTCGCAAACAAAAGAAAATATAACTAATGAGTGCAATGAACACAAATGTTAAAGCATAGGTAGAGTACATCAACAGACTGCTTCCCTGTCCATTTCCAATCTTGCGTCACCCTGCCTGTACTGTGTTACCTTAGATCGTTGGTGAGCTGTTGCAGCTCTTCTTACCTCATTCCCTACCTCCACACTCGTTTTGATTCTCAACAGAATCATCTCCTCTGGTTAAAAGTTGCACTTACTTATCTTGCCAAAAAAAAAAATCAAGGAAAATATTACTCATTATTGGGAGTAAACAGAACATTTTATAGCACTGTTGATTATAAAATTAGGGAATTCACAAAATTAGAATTAATTTCAGAAGTACACCCTCTTCAAATAAAATCAAGTGATATTCACATTGTAAATACAGTACAATATCTTTCTGAAACTCCTAGAAAATCCCTCACAACTAGACAATTGCATCCACTGCAATGTAAATAGCTTTTTCACAGAATTTAAGAAACATCACCCCTTGAAAAGAAAACATTAATGGCCTTAAGAGTTACAACCATTAGAGGCTGATAATATTGTTACCTATTCAGTACCGTCTTTTTAAATTTCAAACTACGCTAAGTTTTCAGCTCCTATTTACAAAAATGTCAGGATATGGAAAATTGCAAACTGTTAATGAAGAAATAGATAACTGAACTTCAAATTTCGTGCAGTAAATCTCAAAAATATTCTTATAATTTACTGGATTACCAGACTTCAGAGGCTACTTAAATATCAGTAAAATACACACAGGTTAAAACATTTAACCTACATCTGTCACAGTGACTGCTACGACTCAAACCATTCCTTATGAACACACTAATGATAGAATTCAGGTGGCTTTTGACTATTCTGGGAAAGGAGCCCACTCGAACAAAAACACCCCAGAGCAACAACAGAATCAAACCCACACAGACTAAAGACATCGCGGAACAAAAGAGTTTTAATTGCTAGAGAGATGGCAGACACCAATTGGCTGCCTCCAGTTATTTCAAAGACACTGCAGTTAACAAACTGATCAACATAGATCTCATCTCCACACGGCTATGAGCAATGCTTTAGGAAACCCTGTGGCAAATCCAGCACTGTGGGGTTAACTGCTTTACATGATTTTCATGTCAAAGGCAAGTTGGTACTTGAACTGACCTTGAACTCTGTATGGTAATGACTGAAGTGGCACAAATCAAGCGAATGACAGTTTCCTTCTTCTCTCATTGAAAAACAATACTTGGGCTTGGGGTAGTTCTGTTAACAATAGCCTGTACAGTAGCAGGTTAACTTTTAATCAAATGTAGGTATGAAGTACCTGCATAAATAGTCAGTCAAAACTAAAATTTACAAATGCACGCCGTTTTAATTGGACGCTAATTATTGATTTTCAGTCCTAGATAGCAAGACTATTGAGCAATGAATTTAAAGAACTGTTCTTAGCTTACTCTTGGTAGTGATGGTCCCCTAATCTTTGAAACGAATCTGTCAACAACAATGTATTAAAATTCTAACCATGACAAAGAATGGTTGACTGTGTAAAGTTTTAATTTTGATAAGCCAAGGTACTTTAGTATGAAGTTTTTGCTTTAGATTTTAGAGCATTAAGTGACTGTTGAGAGGTGAAGAATGCTTGACGGAATATTGAAGTGGATAATGTAGAATTATCCAACAGTTGTTGAAATAGTTTACAGTAGTGTAAGTATAATCACACACTTGACTCAGTGATATAAGCTAGCAAAAATATAGTCTAACAGTATAAGTACATGCCAGGTATTGACTAGAAGGGAAGACTGCAGACAAGCCAAGACAAAAAAAAAAGAACTTGTCCAGAAAGTCTGAATCAGCACAGAAAGAAAGACTGAACTGTTTTGACAAAAGATCTTAAAAGTCACATCGTCCGCATTATGTACTTAAACAGAGAGCAAGCTGCAACTTGGTACATTACTACATAAACTTCAACAGGCCACCTTTAATAAGCACATAATTTAATTATTAAATCTGAATATCACTGCCCCCACCATGCAAGTTTACCTCAGCTAAAGTTGTGATATGGTAATTTTGCACTATATTACCCGAACATCAAGTTACTGTCCACAGGACTGTCACTGATCTCATCTCCTCCGGAGATCTTCCCTCTACAGCTTCCAATCACATAGTCCCGCAATCCCGGACAGACTGCTTCTACCTGCTTCCCAAAATCCACAAACAGGACTGTCCTGGCAGATCCATTGTTTCAGCCTGTTCCTGCCCCACTGAACTTACTTCTTCCCATCTTGACTCTACCTTTTCTCCCCTGGTCCAGTCTCTTCCCACTTTCATCCGTGACTCTCCAGACGCCCTATGTCATTTTGACAATTTCCAGTTTTCTGGCCCTAACTGCCTCTTCTTCAACATGGACGTCCAATCTCTCTACACCTCCATCCCCCACCAGGACAGTTTGATGGCTCTCCGCTTCTTCCTGGAACAGAGGCCCAACCAGTCCCCATCCACCAACACCCTCCTCCACCTGGCTGAACTTGTTCGCACATTGAACAACTTCTCCTTCAACTCCACTCACTTCCTTCAAGTAAAAGGTGTTGCTATGGATAGCTTGTCTCTTTGTGGGATATGTCAAACATTCCTTGTTCCAGTCCTACTCAAGCCCCCTCCCCCAACTCTTTTTCCAGTACATTGATGACTGTATCGGTGCAGTTTCCTGCTCCAGACCCGAACTGGAAAACTTTATCAACTTTGCTTCCAATTTCCACCCTTCTCTCATCTTTACATGGTCCATCTCCGACACTTCCCTTCCCTTCCCTTCCTCGACTTCTATGTCTCCATCTCTGGGGATAGGCTGTCTACTAATATTCATTATAAGCCCACTGACTCCCACAGCTACCTCGACTACACTTCTTCACACTCTGCCTCCTGTAAGGACTCCATTCCATTCTCCCAGTTTCCCAGTCTCCAACGCATCTGCTCTGATGATGCAACCTTCCATGACAGCGCTTCTGATATATCTTCCTTTCTCCTCAACCGAGGATTCCACCGCCCCCCGCCCCCCGCCCCCCATCGTGGTTGACAGGGCCCTCAACCATATCTGGCCCATTTCCCGCACCTCTACCTTCACCCCTTCCTCTCCCTCCCAGAACCGCAACAGGGTTCCCCTTGTCCTCACTTCCTACCCCACTAGCCTCCACCTCCATAGGATCCTCCTCCGCCATGTCCAGCGTGATGCCACTACCAAACGCATCTTCTGCTCCCATCAGCATTCCAAAGGGATCTTTCCCTCTGCAACACCCTGGCCCACTCCTCCATTACCCCCAACAGCTCGTCCCCTTCCCACTGCACCTTCCCATGCAATCGCAGGAGGTGTAACACCTGCCTTTTACCTCCTCTCTCCTCACTATCCAAGGCCCCGAACGCTCCTTTCAGGTGAAGCAGCGATTTACTTCTTTCAATTTAGTATACTGTATTCGCTGCTCACAATGTGGTCTCCTCTACAATTTGCCAGTTCTGATAGAAGGTCAATGACCTGAAACGTTAACTCTGCTTCTCTCCCCACAGATGTGCCGGACCTGCTGAGTATTTCGAGCATTTCTTGTTTTTATTTCAGATTTCCAGCACCTGCAGTATTTTGCTTTGATTTTATTACACTATATTACACTATGCTAAGTAAAACACAGCGAGTGTAATTGTGAAAACAATTTATTGTTTTCTAGGATAATTACACTGGCAATAATTTACCGTTGCCTATACAGAAATAATGAATCATTCATGTGCACGTGGAAATAAATGAAGTAGTTGGTAATCCAGGAAGTTTTGTCAGATTCAGTCCTTGGTATTTCTTGAAGCCAAGGGTTATAAGATATTTCAACTAATATTGTACTGCATTCCTGATCTCTAAATTCCAGCTTTAAAAAAAAAATTGTCTGTTTATATTGACAATTAGACATTACAATTAAACCCTGGACACAAAATGCAAATCCCCATCTATTTTGCCAATAGTGTAGCCCCACTGGGGCAAATATGCAGGTTTCCACAAATTGCACATGAAACAGCAGAACAGCCCCACTCAGAATCCAAAAGATTTACTACTGTGTTTTCTCCGAAATGAGTACTTTCCCTTTTCTTTCTGACCTTAAAGCAAAGACTTCAATAAAAAGTGGACAGCTGCACCACAAATTGGCAAGAGTCGATTTTTAAAAACACACAAACATGTCAATTAACACAGCAAAATCAGGAAGTGTTCAGGTGTGAATATGGGGTGAAACCTGCAGAGAAAACTTCCTGAACCAAGATCAATAACGGATTTGATAATTCCAATAATCCAGCAATGTAACGCTCATCTGCCAATAAACAAATTGGTTTGGCAGAGTGAGCCAGTTCGCTTTGTACAGACAGTTTTACACCACCTACCAAATTTTTTTTTTAAAAGCACTCTCCATGGATAAAGCAGTATTTGTTAAAACATAATTTTACCGAGCATTACTTATTACATTGCAGTCCATTACCTCCTACTCAAATTTGCTATCAGTATCTGCCTCAAAGTAAAAAGAATACAAGATACCTAGGAACAGAAAAAAAATGATACGTCCCTACCAAATGTCACAAACAGGAATATATTAAAACAGGTTAATCAGAGCCAATAACAAAAGAACAGCTTTGCCCAGACATGTTAATAGATAAAGCCAGTTTATTCCTCAAAAACCTCAAGTCAATAAACTTTGCAACCAAAAAAGAACTACAGAAAGTGGCATTGCCAAAGTCTCGTTATGAGATCAGGAGTATGGCTTCCCTCCCAAATGCTGTTGTTTGTCAAAGATAAGCTGTATCAATGTACTGAGCTATGCCAATGCACTACTGCGAATACATATGGCCTCTGGCTATGAAGGTGCATCCCAACATAACTAATTTTGCTTCACTTTTAAAATTGGCTCAGTGTTGTGAATGGTAGCAGCTGTGTTTGCAGTAAGCATTCCTGAAGTGCGTGCGGTTTTTTCCCCCTCAAAAAAGATGAAGACAAAAACTACAATAAATTCAGGAAACAGAACCCCATTCATAACTTTACTGTTCTAAAATTATATTGAGGATGAAAAAAAAAATCGGGGGAGGGGAAAGAAATATCGGATGAGTGAGACACTGTGTAAACAATAGTAACCGCGTAAGGGCACGGACGCCGCACAGAAGAAAGTTTAAGCCGGACTATCGTGCACACGTCCACGCACAAAACTAACGTTTGAGGAGCAAAATATTCATCCCGATTTTTTTTTAAAAAAACGTATCGTTGTAAACAAGCAATCACTTACATGTTGTGCGCTAAAATCCCATTGCCAAATGCATCTTATGCATTTTCCTCACCGGTTTTTAATCTGCGCAACATGTGTTAAAAGGTCAAGTCCTACCCCTCCCACCCCAAAATATACACCACACTTTTTTTGTGACACCCCCCCCCCACACACACACACACACACACCACCACCACCACCCCACTGTTTATGATCATGGGTAGATGCAGATTGCGTGTGACAAATGGACAGCTCAAATGCTTCCGCTAGGATACGATTTATTTATTTTTTTGCAATTTAAAGAATGCATTGTTTTAAAATAAATTATTCAGCCTCCCTCCCTCCCGAGCAAAGCTTTCTGCTCTGCAGCTTGCACGCCGGCCAGCCGCCCGCCCGTGAGCACGAGCCGCCGGCCCGGGCCCGGATCCGGGAGCGTTCCATCCGCGTCACGTTCCACCCCGCTTTGCAACATTCGCTGCAAAAAGATACAGTGTATTCCAACTACAGATAGATACACCCAGAGCCCAGCCAGCACTCCGCAAACAACTCATTGCAAATCCCACATATACCTCGCAGAACGCCAAATCAAAAGCCGCTGCACATTAAAAAAAAATGTGGAGATTTTTTTTTTAAACGCCGTTGCAATTTTAATAGAGACCTCATACATATTCCACATTGCTGCACCGGGACTCTCACCCCGCAACTTTTGCAAATAAAAAACAATTCTTCCCCCCTCCCCAGTTGTCGCCTCCTCGCCCTCCCCCTCTCTCACACCACACACAAGCTTTTGGCGCCATATTAATGACGTACTATATTATTTCCATCATCAGCGACCTTCGGGATCAAATTGCTGAACTAAAAAAAAACCCCTTTGCAGCCCAAACTCGGCCAACAACGGGAAAGGCATCAAAAACTTGAGATTTTTTTTAAACGCCGGATCTCCTCCTCTTCTTCCTCTCTCTCCCCCCCCCCCTCCTTACTGTACTCCCCATCGTCCTCCTGTTTTTCTATCCTTCACAATAATTCCACCCCCCCCCCCCAAAAAAACGAGCCCAAACGCTTAAAAGTATTGAAAGAGGACAGTACCTGCAGTAATTTTTTTGTGTGTGTTTGTTTTTTGTTTTTGCTTTAAAGCTGGCCTGTTGAGGTGAGACTGGATAGAAATGAAGATTTTTTTTTTGAATGTGGAGTTGAAGCAGCTGCAGTAGCAGATTGTGGCTCCCTCTATCTCTCTTTCTCGCTCCCTCTTTCACATATGCAGTGACTGACGTTGGTCCTTATGGTGGAGTTGGTTGGGTGAAGGAAGGCTCCTGTCTTCTCTTTCTGCTAGTCCATGGTTGCTGCCAGACGAGGGAGCACTCTCATGTCATGTCAACAAAATTACAGTAAGCCTCCTTTGCAATCTCGCTTTCGTTTTCCAAAAAAAACCCTCTAAAACTTGATGCCTTGTTTAACAGTCGAATTTCAAAATACACTGAGGCGGGAGGGTAATTTAAAAATGAAGTCACAATCCCTTCTTACATTCTTCTTCTTTGGCCTCCTTGTCTCGGGAGACAATGGATAAACGCCTGCAGGTGGTCAGTGGTTTGTGAAGCAGCGCCTGGAGTGGCGAAAAGGCCAATTCTAGAGTGACAGACTCTTCCACAGGTGCTACAGATAAGATTGGTTGTTGGGGTTGTTACACAGTTGGCTCCCCTCTTGCGCTTCTGTCTTTTTTCCTGCCAACTGCTAAGTCTCTTTGACTCGCCACACTTTAGCCCTGCCTTTATGGCTGCCCGGCAGCTCTGGTGATCGCTGGCAACTGACTCCCACGACTTGTGATCAATGTCACAGGACTTCATGTCGCATTTGCAGACGTCTTTAAAGCGGAGACATGGACGGCCGGTGGGCCTGATACCAGTGACAAGCTCGCTGTACAATGTGTCCTTGGGGATCCTGCCATCTTCCATGCGGCTCACATGGCCAAGCCATTTCAAGCGCTGCTGGCTCAGTAGGGTGTATATGCTGGGGATGTTAGCCACCTCGAGGACTTCTGTGTTGGAAATACGGTCCTGCCACCTGATGCCAAGGATTCTCCAGAGGCAGCAAAGATGGAATGAATTGAGACGTCGCTCTTGGCTGACATACGTTGTCCAGGCCTCGCTGCCATGGAGCAAGGTACTGAGGACACAGGCTTGATACACTTGGACTTTTGTGTTCCGTGTCAGTGCGCCATTTTCCCACACTTTCTTGGCCAGTCTGGACATAGCAGTGGAAGCCTTTCCCATGCGCTTGTTGATTTCTGCATCGAGAAACAGGTTACTGGTGATAGTTGAGCCTAGGTAGGTGAACTCTTGAACCACTTCCAGAGCGTGGTCGTCGATATCGATGGATGGAGCATTTCTGACGTCCTGTCCCATGATGTTCATTTTCTTGAGGCTGATGGTTAGGCCAAATTCGTCGCAGGCAGCCGGATTTCCTGTTGATGACTCTCTTCAGTGTGAGATGTTAATGCAGCATCGTCAGCAAAGAGGAGTTCCCTGATGAGGACTTTCCGTACTTTGGTCTTCGCTCTTAGACGGGCAAGGTTGAACAACCTGCCACCTGATCTTGTGTGGAGGAAAATTCCTTCTTCTGAAGACTTGAACGCATGTGAGAGCAGCAGGGAGAAGAAGATCCCAAACAGTGTAGGTGCGAGAACACAGCCCTGTTTCACGCCACTCAGGATAGGAAAGGGGTCCAATGAGGCGCCGCTATGCTGAATTGTGCCTTTCACCTTGTCATGGAATGAGGTGATGATACTTAGTAGCTTTGGTGGGCATCCAATCTTTTCTAGTAGTCTGAAGAGACCGCGTCTGCTGACGAGGTCAAAGGCTTTGGTGAGATCAATGAAAGCAACGTAGAGGGGCATCTGTTGTTCACGACATTTCTCCTGTAGCTGGCGAAGGGAGAACAGCATGTCAATGGTGGATCTCTCTGCTCGAAAGCCACACTGTGCCTCAGGGTAGACAATTCCTTCTTACATTAAATAAGCAATAAAGAAGGAACTTGCATTTAGTGCCCTTCACAGCATCCCAAAACATTTTACAGGCAATAGGATCATAGGAAATAGGAACAGGAGTGAAGTGTAGTCATAAGAAATAGGCGCAGGGACAGGCCATTCAGCCCCTCGAGTTGCCATTCAATAAGATCATGACTGATCTGATTGTAGCCTCAATTCCACTTTCCTGCCCCCCCCCCCCCCCCCAATCCGTGACTCTAGATCAAAAATCTGTCTAGCTCAACCTTGATCCACTGGCCGCTGGGGTGGAGAATTCCAAAGAGTAACGACCCTCTGAAAAGAAATTTCTCATTCCAGAAGCCTTAAATAGAAGACCCCTTATTCTGAAACTGCTACCTAGTTCTGGATTCATCCACGATGGGAAATAGCTTCTCAACATCTACTCTGTCAAGCCCCCTCAGAATCCTAAATGTTTCAATAAGATCACCTCTCATTTTCCTAAACTCCAATGACTATAGGCCCAACCTGCTCAACTTTTCCTCATAAGACAACCCCTTCATTCTAGGAATGATCCTAGTGAACCTTCTCTGAACTGCCTCCAAGGCAAATATATCCTTTCTTAAATAAGGAGACCAAAACTGTACACAGTACTTAGGTGTGGTCTCAGTTGTAGCAAGACTTTTCTACTTTTATATTCCATCTCCGTTGCAAGAAAGGCCGATATTCCAATTGCCTTCTAATTACTTGCTATACCTGCAACTAACTTTGTGATTCATGTAGGAGGACACCCAGATCCCTCAGTTCCACAGCTTTTTTTTCCCAAAACTATACTTCATTCACAAAAATTTGCAAAAATACATTACAACACAGTTCAGAGCAGTTCAAATTTCACATTTCGCAAAGTACAATAGAGATCAGATTTCTTCATAGAGAAGAACATGAAGTGCCTCACGATTCTTGCCATTCCATTTTAAGTGCAATGTACATTGGCATGACATAGTAAAAAACATTTTGGTGCATATAGCCCCAGGGGTTTTACACAGCTTCCAGCCCCTCAGTTCACTATGGGGGGAAAACCTTACACAGTGGCCTTCCCCCATTGAGCCTTTGCAGCGGCTGCTCCAAGCTTTACTGCATCCCTCAGCACGTAGTCCTAGACTTTGGAATGTGCCAGTCTGCAACACTTGGTGGTGGATGACTCTTTGCAGCAGGTTTAAGGCAGAGCAAAGAGCATCTTTCACCAAGTTGATGGTCCTCCAGCAGCAGTTGATGTTTATCTTGGTATACATCCCTGGGAACAGACAGTAGAGCACAGACTCCTGTGTTACCGAGCTGCTCGAGATGAACCTTGACAAAAACCACTGCATCTCTTTCCACACCTGCTTTGCAAAGGCACATTCCAGAAGGAGATGTGCAACAGTCTCTTCCCCACCACAGCCACCTTGAGGGCAGCATGCAGAGGCTGTGAGATTCCGGGCGTGCAGGAAGGATCAGACAGGGAAGGCCATTCTCATCACCAGCCAAGCTATGTCTTGGTGCTTGTTTGAAAGTTCTGGCGATGAGGCATTTTGCCAAATGATATTGGCAGTTTGCTCGGGAAACCATCCGACAGGATCCACCATCTCCTTTTCTCATAGGACCTTTGAGGACATTCCGTGCAGACCACTGCCTGATGGATTGGTGGTCAAAGGAGTTTTTCTGCACGAACTTTTCCATGAAGGATAGGTGGTACGGCACGGTCCAACTGGATGGAGCGTTCTGCAGCAATGTGGCCAAACCCATCCTTCACAACACCGGGGACAGATAGAACCTCAGCATGTAGTGACACTTGGTGTTTGCGTACTGGGGGGTCTATGCACAGCTTGATGCAGCCGCATACAAAGGTGGCCATCAGGAGGAGGACGACGTTGGGTTCTTTTTTCCCCCCCTTTATCCAGAGGTTTGAACATCGTGTCCCTCCGGACACGGTCCATTTTGGATCTCCAGATAAAGCGGAAGATGGCTCGGGTGACCGCCACGGCGCAAGAGTGGGGTATGGGCCAGACCTGCGCCACATACAGTAACAACGTGAGCACCTAGCACCTGATGACCAGGTTCTTAACCGCAATGGAGAGAGAACACTGCTCCCCCATGCTCAGTTTATGGTTTACCATGGCTATTCGCTCCTTCCATATTTTGGCGCACGCCCTGGCCCCTCCGAGCCATATCCCCAGCACCTTCAGGTAGTCTGACCTGATGGTGAAATGGACAAAGGATCGATCAGCCCTGTTCCCAAAGAATATGGCCTCACTCTTGCCATGATTTACTTTGGCTCTCGAGGCCAGTTCGAACTGGTCGCAGATGCTCATCACCCTGCGAACGGACAGCGGATCTGAGCAGAAGACAGCGGCGTCATCCATGTACAGGGAGACTTTGACCTGAGTGCCTCCACTGCCTGGGATTGTCACCCCTCTTATGCCTACATCCTTCCTAATGGACTCAGCAAAAGGTTTGATACAGCAAACAAACAAGACCGGGGAGAGAGGACAGCCCTGTCTGACTCCAGATTTGATCGGGAAACCTTCTGATTCCCACCCATTGATTGAGACTGCGCTACTGATGTTTGTGTGGAGCAGTTGGATCCAATTGCAGATTCCCTCGCCAAACCCCATTTTGGAGAGCACGTCCATCATGTGTGTGTGCGATATCCTGTCATAAGCCTTCTCCTGGTCCAAGCTGATGAGGCAGGTGTCCACGCCCCTGTCCCATACATAAGCACAAGACTATCAGAGATCTTCCTGCCAGGTACAGTACAGATCTGATTGGAGCGAATCACCAACTCCAGAGCAGACTTGACCCGACTGGCGATGACTTTGGACAGAATCTTGTAGTCTACATTAAGCAGTGAGATGGGCCACCAATCTCTGATTTCTGCCCTGTCCCCCCTCTGCTTGTAGGTAAGGGTGATAATGCCTTCCTGATGGATTCTGACATGCTGCCGGCCAGAAGCATACTCTCGTACACTTCCAGCAGGTCTGGGCCAATCCAGTCCCACAGAGACAAAAACACCTTAATCAGTAAGCCGTCACTTCCGTCTCGTCTCGAAGGACCTAACGGCCTTTGTCAGCTCGTCCAGAATTAGCGTTTATCCAGACTCTCCCACGTACTGTTATCTAAGACCCCCGTGATAGATGACAGAAAAGACTGGGAGGCTGTGCTGTCCGTGGGCTTCACGTCATACAGTCAGGCATAAAAGGATTTGCTAATCCTTAGTATGTCAGACTGCGATGACGTTACCGAGCTGTCCTCTTCCTTCAGGTTGCTGATCACAGAGCTCTCTCTGTACCTTTTGGAAGAAAAAACGCGAGCATGTCTCATCCTGCTCAACGAAGCGGATTCTAGACCGGAAGATGATCTTGGAGGTTTCCGTGGCAAAGAGCAAGGCCTATTGGCTCTTCACCTCTTGGAGATCCTCCTTGACCTCAATCCCCATTGACTGCAGCCATAGCAGATTCTGCATTCTGTTCTGGATTCGGGACATTTCCCTCTGTCTTTCTCTCTCACCTTCTGAACACCTTTGAGGATAAAGAACCTCTTGATGTTCACCTTGATCGCTTCCCACCAGTGCACCGGAGACTCAAAGAGGGGTTTCATGTTTGTCCAAACTTTGTAATCCCTTTTGAGTTCCTCAATGTTCCCTGAAGTCAGCAGTGTTACGTTCAGCTTCCATGTCCCCCTGCCAACCCGTTGGTCGTCCTGTAAGTGACAGTTGGCCAGTAAGAGGCAGTGGTCAGAGAACACCGGTTTGACGTCGGTGGATCTGACAATGAAAGCACGGGACACAAACAGGAAGTCAATCCCGGAATGGGCAGACCCATCCGGTCTTGACCAGGTGTACCTATGCTGCGCTCCGTCTGCAGGGTTGCTGAAGACGTCGTGCAGCTCGGCATCTTTTACTGTTTCCATTAGGAACCTGGATGTAGCACCCAGTTTGCTGTTGTCACAGCTGGATCGTCCAGCTGCATCAATGATGCAGTTGAAGTCATCGCCTAGAATGACCAGCCTGGACGTCACCAGCAACAGTGGGAGCTGCTGGAGGACAGTTAGTTGCTCACTGTATTGGACAGGGGCGTACACATTGAATAACCGGAGCAGAGCATTGTTGTACATTACATCTGCTATGAGAAGGCGACCGCCCACCACCTCCTTAACTTCGGAGATGGTGAAGTTGCCTCCCCACAGGAGAATACCCAGGCCAGAGGAATGGGAATCATTTCCCCCTGACCAGATCGATGGCCCGTGGGACCACCATCACAACCATTGCCTTTAAGTGCTGAGGTGCGGTATCCCACACACCTGCAGAAACAGCAGGTCGGCTTTGACCTTGGCAAGGTCGCCCAAGGTTAAAACACATTGCATAGTGGATTTAATGCTATGCATGTTAATGGAAGCAATATTTATACCCATTTAAAGCTGGATGTTGCTTACAACACCATGTGTCCTTACTAGTCCCAGTCCTTGGGTATGTTCCTGCATACCCATAGTGTGCACAAGTGTTGCACATTCATTGGGCTCAGAAACCCCTCCTGGTCACTCACGGAGGGTTTATTCTGCTGGGGTGACATTGGTGGGTGTTCTTGTAGGCAGTGAGGTTTGGACTGTTCTGTGCTGGTGGTACCTTTCCCCTCTGCTCCTCCTCGATGACATTTCTGCTCCCAGCTTCCCAGAGCTGGAGTGCGCCGGATGCTTCACTGCTTTCGGTCTCCCGGAGCTGGGGTGCGCTGGACATCTCGCTGGGTACAGCGCTTTTGGGCTGAGGCGCACCGGGCTCATTGCTACTTCCAGTGCCACAGAGCTGGGGGGCTTTCTCATCCAGCTCCTTGTGTTCTGCCGCTTCTTTTGCAAGTGCCATCTTTCTGCCCCTTCCTCATCCGATGAGGAACAGCTGCCATACATTCTATCATCTCTCTCCATTTGAAAAATATTTTGCTTTTCTATTCCTCCTATCAAAGTGGATAATCTCATATTTCCCACATCATACTCCATCTGACAAATTTTTCCCCACTCACTTAACCTATCTATATCTCTTTGCAGATTCTGTGTCCTCCTCATAACTTGCTTTCCTACCTATCTTTGTATTGTCATCAGATTTGGCTACAGTTCACTCTGACTCTTCATCCAAGTCATTAGTAGAGATTCTAAATAGTTGAGACCCCAGCACTGATCTCCGTGGCACCCCACTACATGCAATTTGCCTACCTGAAAATGACCCATTTATCCTGACTCTCTTTTTCCTGTTAGTAAGTCAATCCTCTAACTATGCTAATATATTATCCACAACACCATGAGCTCTTGGGCTGAATTTTACGCACCCCCAAAGAGCAGGACAGTGGCAGGAGGGTGGCGTAAAATGGAGCAGCAACAAAAAACGGCCCGCCCGCCCCAGGCCAATCAAGACCCTTAAGTGGCCATTTAACAGCCACTTAAGAGCCTTTGTCTGCCTCTACGCGGGATTTTACATGTAGCAAGCAGGTGTCCTGGATCCAAGAAAAGCTGCCTGACAAAAGCAGGCGGCTTTCTGATGGCCTGTGGTGCCCGACAGAGGGCCGCCTCCAATGCCGCAATCACCCCCAACACCGAACACGCCCCCCCCCAATCAACCACCCTTGCCTCTCTGGGGTCTGACCGATCACCCCGGCAAGGCAACAAAAACTTAGCTGCGTTCTGTGGTTCCCCGACATCTTCTTTGTGCTGCTGGGTGTAGTCCCAGCAGTAGCCACTGCTCCCAGTGACGCTGCTGGGACAGAGAGCTGCTGACCCGCTGATTGGCTGGCAGCCTTATTAGGCGGGACTTCCTACCTCAAGCAGGTGGAAGTCCCACAAAATACGGGGCGGATCCCCAGGCGAGGGTAAATTCCCGGCCCTTATCTTGTGTAGTAACCCTTTATGTGGCACCTTATCAAATGCCTGTTGGAAATCCAAATACCCCATGCCTACTGGTTCCCCTTTATCCACCCTGCTCATTACATCCTCAACGAACACTAATTAATTTGTCAAACACAATTTCCCTTTTATAAAACCATGTTGAATGTGCTTGTATTATGATTTTCTAAATGTCCTGCTCCTACTTGCTTAATGATGGATTCCAGCATTTTTCCAATGACAGATGTTAGGCTGTAGTTGCATTGAGTAAGACAACTTTTTACACTTTTACACCATGTGAATTTGCTCTAAATCCAGCAACTGTTTTCTTGAAAAAAAAGAGTTCTTAGAAGAACTGGCAGGCCCCAACACTTCAGGCAGCATACTCTTCCCATCATCTGGAGAAATAACTGGAAGGGGTGGAAACAGTCGATTTATATGTGGTGGAGAATGGGAATGTGGGCAAGATCTTACTGCTGCTAGGTCATTACATGTTCTTGTTCTTGCTGCTATTGGTCAGTTAATTGTGTTCTGTGATAGGTTAGTACATGCTATTGATCTTGCTGCTGATTGGTCAGTTATTGTGTCGTGGTAAGATTCTTGTTGGAGTATGTTGGCTGCAGAGCAGGTGGTAATGCAATTTTTGAGTAGGACATATCTCACTGATGAGCAAACTGGGAAGACAGCAGTGTGTTGTTGATAGATCTCCATCACCTCCCTGATGCATCTTTTTTTGTTATTCATTCTTGGGTTGTGAGCATCGCTGGCAAGGCCAGCATTTATAGCCAATCCCCAATTGCCCTTGTACTGAGTGGCCTTGCCAGGCCATTTCAGATGGGCACTTAAGAGTCAACCACATTGCTGTGGATCTGGAGTCACATGTAGGCCAGACCAGGTAAGGACAGCAGATTTCCTTCCCTAAAGGCCATTAGTGAACCAGATGGGTTTTTACAACAATCTGGTAGTTTCATGATTATTATTAATGAAACTAGCATTTTAATCCAGATTGATTAATTAATTGAATTTAAATTCCCCAGCTGCTGTGGTAGGATTTGAACTCATGTTTCTGAAGCATTATTCCAGGCCTCTGGATTACGAGTCCAGTAACATTGCCACTATGCTACCATTCCTTATATGCCAGTGCGTAATGGATGAGCTGAGTTTGGAATTGGGCTACTCAGTGCAATGGTTATTGAGTTGAGTGTGCTTGACAATAGCTGACTTGTCCCATTCGCTGTTTTTGAAGTAGACTTGGTGTTCCAATTTACAATCTTCTACTGATGTGTGTCAACTCAACATCATTTCAATGGTGAGGTTCCTATTTCAAACAAAGAAATGGAGCTGTTATGGAGTCTGGATTGTCACCAATGTTTTCATGGAAGAGTTCAAACAAGTCGCACTTCAATCAGCTATTCTTCAACCTAAACTCTGGCTCCAATATGTCAATGACAAGCGTTTGCAACAATCTTCAGCCAGAAGTGCTGAGTGGATGATCCATCTCGACCTCCTCCTGAAGTTCCCAGCATCACAGATGCCAGTGTTCAGCCAATTTGATTCACTCCACGTGATATCAAGAAACGGTTGAAGGCAATAGTTTTCTACAACACCTTAATAACCAATATCCAAACATCAATTTCACCATGGAGAAGGAACAACAACTTTCCATACCATTCCTTGATGTTCTCGTTACTAAATCTCATAATGGCATACCATCTTACCAAGTCTACCGCAATTCCACTCATACTGATAGATATCTGAACTACTGTTCTTTTCATCATCCCTCCACTCTTAAATCAGTCTCCAACACCCTCATCAGAAGAGCATTCTCGATCAGCGATAAGAAACATGTACAACAAGAACAGCACCATATCAAGTTTACACTTCAACTTCAACTCCTTCCCATAAGATCAACACACGTCCACCTGTTATTCGCACTGCAACAATTACATCAACCAAGACTAGAGTCAGTCTCCCGTACATCGGTTCCACCTCGCACAGATTACAACGCATACTCAAGTTAGCAGACATAGAAGTCCAACATAAGTCATCCAAGATGCTCCACGCCATCCACTATCCCTGCAAACACAAGAAACCATCTCATAACAAACTAGGAATTTACAGTATACCATGCGACTGTGGACTCGTCTACATCGGAGAAACAGGCCAGAACCTTCACATCAGACTCCAGGAATGCCAAGCCTGCTTCAAACACAGTGAATGGGACAAGTCAGCCATTGTCTAGCACGTTCAACTCAATACCCACTGCATCAAATGGGCCAATTCCAAACTGATCTCATCCATTGTGCACTGGCATACAAGAAGTGTCAGGGAGGCTATGGAGGTCTATCAACACCACAACGTCCCCCAATACAGTGGCCTGCTCATCAATGAAATCTGAGTACCCCTACTCAAGAAACACATCACTGGCTGCTCTGCAGCTAACGTACCCCAACAAGAACAATAGTATGTATCGACTTACCGCGAGACACAATAGCTGACCAATCAGCAACAAGGACAATAGCATGTACTGACCTTTCATGGAATATACTTAGCCGATCAATAGCAGCAAGAACAAGAACATGTAATGACCCACGTTCTCATTCTCCACCACATATAAACCCACTGTTTCCACCCCTTCCAATTATTCCTCCAGATGACAGGCAGAGTATGCTACCCAAAACATTGAGGCTTGCCAATTCTTCTAAGAACTTTTTTCAAGGAAACAACTGCTCTTTGCAGAGCAAATGCACATTACCATTGTCATCATGAAAACCTACAAACAACTTCTGGCCTGTAGTTTCCTGCTTTCTGTCTCCCTGTAGGAAACACAGCAGCCAATTTGCACATAGCATGGTCCCACAAATGCCGTGTGATAGTGATGAGGTAATCTGTTTTAGTGATGTTGGGTTGAGGAATAAATATTGGGCAGGACATCAGGGAAAATTTCCCTGTTCATCTTCAAATTGTGCCATAGGATTATCTATATCTACCTGACAGGACAGGCAGGGCTTCAGTGTAACATCTGATCTAAAAGACAGCAATTCTGACAATGCAGCACTCCCTCAGTACTACACTGGAGTGTTAGATCTAGATTATATGCTGAAATCTCTGGAGTGGGACTTAAACGAGCAACCGTCTGACTCAAAGGCTAGAGTGCTACCAACTGAGCTACAGCTGACATGAGGTAAGCTATAAGAAAGTACAATACTCAAGGGGTTTTGTATGCATCAAATTGCAAGAATGAAGTTTACATTTATGAACACTAGCTAAATCCCTGAATATGTTGCTGTCTTGAATGCATTCCAAAATAATATATTCCATATCTGTTATTTGATATTGCCAAAAAAAATCACTACAATTGCAGGAATTTGCTGCCAGTCACACTTTGGCACCACACTTTGATGATTTTTTCAAAACAGAGTATCAACAAATATGAACAGTGGGAAGTGAACATAGAATATTAAAGCACAGAAACAAGGCATTCCAGTCTTTGCCAGTGTTTTTCACCACATCAACCACTTAAAAAAGAAAGACTTGCATTTATATAGCATCTTTCACAACCACAGGCCATCCCAAAGCATTTTGTAGCCAATTAAGTACTTTTGTTGTTATATTTAGACTGGAAGTAACTCAAAGACTCTACTTAATCAGCCATATTGTCTCACTCCTTTATTCAATATAACCTGTCAAAAGAGAAGGCAGTATTACAATATGATCAGCTCTTACCATATACTATCCTCCCTCCCCTCTTAAAATAAAGATCACCTCACAATTCAATATGACTCAACTAATCTCAAACATATCTGCAATTTAATAGGTTGGGTTGCATTTTTGTTTTCCTGTAATTACAACCAATACATATATGGCCGGGTACAAACAGAATAAAATACATGTTAAAAAAATTCTTTTACTTCAACACTAGTATGTGTATAATGAAAATCATCATTTGACAAGAAATAATGAAAAGAACAACCTCTTTCCTGAAATAAAACTGCAGCATGTATATGTATCTTGGGATGGCAGGACTGATGTATGAAGAGAGATCGGGTCAATTAGGCTTGTATTCGCGAGAGTTTAGAAGAATGAGAGGGGGGTCTCATAGAAACCTACAAAATTCTAACAGGACTGGACAGACTAGATGCAGGAAGGATGTTCCCGATGGCAGGGGAGTTCAGGACCAGGGGTCACAGTCTAAGGAAAAGGGGTAAGCCATTTAGGACTGAGATGAGGAGAGATTTCTTCACCCAGAGACTGGTGAACCTGTGGAATTCTCTACCACAGAAAGCAGTTGAGGCCAAATCATTAAATATATTCAAGAAAGAGTTACATATAGTTCTTAGGGCTAAAGGGATCAAGGGATATGGGGAGAATGTGGGAACAGGGTACTGAGTTTGGATGATCAGCCATGATTGTATTGAATGGCGGTGCAGGCTCGAGGGGCTGAATGGCCTACTCCTGCTCCTATTTTTCTATGTTTCTATCTTGTGTACCATTGCACTACTTCAAATATTTCAACAAACCATTTTGTCAAATAACCTTTTATTCGACAAAACAAATAACAAAATACTTAACCATTCTTGGAATGGGAAGTAGATTTATACTTCCAATTTCCCAATTTCTCTTTAACTTCTTGCTTCTTCCTTCCTGCACACTCTCAATTAACCTGTCTGGCTTCTTCCTCTTTCTGCCTAGGTGTCATTTCCCATTTACATTTCCATGAGCTTGTCGCTGCTCTTTCGACATCCCAGACTGTATCAAACCTGAACTTTGACTCTGACTACCAACTCCACTTAATGGTTAGGTCTGTGACATTGACAGATTAGTCTTAATCAAAGCCCTTGGCTCACTTTGCTCTAACGGAGGATTCTGTGATACCAGCAAACTTTCTTTGTGATTTTCCCTTCCTTTCTAACTTTCATTTGAGACAGTAGGAGGAATTTGGACTGTAGGAGGTTTATCATGCACTCCTTTCATCGGATTCCCTCATTCAGGCAAATGATCTACATGATACTGATGAAGTCTCACTCCAATCTTCACTAGGTACATGAATGCACTTAGTCTCTTTAAACCTGCACCAAACACATGCTTCTCCTTACCACTTTGGTGGTTTTTCACCACGACCTTCTGACAGCACGGAACTTTCTAAGTTTCATGCCCAGTATATCATGACTCGTCTTCATTTTTCTTGTTTTTCTTTTACTTTGCTATTGCTGTCAGGCTTATGCAAACTAAACCTTGTCCCAGAAACATGGTTCATAAGGTGAGCAACCTATTAGATTATGGGGTTATTCTGTGAAAGAACAGAAAATTGTCTAGCCTCTGTCGAAGAGAAACATGAATATCACTGCTAATTTGTTACCTAGCAAATACTTTTGCAAAGACCTCTTCACAATCTGCGCACTCCTTTCTGCAGAACTATTTAATGCTGGGTGATACGGTGGTACCAGAGTGTGTTTGACTCCATTCTTACTCTTCTGACTTAAACTGAAAGCCATTGTCTGACACCAACACCTCTGGCAACCCATAAATTGGAAGCCAACTTCGCAAAACCTCAACAGTTTTGGTACTTGTGGTATTGGGCATAAACTCAACATTTATCCACTTGCTATAGCTATCCACCAAAACAAAGTACTCTTTTCCTACCACTTCAAAGAAATCAACATGTACTCGTTCCCATGGTTTCCTTGTGTTTGACCATGGAATGAAAGGGGCTGAATGGCCTACTCCTGTTCCTATCTTCCTATGTTCCTATGTTCCTAAAAGGAACTTTGGGTGGATCATTTCTTATTCTGAAACACACTTTGCAACTTTTCAGCAATTCTTCAATATCCCTTTCCAACTTGGGTTTCTTGCCACTACTTTCATACGGACTATCCCTGTGCGCTTTTGATGTAGTTCCTCTAACAATGTCTCTCTATATCGTGGCAGAATAATGACTCTTAAACCCCAAAGGAGACAGCCTTGATCTACATTCAGTTCATTTCTACATGTGCAATACTGCTGTAGTTTCTCACCATCACACTGTTCAGGTCAACCATTCATGACATAATTTAGCACTTTACTGAGCACTACATCCCTGTGAGTTTCTTCACTAATTTCTCTGGCAGACACTGGCATGTCATTTGTGTATGTAAATTAATTCACAAGTAATTCAGTGGCTAAAAATGAATCAGTTTTCACAGGAAATCTTGAAAGAACGTCTGCAGAAGCATGATCTGCTGACTTACGATATGTAATGTCATATTAATGGGCCATCAAAATCAACACCCACCTCTGAAGCCATGCTGCTGCTAGGGATGGTACCCATCTTCTTTGAACCAAATATGATTGTAAGGGCTTGGTGATCAGTTAACAAAGTGAATTTCCTGCTGTTCAGGTACTTGTGGAACTTTGTAACACCATATATGATGGCGAGCTACTCCTTCTCAACGTGAGTAATTTTGCTCTGACTTTTGTTAACATACGTGAAGCATATGCTACAGGCCTCTCCACATCATCTTCCATTATGTGAGATAACACCACACATAACCCTTGTGGTGAGGCATCACATGCTAAAACCAGTGTTTCTTGGAATCATAGTGGGTCAAAATAGCATCACTAGTTGGTACTTTCTTCACTTCTTCAAATGTTTTCTGGCAATCAACAGATCACTCCCAAGCAATTCTGGTTTTGAGCAGTTCATACAGTGGGGTGAATGTGTTAGCTAAGTTGGGGATGAACTTAGAATAATATACAACAATCCCTATGAATGTTCTAAGTCCGTCTCTGTTCTCTGGTCTCTTTGCTTTCAAAATTCCCTCAACCTTCTCCTGCGTTGGGTGGATACTTTCATCATCAATTTGGTGACCCAGGTATTGACACCATAAAGCAACACTTGTGTTTTTCTGCTTTGATGCTATACTTTTGAAGTTGATCTAGGACTTCATTCAATGTTACAATGTGCTCTTCTTCTGTCTTACTGCTAATTAGAATGTCATCTCAGAAGCAGCACACTCCCTTCATCCCATTTAGTGCCTGATCTAAAACTGCAGGAGTAGTGGACACTCCAAATGGTAACCTTTCATACTGGTACAATCCTTTGTGTATATGAATAGTGAGAATTCCTTGATCTTGTCAGTTAATTCTAATTGCAAGTATGCATTTGACACATCTATCTTATTGAACACCTTGCCATTGGCTAAATTAGAAAACAAATCTTCAGTGGTAGGCAATGGGTAAGTATAATTTCTATCACTTTATTTATCATTAGCTTGTAATCTCCACAAATCCATATGGACCTATCTGCTTTTTTTAACTACCACAATGGGTGCAGCTCATTCGCTGCTCTTCACCTTCTTAATTGCCCCTGATCTTTCTAATTTAACTCTTCATTTACTGCTTCTAACTGGGCGTAAGGCACTGGCCTAGCCTTCCAAAATGTCAGCTGCACATTGACCTTTATCTTGACTTCAGCCTTGTGATGCCTAATTTATCATTTGGTCCTCCTTGCTCAAAAAGCACTTTGTGCTCTCTGAGCACTTTCTCAATGTCCAGATGTACTCTTACTGATCCCTACTGTAAATAACTCAGCCCAGTTTAGCTGTATGTTCTTAAGCCAATTCCTTCCCATCAGAGAAATTTAGTTCCCTCCAACTACTACAAATGGCAAATAATAGGATGCATCATTATATTCCCCCTAATACTAATTTGACCTGCCACTGGGATGCTGTTATTGGAATAACTAGTCAGTTTCACACCAGTTTTGCATAAAAGAATGTGACTTACGGATTTCTTGTACTCTCCACTTAGGGATTTGTTGCACTCTCCTTCCGAGATAACAGACATTGCTGCAGCTGTAGCAATGATGAAAGTAAATTGTGAAGCTTCTACTTTCATTTCTACTGTGGGCACTAGAATTATACCTTCAGCCCTATTCCTCTCATCTTCCATATGTTGTTTTTGTTGCTCTCTGACGGAGTACAACTCTTGATCTCCCTGCTCAGTAATGTCAATTTCTGTTTCCATATCTATCGTAGGTTCATTTAAGGACTTCCAGGCTCCCGAATTAGCTTTTGATCTGCACTGACCTCTACCTGGTGCTTGACCATGAACCGACACTTAGCCCCATTCTGGTGCTTGTCCTTGACCTGATGCTTGACCGCAATCTGGAGTTTGACCGCAACCTGGAACACTGCTGTTTCCTCTACTCCTGCATGCCATCTGGATATGACTGACTTTTCTACAGGCATAGAACTCTGAATGGAAATGAAGACATTGAGATGGTTTATGGCTACAGTGGCAATGGTAACATCTGAACTTCTGACTCTGAGACTGTGGACCTGGATGCCATAGCTTGGATCCCGCTGAAATCTAGTGGACCTCACCTGCTGGCTTGGAAAAAGAATTCCCTTGCAATTTGCTATTTCTATGGCTGCGGCCTCATCGCAGGGCTCCCTCCAGGTCAGCTTATTTCCTTTACTCAAAACTTGGGCTGGATTTTATTATTTTCCAGGCCTCCTACAATATTGTCTCTAATGTTTATCTCTAAGTTCACGTCATAACCACAATGGTGGGAGAGTTTCTTTAACTCAAGAATGTAATCTGCTACAGACTCACTGTTTCCTTTGACAGAATGCAACTCTCAGTGCAATTTCAATCTGGAATCTCATTTATTTCAGTGTATCTCAGGGTCTATTGGCCAACACTGGTTAGACAATACATCAAAGGCATCTGGCCCCATCATGCTGAGGAAGACATTAACTTTATCCTCTTCGCCTATTTTATTTGCTTTCATTCAAAGTTAAGCCTTCATTCATAATTACTCCAGTTCTCTTTGTCAGCGTTGAATTCCCTCATTAACCCCAAATAAGCTTTTTCTGCTTTTTTTTTCATGCAACTTCAAACACCAGTCTAAATTCGCATCTGCTCACAGTTCATATCTGACTCAATGAGCTGGGCAGGAATGCAACATGTGCACATGGAGAAATCTTTCTAAACCACTCAAATATCCTCAAATTTAACTTCAGCGTTTCCAAAAAGTGTCACAATGTTCTCCACTCCTTAATTATTCCATGGAAATGTTAAAAAAAAACCTTCCTTGTTGCCATCTGTTTGTTGTGTATGGACTGGAAATAACATTACTCAATCAGTCATGTTGTCTCACTCCTTTATTCAATAGAACCTCCTAACAGAGAGGGCAGTATTACAAAATGATCAGCTCTCACCATATACTAGGAATATAGGAACATAGGAGCAGGAGTAGGCCATTCAGCCCATTGAGCCTGCTCCTCCATTCAATACGATCATGGCTGATCATCCACTTCAATGCCTTTTTCCCACACTATCCCCATATCCCTTTATGTCATTGGTATTTAGAAATCTGTCAATCTCTGCTTTAAACATACTCAATGACTGAGCTTCCACAGCCCTCCAGTCCAGAGAATTCCAAAGATTCACAACCCTCTGAGTAAAGAAATTTCTCCTCATCTCTGTCCTAAGTGGCTTCCCTCTTATTTTGAAATTGTGTCACCCGGTTCTAGACTCCCCAACCAGGGGAAACATCTTACCCTGCATCCACCCTGTCTATCCTTTTAAGTATTTTGTATGTTTCAATGAGATCACCTCTCATTCTTCGAAACTCTAGCGAATACAAGCCCACTACTATTGTAATGAAATATAATCTAATTTGTGATTTTGCTTGTCCCCCAAACTTTAACAGTCTTTTTTAAGCAGCTATCTAAATAGGTTTTAGAAGTATTTATGGTCTCTGTTTCAACAACAGTTTGTGGCACAGATTCCCAAATCCTGACTACTCTCTGTGTAAAAAAGGTTTTACGAACCTCCCCTTCAACTCTTGTTGTGTAATTTAAAGTTTTGCCCTCATTATCATTTTGCTGACCAATGGAAATCCATCACTATTTATTTAATCTTCCTCTTCATGATCTTGAATACCACTATCTGGTTACCCTTAGCCTTCCCATCTCTCATAAAACAAAAGCCCTAATTTCTAAAATCTCTCTTAATTGTAACTTTTCATCCTAGTGAATCTGTGTTGCACCTTTTCCATTGCTTTAATAATCTTTTCATATCCTTCCTATAATAGGTATACACAATACTCTAACTGGAAATAACTGTGCTTTTGTACAACTTCAACATTACCTTCTTGCTTTTGTAGTCTACACTTCTGGATAGAAAGTTGGAATTAACGTTTACCCTATTTCTGATTTTATCTACTGTGATGCCACCTTCAGTGATCTATGCATGGTCCCTTTGCTTCATTTAAAATGTTATAATTTATGGTATCTAGTGTTATGACAGTGCTTCTATTTTTTAAAATATGTTTTAAGGACTCATTTAAATCGTAGAAATGGATTCATTTGGAAGTCTGAACAAGGAGTGCTAAAAACAACCTTTACTGGAAATCACATGCCTTAAGATAAATAAACAACAGGAACCTTGGACTAAGGGGAAATATTTACAGAGAAGCCACATGTCAAGGTTTATGGAAGTCAGGAGGTTGACTTTCCAGTTTGGGGTTTTGACATTGTTTTCAGTTCAGTTGGGGTGTGAACTGTTTTGAAGACAGTTGAAGATCAGCCTGCCAAGGAAAAAACACCCAACTCATCTCTTTCCTCCTATCACTGAAAAAACCCTGCATTTCAGTGTGATAACCAAAACCTTTGATGCCACATTCCTCCTGAGAAGCAGGAAAAAACCTGCCAGATTAATTCTTGATGATGCCTGAAAAGAACTGCTCCAGAAAAGATCCCAGTGACCCATCTATGTGTACTCGGACGCCTGACCAAAAGGGACAACTGACATCTTTCCACATCTTTTTTTCTCTTCAAGAATTAGCAAGTGTTGGCCAAAGTACTGAGCTCTGTAGAGAGAATGTATTTTTTACAGTGTGTGAGAGTTTGTGTGTGGGGGATTTAAAAAAAGGAACGTTCATATTTCAATCTGTGAGTTAATGCTCTGCTTCATTACTGGAAAAGTCTTGTTTTTATAATAAACTGATAATTTTGTTGTTTATTTAAGAAATCTGTTTGGTGAATTTAATTTGGGATAAAGAGTAGTGTATATGATTACCATATCGGTAACTGGGTAAACATTTTAAAATATGTGTTGTGACCTATGGAGAAGTGGGACTAGAAAAGACAGTGCACTCCTCCCATCTCGGTCATAAAACTATGCTGTCATTGTTAATTTACATTTTTTGACAATGAAATGTATCTGCAACCTATCAAAAATGAGGAAACCAGCTAGAAAAATACCAATGAGAAACTACTAAAGGCATGCAAGTAACAATCCTGAATCACCCATGAGGATGACCTACCAACACAAAGAGACAATGACCCAATTAAATTACTCACAAGAAAACTATCGGCTCAGATCCAGCAGATTCATTTGTAACATTCAAAAGGAATTGGATAAATATTTGAAAAGAAAAATTTGCAGAACTGTGGAGAAAGAGCAGGGGGAGTGAGATAATTGGATAGGTCTTTCAAAGAGCTGGCACAGGCACAATGGGCCGAATAGCTTCCTTCTGTGCTGTAAGATTTTATGATTCTATAAAATAAGTTTTCTAACATGATAAGAAACATTTTTAAAAGTATCTTCATGAATGTTTTTATTTGGATACCTCAGTCTCCCTCAAAAGTCTGAGTTTACAATTCATTTTGTTTATCCAGAGCCAGATCACTCTGTCATCTGAAGGGAGGTAACTAATATACCCCGACAGAAATGTTGAATAAGAATGAAACCGGACGTGCCACTCGGCCTAGGCACCAGAAATGATAAGAGCGCACCTTGCCCAGTTGACCCTGCAAGATCCTCCTTACTAACATCTAGGGACTTGTGCGAAAATTGGGAGTCCTGTCGCAAAGACTAGTCAAGCAACAGCCTGAAATAGTCATACTCACCAAATCATATCATATAGCCGAAGTCCCAGACTCCTCCATCACCATCCCTGGGAATGTCCAGTCCCAACGTCAGGACAGATCCATCAGAGGGGTGGTAGCACAGTGGAATACAGTCAGGAGGGAGTTGCCCTGGGAGTCCCCAACATTGACACCAGATCCCATAAAGTCTCATGGCATCAGGTCAAACATGGGCAAGGATACCTCCTGCTGATTATCACATACCTCCCTCTCTCAGCTGACAAATCAGTACTCCTCCATGTTGAACATTTCTTGGAAGGTGCACTGAGGGAACTAACAAGAGGGAAAAGCCTGCTTGACCTCACCCTCACCAAGCTACCTGTTGCAGATGCATCTGCTCATAACAGTATTGGTAGGAGTGACCACCACGCAATCCTTGTGGAGACAAAGTCCTGTCTTCATAATGAGGATACTGTCCATCATGTTGTCTGGCACTACCATCGTGCTAAATGGGATAGATTTCGAACAGATCTAGCAGCTCAAAACTGGGCATCCATGAGGCGCCGTGGGACAACTGGAGCAGCAGAATTGTGTTCAACCACAATCTGTAACCTCATGGCTTGGCATATCCCTTACTCCGCCATTACTATCAAGTCAGGGGATCAGCCCTGATTCAATGAGGAGTGCAGGAGACCATGCCAAGAGCAGCACCAGGCATATCTAAAAATGAGGTACCAACCTGGTAAAGCTACAAATCAGGGCTGCATGCATGCTAAATAGCAGATGCAGCATGTAATAGTCAGAGCTAAGCAATCCCACAACCAACAGATTAGATCAAAGCTCTGTAGTCCTGCCACATCCAGTTGTGAATGGTGGTGGACAATTAAAAAACTAACCAGAGGAGGAGGCGCCACAAACATCTCTATCCTCAATGATGGCGGAGCCCAGCACATCAGACAAGGCTGAAGCATTTTCAACCATCTTCAGCCAGAGGTGCTGAGTGGATGATCCATCTCGGTCTCCTCCTGAGGTCCCCAGCATCACAGATGTCAGTCTTCAGCCAATTTGATTCACTCCACATGATATCAAGAAACAGCTTGAAGGCACTGGATAATGCAAAGGCTATGGGCCCTGACAACATCCTGGCAGTAGTACAGATAACATGCTCCAGAAATAGCCGTGTCCTTAGCCAAGCAGTTCCAGTACAGCTACAACACTGGGATCTATCCGACAATGTGGAAAATTGCCCAGGTATGACCTGTCTATAAAAAGCAGGGCAAATCCAATCCAGCCAATTGTCACCCCATCAGCCCATTGTCAATTGTCAGCAATGTGATGGAAGGTGTCATTGACAGTGCGATCAAGCAGCACTTACACAGCAATAACCTGCTCACCAGTGCTCAGTTTGGGTTCCGCCAGGGCCACTCGGCTCCAGACCTCATTATAGCCTTGGTCCAAACATAGACAAACGAGCTGCATTCAAGGGGCGAGGCGAGAGTTGATATCAAGGCACTATTTGACCAAGTGTGGTATCAAGGAGCCCTAGCAAAATCTTAAAGGAGTACAGGGAGGTGGAGAGGCAGAAGCATTTAGGAAGGGGATTCCAGAGCATGGAGTCCAGGCAGCTAAAGGCACAGATGCCTAGGCTGGGGGCAAATAGAGTGAGAGATGCACAAGCAGTCCAGACTCAGAAAAATTGAGAGTTTGGCAGGGGGTGAGGGGGGCTGTTGAAGGGCTGGAGGCAGTTACAGACATAGCGAGGGATAAGACCATGAAGGAATTTAAACACAAGGATGAGAATCTGAAGCTATGCAGATTGGGAGCCAATGTCAGTCAGCGGGGACAGGGGTGTCGGTCAGTGGGACACGGGTGTCGGTCAGTGGGGACAGGGGTGTTAGGTGAGCAGGAATTGGTGCAGGATAGGATATGGACCGGAGAGTTTTGAACACTGAACTTTACGGAGTGTGGAGGGTGGGAGGCTAGCGAGGAGAGCATTGGAATAGTCCAGTCTACTGAAGATAAAGGCATGGATAAGGGTTTTAGCAAAACATGAAATGAAACACGAGGGGAGGTGGACTACGTGTGGGGAGAAAATCTAGGACTGTTCTCTTTAGATCAGAGGTTAAATAAAAAAATGCAGGGTTATGGAGAAAGAACAGGGGAGTGGGACTAATTGGATAGCCCTTCCAAAGAGCTGGCAAAGCCACGATGGGCTGCAGTGTCTCCTTTTGTTTAGAATGATTCTATGATTCTATGTTACAGAGATGGAAGTTGGCACCTTTTGTGCTGAAGATGATATGTGGTGGAAGCTCGATTTGGGGTCAAAAGGACACCAAAATTGTGAAGTCAGATTCGGCCTGAGACAGTTTCTGGGGAAATGGTTGAAATCCATGACTGGGGTCTGGAGTTTGTAGCAGAGGCCAAACACAAGGGTTTCAGTTTTACCAAGGCTTAGCTGTAGAAAATCGCAGATTATCCTAGAGTGGCTGTTAGACAAGTCAAACAACACAAAGGCTATGAATGGGTCGAGAGAGTTGCTTGAGAGGCCAGCTTGGTGTCGCCAGCATACATGTGGAATCTGCAGGTGAAGATGTACCTTTCCTTGTACTGTAACAGGATTCCTGAGTTTCTTTGTTTTTCCAAATAATTTGCAAGCAAAATGAAGAATTACATTTAAAACTTTTTTCAGTAAAGTTTCAGATTTTAACTATCAAATGCTTAATTTTTACTGGTGAGAAAAGTCTTAGTTGATAAAGTGATTACACCAAATGATGCTTTCTTTTCTCTATATTGAGAAACAGTAATATCATGACAAAAAACATATAGTATAAATTTTGAATACTGTCTTTGATTAGGTCATAACGGTTTGTCTTTCCAAATGAGTTCAAAACAAATTGAAATGAAAGAAACTTTTATAACTAAACATTTGATAGCAAAACTATTCGAATTTCTTTATTTCAGAGACAAAGGCTGATATTTTACTGTAGTGATGCTTTCTTTTGTATATATTTAGAATTACTGACTTCCAAACCTTCCCTCTCTACATGTTGCTGAACCCTGCAAGATCCCTCCTGTTCACAGTGTTGTCAAACACCAAGATCTCCTTCCTCCACCAATGCTGAGAAACTCAGGATACCCCTCCATCCTCTAAAATCTCAAAACCGTCCCTTTATACTGCTGCCAAACCTAAAGATCTCTCCCTATCTAGTGCCACTAAAGTGCCCTCTTTGTGATGGAATGCCACTTTCTCCTCCGCAGTGTTACCAAATACTAAGATCTCCCCTTTCCCAGTACTGTCCAACACCAAGATTTCCCTCCTCTCCAATAGTGCCACATCCTCCAACTTACTGTGAGCAACACCACTAGAGATCCACTAGTAATAGAATAAAAAACATTGAAAGTGCATGTCCTGCCCATCACTCTTCTTTGACACACTATAAATTTCCTGGTCACCAAGTCAGTCATTTGTACAGTACAAAGTCCCCCAGCAATTAAAGACATCTAAACTGACACAGAATCTAGCCTTAACTGACCTTACTTTTCAAGCGTAACAATAAAATGCAAGAAAGCTAGGGCACTGACCTGCAACATGAACACAATTAAACTCTGATCTCATTCAGTGTTTGTTTAACAGGAATTAGATTTTGTTGCATTAAAAGGTTAAAGCAACTTTAACATCAGAATAATACATTGTGCAGTTTGCTTCTATCCTTCACAAACAACAAATTAACCAACTTACCATTAACAATGTCATGGGTAATCTACTAGAACTTATAAAAATGTCATATTATTCAGAATTATGGACTTTCTTGTTGAATTCTATCTTCGGTAATATAGCCAATATTGTCACTCTCTCAGTATGATTTTGGAAGTGGCATATTAATGCCATGTAAATACAAAACTGCTCAATATTCCTTGGATAGTGATCAGAAGTTGTACACTGGTTAATTTTTTTTCTCTCCCTGATCTGGGGAACACACAAGCTGAGATCAGCAAACTCACAGACCAAAGTTCTTGGATAACATGGTTTGATATTATACCCTGGAGGTGAAAGTATATCAGCATGTTGCGAATGCATTAAATAAGAGTTCACTTTTTTTCCTATTAGTTGTATTGCACATGTAGAAAGCACACAACTTTAGTGGGGGCAATTTTCACAGGATTTTATTTATGTCAATTACTATACAAGAGCCAAAAAGAAATTTCCAATTATGTTTCTAAGTTATTTACAAGTCATCCAAACAGCTACGTAGCAAATATAGACAATCCAACTATGTGCTGTACAATTTTGAATCTTTATCTGGGTAGAACAGACAGTATGAAGGGCCAGGAAAGTGCCTTCCCTGGGCAGAATGCCAATGAATACACAAACAGATGGTGTGAAAGTGATCATACAAAGAATGACTGCAGTACTTCCCACCTGATGCTCATGGAAAATTGTGCACTACAGAGATATTTGGTACTAGGAAAAGTGGCAAGGTACATATTGAGTATGCATGTGAATCATTTGAAACTGCCATATAAGAAAGTTGCAATGGCAAATAAGTTTGGCTCAGTAGTTATAAAAAAAGTATTTTTTCTGTATGTCTGTATGGTGCAAGTGAAGCATGATGTTATAGGTGAGAACAGAAACAGCTTATTTCACTAAAGTGCTCTTCATGTGTAGACAGATGGCTTAAAGTGGATTATAATGGAAAGTGGAAAAGCTGGGGCAGGGAGGGTTGATGGTACAGTTGAAAGGCAGCTTTTAAAAGCCGAGAGGAAGTTGACAAGGCAGAGGGATTTAGATAAAGAAGTTGCAAAGGGTAGCTGTGAAGGGACTGAAAGAGTGGCAATGGATCATGGAATGAGGAGAGGTGGGAACAAGGATTAAGTGACAGAGAAACTAAAAATTTATGTAGGATATTGACTGTAGGTAATCAATGATGTAGGGTGGTATGAGGCCATTGAGGAAAATGAAAGTGTGGATGGAAATCTTTTTAGTCAGCTTGCTAAGGCACAGGGAGTCAGTGGTGCTGAGCAAGGATGGAAATCATGTGAGTGGTGGTCTTTGTGCAGGTTTGAATGTGGTCTATTGGATTTTGAATCAATTGTAATTTGTTAGTGTGCAGAAGCCAACTAGAACAATATTGAGGAAGTCATGTCTTGAGGTCATAATGGCATGTACACTGATGACACCCAGCTCTACCTCACCACCACTATCTCTAAATTGTCTGACTGCTGGTCCAACATATAGTACTAGATATTGAGAAGATTGAAACAATTTTCTTTGGTCCCCATCACAAACTCCATTTCTTAGCCACAACTCCATCCCTCTCCCTGGCAACTACCTGAGACTGATCCAGACAGTTCGCAACCTTGGTGTTCTATCTGACCCCATTACAAGCTTCCAACAGCATGTCCACGCCATTGTCAAGACAACTACTTCCATCTCCTTAACATTGCCGAACTTTACCCTGCCTCAGTTCCTCTGCTGCTGAAACCTTCATACAAGCCTTGGTTATCTCTATACTTGAATATTCCAATGCTCTCTTGGGCAGCCTTCCATCTTTCATTCTCTATAAACTTGAGCTCATCTGAAACTCTGCAGACTGTATCTATCTTGCATCAAGTCCTGTTTGTCCACCACCCCTGTGTTCACTGACCTACGTTGCCTCCCGGTCCAGCACGCCTCAATTTTAAAATTATTATTAAATTTACAAATCCCTCCATGGCCTCGCCCCTCTTTATTTTTATCATAGTCTCCAGTCCTGCAACCCTCCAAGATCTCTGCACCCCACCAATTCTGGCCTCTTGCACATTCCCTATTTTAATCGCTCCACCATTGGTGGTTTTGTTTTCAGCTGCATAGACCCTAAACTCTGGAGTTCCCTCCCTAAACATCACCGCTTCTCCATTTCTTTTCCCCCCTTTAAGATGCTCCTTAAAACCTACCACTGACCAAGCTTTTGGTCATCTGTCCTAATATCTCTTACGTAGCACGGTGTCAAATATTGTTGATAACTCTTTTGTAAGATGCCTTAGGATGTTTTACTACATTAAAAGTGGTATATAAATGCAAGTTGTTATTGTTATTGTAAAGCCTATCATTCTCCACAACAAGAATTGATAATAATATAGTCAGTTGCATTATTTGTAGTTTAGTTAATGAGGCAATTAAAATAATATGCTATACATAAAACCATGTAGACCAGAGGTGTCCAAAATTTGGTTCATGGACCAGATTGGAACTGGAGGAGAATGGGTGGTCCGGAATTCGGGGCACCAATTAGGAATCTGAACACTGGCAAAACAAACACGAGTGGACTCCATTAGCTGCAGCAGTGTCTTGGTTCTTTGTTTGGAACCTTTCATCATACAATTCAATGTAGTCCCCTCAGGAATGGATGTAGACAATTAATACACTTCAAATGAAGTAACGGGGTCTGAGGCTCGGGGAAAGGGTGACAGGAAATAGAGTTGGGGAGAGAGTAATGGGAATGGGGGTTGTGGAAAGAGTGACAAGAACTGGGGGTCAGGAGAGAGGGTGACAGCAACTGGGGGCTGCAGATGGGGCTCAGGGTAGGAGGGAAACTTGAAAATGAGGATCAGAAGATTGGGGCTCCGGCAGGGGAAGAGGGAGTCCAGGGAATGGTTGTTGGGCGATTAAGGCTCAGACAGAGGTAAAGAGGGAAAATGGGGACTGGATATCAAGTGTTTGGGGTTTGGGCGGAGGAGGGAGAGAACTAGGGAATGAAGTAGGGGAGTGGGTCTAGCATTTTCTGCACAGCCAATGCCAGCAGCAGCAACAGAGTGAGTCGGAGCATTGCTGAGAGAGGAGCAGCCAATAAAGGGGTGAGTTAATGCTGGGAACTTTACTCTGAATAAATAGTAAAAGGTTGTTAGCAGTGGTGGACTGAAACTGAGGATTCTCCCTGCACATGGGGAGCTCTCGTGCCTTAGTTTTACATCATTAGTCCCAATACTTTTCACTTTATTAATTCACAGGATGTGGGCGTCACTGGCAAGGCCACATTTTTTGCTCATCCCCAATTACCCTTGAAAAGGTGGTGGTGGGCGGCCTTCGTGAACCGTTGCAATCTATGTGGTGAAGGTACTTCCACGGTGCTGCTAGGGAGGAAATTCCAGGATTTTCAGCTGGGCAACGATGAAGGAACGGTGATATAGTTCCAAGTCAGAATGGTGTGTGCCTTGGAGGTCATGGTGTCCCCATGCTCCTGCTGCCTTCATCCTCCAGGTGGTTTAGGTCACGGGTTTGGGAGGTGCTGTGAGGAAGCCTTGACAAGTTGCTGCAGTGCATTCTGTAGATGGTACACACTGCAGCCATGGTGCATCAATGGTGAATGGAGTGAATGTGTAAGGTGGTGGAGGATGGGGTGACAATCGATCGAAGTAGTGAGTTGCAGGTGGGCTAAGTACGGACCAACAGTGCCCACAGTTGTGCTGTGGAGCTGCGAGGAACACTCCTGTTCTTCCACGCTCCAACTGTGACTCCAAGCTCCACGGAACAGGAAGCAAAAATAAAACTTTAACTCCCATTTCTTCAGTAGCCTCCAGAACTGGAAAAATTAGTTGGAACTTGCACGACAGATGCTCCAGATAGTATTACAATTAGTTTGCAGAAGGGTCCAGAAATAGACACAGGATTCTTCTTTGCATATTTAAATTGATCTGACGCTGATTTCAGGCAGTTGCGAGGTACGCGCGGGACAGTATGTTTTAGTACACATGACATTTATTATGTCGTTGCACAGATAAGTGCAGAACCTCCCACCCAGAAATTGGTATACATTGCACTCATGTCCAAAAACGGGCAAAATATATACTAATTTCTACCTTAATATGTCCAAATAACTTCTGCTGATTTTGGCCCATACCAAGTGCCGGGATGTGTACCAGACCTACTATGTAAATTGAGTTTGATACCCCTGATGTTGCAGTCTTAACTCTCAGTGCACACAGCCTGTTGTTCAATGCATACTGTTAACTTTGCAGAAGGAGGTAGCTTATAATATATTACAACTCTTTACAGCAAATGGAACTCCACACCAGGCCATCTTAGAGATCACAGGCTGGGTGACCATAGAGTGCTTGAATGACACAGAAGGGAGAACCAAGTACAATTAAGGTTATGTATATTTGCTGTGATAATAAAATTCACACTTACCTGTCCAAAAACAGAGATAGCACTCCACCGCAAATCATTGCCTGTACTATTAGATAGGCAGCAAATGCATAACATTGTCCATGTACTCATTATACGTCATCTTCCCTTTTCACAAATGTCCAAACCCTTAGAGAAGGAATCCACTTCCTCAGGTTTACAATGTTGAAGGCACTTTGCCTGACCCACATGATTTGAAACAGGCGCTAAGTCAGATTTACATACTTCAGTGGATGTTAGTGAGTTTGAGGAGAGAATATAGCACAAATCAGTTCTGAGGAATGAGCAAGAGAAGCATTGGTGGATGAAGGATAATCTGCTGCTGGCTAGAGATACAGAATTCATACAATCCATAATGAATCGTTTCATAACTATGTCATTGCGGAGACACCTTTGAAATGGAAGATGCTGTATGAGCAGTAATGTGTGGAGAAGTCAATTCCTTTTTGCAAAACACATTTGGTATGGATTGTACCAGAGAGTCTACCACCTATTTATGCATCTACCTTTCAAGTCTGCAAGGGATAGCAATGACAGCTGCTGGAGACACTTCTGGCGAATAGCAGCAGCAGATTTCATAATGTTCCAACTGATGTGGAAGTATGGAGGTTCCCAATCCAAGGTGTAATAAAAGCTAGCTTCATGTGCCTGGAAAAACAATTGGAACAACCATGAGACAGGATTCAGAGATGACACAAGATTATATTGTTCAGTTAACATTAATGTGTGTATAGTGGCACAGGAACAGACAGTTGGCTTTAAAATTGGTGCCAGTATTTTGCAGTAATGTACCTTTGGACATATGGCAAAGAACCTCCCCAAAACACATAATTTCTCCCAACCAGAACAAGATAGGACATTTCGGGCATATATGTGCATATTGGGTCAGGAGGGGTTCCAGCTCAGCACCCAACTCATCATCGATCTGAAATGTTAACTCTGTTTTTCTCTCCACAAATGCTGCCTGATCTGCTGAGTATTTCCATCATTTTCTGTTTTTGTTTCTTTTTCATACAAGGTGGCTTTCAGTCAAAATCTGAGAGGCAGTAGGGGCCCAATATATACTTTCTCGAGATAGAGCTTTTAGAAGGGAAGAAGGTGGGGCACCCAGGCCCAAGGCCCAAGAAGCAGTCCAAAGTAAATTTTGGGGGCAAAAATCACCTGGAGGGAAAAAAGGGAAAAATTAGCAATAGTTATACAGTTAAAGTAAACTTATAAAGTTCACATTTTGAAAATTGTAAAGCACTTGCTTGGTAGATCAGAACACCACATGGCAAAAAGATGGGAAAAGGAAGCTATACGTATTCTCAAAGCAATTCTTTTAAACTATTCCAGCTCATTCATTGTCACACTTAAGAGGAAAATCTTATTAAAATATAATTGCCATTACAGAAAAAAGGGTTAAACACAAATGTTACAGGGTAGGTGCGGATACATTTAGTGTGCAAAAGTTCACAAAGCAGTGTTCTCCCCAGAGTTTTCAATGGGAGAATGCAACGCATGTTGATTTTAGTAATATTAGTAGATGATCAAGTGAGGCAGTAATAGCTGTCTTGTATCCTGCACTGGCTATTCTTGTTTTGGTGGTTCATACATACCCTTGTCTTCTCTCCATTGTTGCTATTCAGCTTTGTGGAGCAATTGTGCCAACTCTCTTTCAGGCATATTGTATTGTACGGCACCATCTGAGCAGTCCAAATAATAAATTGTTACTTCTACACTCCAACAAATGTCTGTTCTGTTTTGCCCTTGCCCATGTGCCTTGTAGTATGCTAATTCTTGATAGGTGCAGGGATCGCATAATGTGCACCAGTTCTGGGGCCTCAGCTATTTACAATCTATATTAATGACTTAGTTGAAGAGACAGAGAGTAATGTATCTAAGTTTGCTGATGTTACAAAGGTGTGTGGAAAGGTAAGCTGTGAGGAGGACACAGAGAGGCTGCAAAGAGATATAGACAGGTTAAGTGAGTGGGTAATAAGATGGCAGATGGAGTAAATGCCTGCTCAGGTCGGGAAAAAAGAACATGACCCGAGCCCGACCGCACCACCGCGGACCCAAGCCCGACCCGGCCTGAGTCCCTCCGATTTCGCTCCAAGCCTGACCCGACCCGAACCCGCCCCAACTCGACCTGACCCGAGCCTGACCTGACCTTCCCTTCACTTACCTTCCAACTGGGAAGTTCCACGAAGCTGCAGTGCATGCGTGATGACATGATAGTGACGTCACTCACTCACTGCGCATATTCAGTTTTGTCCCGGGCTCCCAGCTCAGATAAGTTTTTTTAATTTCAAATCTTACCAGCAGAGCACTTACTGTGTATGTCTGGCCCGAGCCGACCTGATTCGACCTGGACTCGGCCCAACCCGACCCGAACCCGAACGCCATACCCTGAAGATGGCCCCGACCCGACCCGAGCCCAACACATGTCGTTGGATTCGAATCGGGTAGCAGGCCTCAAAGATGGAGTATAATGTAGGGAAGTGTGAAGTTATGCACTTTGGTCGTAAGAATAGAAAAACAGAATATTATTTAAAAGGTGTGGAACTTTTAAGTGTTGATGTTCAAAGAGACTTGGGTGTGCTTGTACAAGGAATGCAGAAAGTTAACATGCAGGTACAACAAGCAATTAGGAAGGCAAATGGCATGTTGGTCTTTATTGCAAGGGGATTGGAGTACAGGAATAAGGAAGTATTGCTACAATTGTACAGGGTTTTGGTGAGACCACATCTAGAATACTGTGTGCAGTTTTGGTCTCCACGTTTAAGAAAGGACATACTTGCATTGGAGGCGGTGCAGCGAAGGTTCACTAGATTGGTCCCTGAGATGAGGGGGTTTTCCAATGTTGAAAGACTAAGTAAATTAGGCCTGTTTTAGAAGAATGAGCAATGATGTTTTTGAAACAAATAAGATTCTAAAGGAGTTGGATAGGGTAGACACTGAGAGATTGTTTCCGCTGGTCAAGGAATCTAAAACACAGGGGCACAGTCTCAGGATAAGGTGCCGATCATTTAGGACTGAGATGAGGAGAAATTACTTCACTTAAAGGGTTGTGAATCTTTGGAATTCTCTACCCCAGAGGGTTGTAGATGCTGCATTGTTGAATACATTTAAGACTGGGATAGACAGATTTTTGGTCTCTCAAGGGAATCAAGAGGTATGGCGAGCAAGCGGGAAAGTGGAGTTGAATCCTAAGATCAGCCATGATCATTTTGAATGGCTGAGCAGGCTCAATGAGCCATATGGTCTACTGCTGCTCCTATTTCTTGTGTTCTTGTGCACTAGCTTTGATTTCAGCAGTAACTAATGTCTCTAAGGAGCCAACCTTACAAACTATTTTCACCTTCAAAGTGTTGAAGGAATACATGGTTGCCTTAAAATTAAGCATTTCAACTATTTCCCAGAAAGAGACCATTGGGGATGCCTGATTCTCTGCTTGTGGCCGTATACTATCTGTTTAAGCAGTCATTATTCACTCTTTTGATGTAGACAATGAAATTGAAAGAAACTACCCAAATAGCTACAGGAATACATGGATATACCATTATATTTTGGGATTCATTTACGCTTACTATGTACATATTTTGCCATGCTTTAGACTACTTCTGTGGCTAATTCCTAGCTCCTTCTATCATCAAGTGTTTCACTTGCCCTGATATTTCAGTCGAGCTCCATGCAATAATGAACAAAGAACACTTTTTAAAATTCCTTTAGCTTCTGGCTCTATCCAGTGCTTTCTTGGGATCCTCCTCATTTTCAAAAGAATAAACAGTGATTGAACTAGCAAACAGTAGCATAAACATAACATATATATTTATAGTAAATGTTACATTATGCCAGCTTTTCATATAGTAGAAAATAATAAGTGGTCCACAATTCTAGAATGAAAAATATGATAACATTTATTTTTATGCAGCTGATTTTTAAGCCTTTTATTTTAGTAATTGTGAAGGTTGTTTGGCTTATCTTGTTCTCTTCATAGATTCCAGTCAAACAACTTCTCTTCACAGGTTCCAGATCAAACTCAGTGGGTGGAATTTTATGCTGGTGGCCGGGGTCTTGACGTCAGAGGAAACCAACGCCAAGATCCCTGTGTTGCCTCTTGTATGGAAGGCCCACCAAATTAGTGCCAAAGTGACAGGCCTTCCGTAGGATTTAGGACCCCATCGTCAGAAGTCCCGATCTTGCAGAGCTGCTGGCCAATCAGAGGCGGTGGCTGCTGCTGTAGCTGCAGCGACCAGACACCAAGGAGCGACGCTGGAACCAGGCTTAAGGCAGATCACAGTGGGAGGGGTCTCGCTGGTTGGGGGTCACGGAGGAGGGGGGTCAGCAGCAAGGTCAGGGGAGTGGCCCTCAGCGGGCACCCCCTTCCTGATGTCGGGTCCCTTGTTCAGGCACCAAGTGCCTTTGAACGAGGGACCCATCCCCCCGCACTGCAGCCAGTAAGCAGCCTGTACGGTTTTTCGTGCCATGCTTCCCATGTGGTGACAGGGCTGCCCACTGCACAGGTAATTATGGTTGCAGCGGGAAGACGCCCTTAATTAGGGATTAATTACTCAGTTAATGGCCTCAATTAGTGGCAGGGTGGGAAGGCCATTCACTGGCCTTCCTGTCCCAGACTAAATTTCGGTGGAAGGGGGATGGTAACGCGGTCCCCCTTGCCACCATCGCACCAGATTTTATGCTCTCCCCGCCTCCGAACCCGCCATGGAGGAGAGCATAAAATTCCACCCAGTGATTTGAAAAAGGCAGACAGACTCGTCCCTCCAAAATGATAATTGGAGCAAAGTAGAATTTGATACCTGTTACATTCAAAAAACTACTAAACAGGAACACACTCAGACAAATCACATGCAGCATTTGAATTGGGTGACTTGCTATCTCCTTCATATAAACTGTAGGATTGGAACAAGGAATGCTCAACTGAACTTATTTCTTCCCATCTTGACTCTGTCTTTTCTCCCCTGGTCCAGTCTCTTCCCACCTACATCTGTGACTCTTCTGATACCCTACGTCATTTTGACAATTTCCAGTTTCCTGGCCCTAATTGCCTCCTCTTCACTATGGACGTCCAATCTCTCTACACCTCTATCCCCCACCAGGACGATTTGAGGGCTCTCCGCTTCTTCCTTGAACAGTAGCCCAACCAATCCCCATCCACCACGACCCTGCTGCGCCTGGCTGAACTTGTTCTCACATTGAACAACTTCTCCTTTGACTCCACTCACTTCCTTCAAATAAAAGGTGTTGCTATGGGTACCTGCATGGGTCTTAGTTCTGCCTGTCTTTTTATGAGGTATATTGAACATTTCTTATTCCAGTCCTACTCAGGCCCCCTCCCCCAACTCTTTTTCCAGTACTTTGATGAATGCATTGGTGCTGTTTCCTGCTCTTGCCCCGAACTGGAAAACGTCATCAACTTTGCTTCTAATTTCCATCATTCTCTCACCACATGGTCCATCTCCAACACTTCCCTTCCCTTCCTCCACTTCTCTGCCTCCATCACTGGGGATAGGCTCTCTACTAATAGTCATTATAAGCCCACCAACTCCCACCTTAACTACACTTCCTCACACCCGGCTTCATGTAAGGACTCCATTCCATTCTCCCAGTTTCTTTGTCTCTGATGCATCTGTTCTGATGATGCAACCTTCCACAACAGCGCTTCTGATATGTCTTCCTTTTTCCTCAACCAAGGATTCCCCCCCCACCCCCGCACTGTGGTTGACAGGGCCCTCAACTATGTCCGACCCATTTCCCGCACTTCTGCCCTCATCCCTTCCCCTCCCTCCCAGAACCGCGACAGGGTCCCCCTTGTCTTCACTTTCTACCCCACTAGCCTACACATCTAAAAGATCATCCTCCACCATTTCCGCCACCTCCAGCGTGATGCCACCACCAAACGTATCTTCCCCTCCTGTCAGCTTCCGAAAGGATTGTTCCCTCTGCGACACTCTGGTCCACTCCTCCATTATCCCCGACAGCTCGTCCCTTTCCCATGGCACCTTCTCATGTAATCGCAGGAGGTGTAATACCTGCCCTTTTACCTCCTCTCTCCTCACCATCCAAGACCGCAAACGCTCCTTCCAGGTGAAGCAGCGATTTATTTGTACTTATTTCAATTTAGTATACTGTATTCGCTGCTCACAATGCGGTCTCCTCTACATTGGGGAGACCAAACGCAGACTAGGTGACCGCTTTGCGGAACACCTCTGCTCAGTCCATAAGCATGACCCCGAGCTTCCGGTTGCTTGCCATTTCAATTCATCATCCCTGCTCCCATGCCCACATTCCTTTTCTTGGTCTGCTGCAGTGTTCCAGTGAACATCAATGCAAGCTTGTGGAACAGCAACTCATTTTCCAATTAGGCACGCTACAGCATTCCGGACTCAATATTGAGTTCATTATTTCAGAGCATAACTGGTCTTTTTTATTATTATTTTATTTTATTTTATTTTTTAACCATGTGCCTACCTTAAACTTTGTTTTCATGTTTGTGCTTTTGGACAGAGCTGTTCATTATCCTGTCATTAACACTCTCTCTGGATTAATGCTTTGTTTATCACCACACCATTAGCACACTCTTTCCCTTTGTTCCATGACATTTAATCTCTCCTGCCCTCTGCCCTATCACACATCTTCCCTTTTGTTCTCTTCCCCCCCACCTCCCCCACTCCCTCCTTCATTTGCTTAAAAACTATTACATTTCTAACCTTTGCTAGTTCTGATGAAAGGTGACAGACCTGAAATGTTAACTCTGCTTCTCTCTCCATAGATGCTGCCAGACCTGCTTTGTGTATAAAACACTAGTTAGGCCACAGCTAGAGTATTGGTTCACTCCACGAGAGGAAAGATGTGATTGAGAGGGTACAGTTGAGATTTATGAGAATATTACCTGGATTGGGCAATTTTAATTCTGAGGAAAGATTGGATAGGCTAGGTTTGTTTTCTTTGGAACAGAGGAGGCTGACGGGAGACCTAATTGAAATGTATAAGATTATGAGGGGTCTGAATAGAGTGGAGAAGAAGGCCCTATTCCCCTTGGTTGAGGGGTCCTTAACCGGGAGCATAGATTTAGGGTTAGAGGTAGGAGGTATAGAGGGGATTGAAGGGGAAATTATTTCACCCAGAGGTTGGTGGGGGATCTGGAACTAACTGCTGAAAGGGCTGTAGAGGCAGAAACCCTCATAAGGTTTAGAAAGTACTTGGATATGCACTTAAAGTGCTGTAACCTACAAGGCTATGGACCAAGGGCTGGAAAGTGAGATCAGGCTGGATGGCTACTTGTTGGCTGGCATGGACACGATGGGCCGAATGGTCTTATTCTGTGCTGTAAATTTCTGTGATTCAAAATTGCATTCGGACTCCAACCTGCATATAAAAGCAAGACCATGCTGCCTTCCTGTGGGTGATCTGCTTGCCTACTCAAAAGAGTACCTTAATATTGGAATCTAGCAGAAAGGCAGTGATTTTTCATGGGGTAAGTCGCTGGGCTTATTTTAATTCTCCTCCTTCCTGCCCAGTTTCTGCTAAGTGGGGAAGAGTTAAAATCGGGACTATAGACGCCCACAAGGTACTTCTTTTTGGAGAGTCATCAGCATCTGGAATAGATTGCTAGACGTGTGCTGAATATGGATTTTCTATGTCTTCCAGAGAAAGCAGGGTGAGTTTCTACAAGTGTAAGACATCTTGACTTATATAAGGCAAGTGAGTTTTTGTGACTAATATCTGTTCCGCAGCCTCATGAAAGCTAACTTGATTGCCTTAAAGGTCAGAGAAGAATTTTCCCAGGTTTGTTTTCTAAATTGGCAAAAGATGTTTTTTTTTCTCGCTGTCCCACAAGATTGCATAACTAGGGAAGAGAAAACCTTCACATGAGTCTTAAAACCTCCACATCATGATGTATAGATGTAACAAAGAGAGGTGCTAATATTAAAAATCAGACTTTCAGTTTACATTTCAGAAATCTGCTAGGTGTCCCACTCAAAATCTCTGGTCCAAAACAAGGTACATGACAGTCACTGAAACAGGGACATGCTGACCAGTTGCAAACTGGTACCAGCAGGGACCTGACAGATTACTTGCCATCTTTCTTATTTGGGGGACAGTGCATGGCATAAAGGGAACCAAAAGAGGAGGATAAGAATAAAGAGCAAATTTTGAGAGACTCTACTACTACTACAACTTATACTACAACTTATTTATACAACAACTTATTTATACAGTGCCTTTAACATAATAAAATGTCCCAAGATGCGAGACACAAAAAGAGATATTAGGTCAGATGACCAAAAACCTGGTCAGAGAGGTAGGTTTTAAGGAGTATCTTAAAGGAGGAAAGTGAGGTGGAAAGGTGTAGGGAGGATCCTCCAGAGCTTGGAGCCTAGGCAACTGAAGGTGCGGCCACCAATGGTGGAGCAATTAAAATCAGGGATGCATAAGAGGCCAGAATTAGAGTAGTGCAGATATCTTGGAGGCTTATGGGGTTGGAGGAGATTACAGAGATAAGGAGGGGTGAGGCCATGGAGGGATTTGAAAACAAGGATGAGAATTTTAAAATCAAGACATTGGCAGCCAATGTAGGTCAGCAAGCACAGGGGTGGTAGGGGAATGGGACTTGGTGCAAGTTAAGACATGGGCAGCAGAGTTTTGGATGACTTCAGGTTTACGGAGAGCAGAATCAGAGTAGATTCAGAAAAGAAACTGATCGAAAGGTTAGTTTACTGGCACTGATGACTTGAGGGGAGCTGTTTAAAGTGACATGACATTTCTAAAGTCAGTCACATCTCATATCATTATTATGTTACAACAAAAATTCTTGTTCATGAGCCACCTCTTACATAGGAATAAAGATATACAGATGTGTAAATTTTCTTCAGCTTTTGTTGTACTATTTTGTCTCCTCACAACTTTTTCATTGTGAGTCCGTTGTGTGCTGTTTTTGCAGGTGAATACATTAACAGTGGTGAACATCACTACGCAACATGTACAAAGTACCACTTTATGTTTTTTCTTGGAACAAACAGAATTCGTCTGAAGGCTGAATTTGACAATGAGTAACCTGTTAAAATGTGAGTATGTCTGATCACATTACTAAGGAAATCGTTCATGGGATGTAGGCATCGCTGGCTAGGCCAGCATTTATTGCCCATCCCTAATTGCCCTGGAGAAGATGTTGGTGAGCTGCAGTCCATGTAAAGGAGAAACCGTGAAAAATATTTTACAAACTTTTCTGTTTATTTGAAGGGTGGAACAGTGTGTTACACCACAGTGAGTAACACAATCGAAGCAATGTGCTCCCCCACACAACTTACTATTTTTGCTGTGTATTTGCAAATAAATTGAAATTTGCTGTACACTCTTATGAAGAGGGTGATCTTTTAACCAGTTATTCTTTCAGCATGATGGGATGATTATCTGTACTGGTGACTGTAATTAGTTATGATGTCAAAGCCCTAAATTCAGATTGTTTTACTAGTACTGAAAATGTAATTTTGTCTGAAATTGTGTACTTTTTTTTTGTAGATCATCTCTCTGTATGATCCTGCAGTATTATGCTTCTCATTCTGGTTCTGAGATTAGCTGACCCAACACGCATTGGACTGTATTTTTATATCAGGGATGGAGGGGAATGTCTTCAAACTTATTACATTCCTGCTGTGATACTGAGTCATACATATCATGAAGGGGTGGTTGTTGGTCGGCACAGACTCGGTGGGCTGAAGGGCCTGTTTCAGTGCTGTATCTCTCTATGACTCTATGACTCTATGAATGGTTACAGGCTACACAGTACTCCTGCTGGAGGAGCAGAGGAAGTCATGCACAAAGATTGTCCAAAAAAGACAGAATCTGACCCAGAGCTGTATAATGATCTGTTGACCACAGGCCAAACTTTTAACCATTGTCAGCTATGTGAACAGATTCTACTGGACTTAAAGCATATGATGTGGAAGAATTTGGAAGAAACAGCAGAGTTTTTGGCAGTCATCGATATGTCACCTGTCATTGCCAAACCCAAGCCAAGTGTAACGGAATCAGGAACAAAGTGAACAGGTGAATAAAGCAACAGAGCTGCTGATATGGAAAACAATGGGAAGTCTCATTATTTGTTCTCAGTTATGGAATTATTTTGGACATTCTGAAACAGACATATTCTCGTTAGAACAACTCTCTGATTCAGCAGTCTGCTCCTTGTAATGTCCTTCACAGTGCTTGATATGGCTACTTTTTAAGGCATGACCTCAACACCAGCTGTCTAAGAATCAAAAATATGAGTTCACTTGAATTGGCACTATCCAGTTAATTTCCTGAACATACAAATATGGTTCAATTTAAACTCATTATGGCTGATTTTCACTTTTGTTGGTGAAGGCAGTCACATGGAGAGGCCATTTTCTTTTACATTTCACCCAGTTTTCCTTTCCACTGAAGTCATTGCTAAAAGTTAAAATTGGCCCTGCTGTGTTTGGATGGAGATGCACCTTATCATTAAAGAATTGTGCTGTTGTGCTCCCCCAGTAGCCCATTTGGCAAAGTGTGGAAATAAGCACATAAGAAGCCTCAAGGTTCAGTCCCTACTCTGTGCTGATTTATTTGGTCTCTCCTGGAAAGACAGCAAGGACATTCAAAGTGGACCCAACACAGCTGGACAAAATAGGGGAAAAATATCAACCAGGGTTCATGGTCTTGATCACTGAAGCAAAGAATAACAGCAGAAGTAAGGCAAGAATATCAGTAAGTGTTGCAGTACAAACTAGGATTGAAAATTTTCCTTTATATATGTTACATCTGAGGTGGGAGGAGTGCACTGCCTTTTCTAGTTCCACTTCTCTACAGGTCACAACATATATTTAAATGTTTACCCAGGTACCGATACGGTCAATCATATACTCTACTCTTTATCCCAGAATAAAATGCACCAACCAGGTTTCTTTAATAGAACAAAAATAATCAGTTTATTATAAAACAAGACTCATCCAGTAACGAAGCAAAGCATTAACACACAGATTGAAATATGCAAGTTCCCTTTTTACCTTAGCCCCTCACACGCACACACACACCAGTTAACTGAAAAATAAAGAGATTTTCTCTGTAGATCTCTTTTACAAAAAAATAAAATAAAACTTTGGCCAAAGCTAATTCTTGAAGAAAAAAGAGAAGATATGGAAGGATGTCAGTTGTCCCTTTTGGTCTGGCATCCGTGTATACAGAGTCGGATCACTGGGATCTTTTCTGGAGCAGTTCATTCTGGAGCTATTGAGAAGTCGTCTGGTAGGCTTTCCAAGAGAAATGTGGCATAGTTATCCCACTCTGGATTTGCAGGTTTTTCAAAGAGGTAGAGAAAGAGGAGCTGATACACTGGATTTCTCTGGGTCTCTTAGAGAGGTGCAGGAAAGATGAACTGGGTGTTTCTCCCTTGGCAGGTTGATCTCCAACTGTTTTTCAACACAGTTCACACCCCAAACAGAAAGTTAAAACAATATCTCAGAAGCAAAACCAACTACTTCCTCATAAATCCTGACACGTCACTTCTCCGTAAACATCTCCCCCAAATCACCAAGGTTTCTGTTGTTTATGGAGCTTAAGGCATATGACAGCTTTCTTTTTTAAAAAAAGGCCTCTCAGTGACCCTTGTAAAATAAAAATAATTTTAAAAATACAAGCACTTTCATAACATATACCGAATGAGAACACACAAGAAATGAAAAGAGTTCGTTATTTCTAAACAATTTTTCTCAATGCGTTTACACATATTTGTACAAGGAGAGAAAATGCGTGACCTATCTAAAAATGTAATCATGATATTGGAATAATGCTTTCTTCTTGGACTGTGTTGTCACTTGCATTCAAAAAACATAGTTGATCATTGTGCAATGAACAAGATAAATTTCTGCTTATGCTCATCTAATCCCTGATTAGATTACATCTTGGTTTGCTAGCAATTGGCTTTACTTACAAAACAGCAAAATAGAGGTAGTATGATTGATGTCAGCCCTGATGCTGACCACTGAGCACCATCCTACTCTTCTGGGGGCATTAACGTTAGGGGAGTAAGATAATGTTAGGGGAGTAAGATATTGATTGTTATCTGAAGGATGAAAGGAAGATTGTGGATGAAATGGGGATTTTTCTTCAGAATTAACCTCATGGCAATTTGACTCACATTGATCCTCTCCTTCTGCAGATATAATGTAGATCACATCTCTTGACATTTTGACCTGGAAACTGTTACTCATCCCAGATCTAATTTCCTCCCATGTCCCATGCATCATGCCATATAGAAAAGCAAGTCCCATAGTTTGATTCTTGATCTGTGCTGAGTTAACTAATCTCAACTGGGGCAGTGGTTGACCCTGAATTAGGTAAGACAAAAAAAATTAGTCAGTGTTTGCACTCCTGACTGGAAAGTGTACATGTGTATGAATCAGATGAAGAAAGTTCTTGAAAATTGTCCTCGATTTAAAAAAAAATGAAGAAAAGCTAGTAGGCAAAAAGTACTAGAAGTTTAAAAAAACACAAAAAAGCTCAATGGATAAAATTAATCAGGTTATTATGAAATAAGTACTAATTTGATTTTTAAAAACTGTTTTGTTTAAACCCTTATTTTGGAGATTATAAATTTCAATTACTGAAAAAAAAAATGGTGGATGGCAATATTCAGGATACTCAGTAGCGGATTGTACAATCACAGGGTAATATATTCCCATTGTAAAATAACAGCTATTATATGTCCACAGTGTGATATCGTTATTGTTAAAAGATACCTATCAGAGCATCATCAACAGCAGTAATAAGTAATATGAGTATTTATAAGGAGTTCTCAAAGAAACACATGGCCCATATACCAAATCTAATATATAATAACATCAAATAAATGTGTTATATAAAATAACGATACTATGACTTTAAAATGGCAGCTCAATTATATCTGAGCACCACAGGTCCAATTACCTGCTCTAAATCCATTTTGCCTGAATACTGCACTTAGTCTTAATGGGGGATGGATGTATTTTAGAAAAACTGAATTATTTGACAAACAATGCAAAGCTAGGGACTGGATGGCACTTAATTTTCTCTTTACAAATTACAGCAAAGCATTTTCTATGTATTCAAATAGGGGTAATTTTAGTAGTCTAATTATATGTACAATTCATTATTCTTTGTATGGAAGGAGTCCTTCCTCCCCAGTGCATAGTTGAAATTGGTGGATAATCAAGATGCAACTCAGTGCTAATAAAAGACCCAACCAGAGTTCTTGACCAGACCTGAGAGGACATGTCTGCAGAAAAGAAGCCAAGCAAAAGAAACAACGCCTCCTGACCTGAAACCCTGACCGAACCTGACATGAAGGAACATACTTTATTCTGAATGGATTTTTATGGATCAATATAAGACATACTCTATTCGAAAGTTTGCATGAGAGTGTCTTCGAAGCATGCATTACGACACAATCTGAAGTTTGCCAGGCACCATAAGAACCCTAATTTGCTTGAGCTCCCATTTGCCTGTAGCGAAAACATCTGCTACTTGGAAAGTCTACTTGGTTAAAATGCTGCTGGGTGGAGCCAATCAGAGTGGTAAGCATACTCGTCCAATTTTAACTCCTAACACACCCCTGTTCCATCCTGGTGAACTGGGTTGAAATTCGCCCTAATGTCTTTCCCTGGACCTGAAATCCGAAACATGGAAAGGTGTGGCTCCAGATCGGAGAAGATTGCAAGTCATTTGAAGCAATCTGCATTTGTTTAGTAAAAGTAAGTAAGGGACAGACAAAATAAACAGTGCACAAACAACATTATATATTATGTAGATGTACATATAATAGTATAGATGGGTTCAAATACATTAACAATGTTGACAAAAAATTTATCTTATCAAAGTTTTGTGTAATGTTACGACTAGGCAAGAAAGGGGTCCAGGGTTCCCTCTCAGCCTTCACCTGGTCTTACCGTAACAGGGTTTAATTTTAAGCACACCATGTTTTAGCTCCCCCTTGGTGAATCCTTGTTCACTACTTTCCAATTATAAGGCAAAGAAATCAGCACAAACAGGTTTTCTTAGGTTTAAAGAAGAAAGGTTGAAATTTATTAAACTTAAACTCTAATTCAGTTAAAACCTATGGATACAAGACACGCCCAAGCTCGCATGCACATGCGATACACACATGCAGATAGAGACAGAAAAGAGCAGAAGAAAAATAAAGTGGAAAAGTTTGAGGCAATCTCTGAAGAGGGTTTTTGTCATGGTTCTTCAAGCTCACTTAGAGTCCTTGATTGTAGGTAGATTTTGCTTTTCGTGGGGCCCAGTATTCTTCTTAAACCTTGTTCGCTGTAGGAGACTTTTCTCACTTGGAGTTCATGTGGCTTCAGTGGATTTGAAGTTCCGTGAGAAAGAGATGGAGAGCCAGACAGAAGAGGCTGTGGTGAGCCAGCCAGGAGAGATCTGTTTCAGTCCCGGAGCATTCTGCAGAATCTGAGTTCAAACTTTATGTACAATTCAGAAAAACCAGGTTGCTAAGCAGGCTCGTCACCTGACCAGCTGGTCTGACCACGTAGGTTTGTGGATTCTCTGGTTTTAGCTGATCCTGGAATGTCTCTTCTTACACACAATACCTGGTGTTCAAAGTCCATTGTGGGTTAAATTGGATAAGGGAAGTAATCCCTTTGTCTCCACAAGCACTGTCTATTAATATGCAAATGTCTTTCCAACCAAAGGCCTGGTGATTTTTTTTTAAACAAGCCCTTTCTTCACTTTAGCAAGTTTTCAAATCAATGTTCATATAACAAAATTAATATGCCTCATTCTTGGTAGGTGGGGGTCTACCATCTCAGTAAGGTAATGCTGGTTGTCTTGTGAAGAGCTAAGTCGGTGTCTGAGCCTTTGACATAAATTCCTTCCAGCACAAGAATCCTTGCTATTCCCATTTGCAAGTCTGTGCTGTTTTCTATCTGGCTGCCCACAGTTTAGGGATATTGATACTAAATGCACTTTTTAAATGTTACGATTTTTATTAGCAATTAAGTATTCTACTTAAATCCTAATATTTTCATATGAAGTAAAATAAATTACTTTCTCTGAGATTATCTGTTCCTTCATTCCTTGGCTGTTAATGGGACATTTTACAATTTGACTGCTATGTTGCTTACTTAACAAGAATGATTGCATTTCAAAAATGGTAAAATAGTTTGAGGTTGAGATAAGGAACTATATAAATGCAAGTTCTTGCTTCGTTCCCTGATGAGGTTGGCAAGTTCAAAAAACGATAGCTCATTCTACTAAAGCTTATACATAGCAAATAAGTTTAGACAGCACCATTCGTAACATTCATTTTGAAATCTATCCAAGGAATAAAATGGGAGTTGATTAATAATCAGCATAATTCTCAATTGAGCTATAATAGGTTGGCAAGATCAATATTAAATATTTCTATTAATTTTCAATTTTAGACACCACAAAATATTATTTTTCTGCTGTAATGAAGTCATCTGATATAATAAGCAAGTTAACACTGTTTTCCTTTTTTAATTTTGAAATTTTATTAAGATACTGCTCTCTATCAACTTTCAGGGGACTTGCTTATCAGGACATAATTTAATATGCTGCATTGTTAAAGATTTTATTCAAATTTCTGAAAAATTTTAGCACTGACATCACTGTGCTGCACAGGAATAGCTTTTCTAGTTTCATAAATGTGCATTTATATTTAGTCAAATTATCAACACTATCAGAAGCTCTGCATCTAAAAAAAATTAAAACATGCATTGAGGGAGGTAGAATTCTCAAAATATTACCCTTCACAATTATTAACTTAGTGATTCAAAATGTTCTATCAAAGTCTATTTTTAGTGCCCATGGGATCTTCTTGCCTATTTTACAAAAAGAAAAGAGAAAGACTTGCATTTATATAGTGCATTTCATGACCACAGGACATCCCAAAGTGCTTTACAGCTAATTAAGTACTTTTGAAAGTATAAGCCAGAATTTAATGCTGCATCGCCCCACCACTGGGAGCGGGCTAGCAGGCGGGGGAAGGAGGAGCATAAAATTGGGTGGGAGGGTGCCATGCTGTCGCTTACTATTTTACTAGCGGCAGGGGAGGTAGCAGGTGTCCCACCACCCTTAGGCTAACTAAGGCCCTTAGTGGTCAATTAATTGTCACTTAAGGGCCTCTTCCTGCTGCCACTGGACAGGCACTTCAGCACCTCAGGGGGCTGCCTAGTAATACATGGTGGCCTCCCTGCAGTTTGTTTGGGGGCCTTCCTGATCACGCATCCTATGCCCCATGGAGGGCCCTCCCAGCAGCGTGGGCTGCCCTGCTAAAACAACCACCCCTGCTCTACACTCCGACACCCGCCCCTCGCCAGGGCTTAGCCGATTGTCCCCGGCAAGGCTGACCCCCACTTACCTTTTTGGATGTCCATGTTCCTTTTCTTGTTGGGTGCAGTCCCAGCAGTGGCACTGCAGGAACTGAACAGTTGCTGGCCCTCTGATTGGCTGACAGCTCTTGGAGGCAGGACTTCCTGGCTCAGAAGCACCGACTGAAACCAATTCAGGGCCTGAACCACGCAAAATAGCAGCATGGCTTTCATGCCCGGCAGAGGTGGGCTCGCCCCTGGTTTTCCAGCCAGTAGGCGGGGCCATCATCTCACCATTAAATTCCGGCCATAGTCACCATTGCAATATAGCATATATTATATCAATTGCAGCCTTGTATGCAAACACCCCTCCCTCCAGGAACTTGTCACCACATATAGGCTGACACTTTAGTACTGAGGGAGTGTTGCAGGGTTGGAGGTGTTGTCTTTCAGATGAAATGTTCAACTGAGACTCCAACTGCCTTCTCAGATGGATGTGAAAGGTTCTATGGCAGAGCTGGGCAGAGTTCTCCTGATGCCACAGCCAAGCTATAATCCCTCAGCCAGCATCATCAAAAACAGATTAACCAATCATTTGTTGCATTGCTATTTGTAGGACTTTGCTATGTGCAAATTGGCTCCATATTTGCCTACTTAACAACAGTGACCGAACTTAAAGTAATTCCTTCGCTTTGATGTGCTTTGGCATGCCCTGAAGATGTGAAAGGTACTACATGAATGCATGTTCTTCTTTCTTATAATGATATGTTATTAATTCTTTTCAGAAAAAAACAAAAAATGTCATAGCTAGAAATAGAGATGCATACTGTGGGAAAGCATATATGAACTCATGAACTGTCATAAATGTGGAATTGTCTACATTCCTATATAGGAATGAACCTGCATTGGTAACTTTAAGCCATCTGTTGGTGCTTTATATGCTCTCCTACGATTTACCACTTTAGCGATCAGAAATGAGCTACTTGACTTCTATTAACAAGTCTTGTTTACAGCATCCAGTGGATGTGAGGAAACTTGTTATCAAATCCCAAATAATGACCTGTTACTTATCAAGAAAAAAACTGGTGTCCTGTAACAAAATACCCCAAAAACAAAATATTACCAGGAATGCCAAGGAAATATAAAGGTCTCAATTGAAAGAACAAGAATGGAGATGTGTTACTCAGTGGAACAATTGGCAGTGATTGAAAGAGGAATTTTAACCTCATTAGAGAGCTGGCTGTAATGGGAACAGTAGCACAGTGGTTATGTTACTGGACTAGTAATCCAAAAGCGAGGACTAATGATCCAAAGATATGAGTTGAAATTCCAACATAGCAGCTGGGAAGTTTAAATTCAGTTAATTAAATAAATCTGGGATTGAAATTAAAACTAGTATCAGTAATAGTGACCATGAAACCACTGGATTGTTGCAAAAGTCCATTTGATTCACTAATATCCTTCAGGAAAGAAATCTGTTGTCCTTATCTGGGCTGGCCTATTTTTGACATCAAATTGACAGAAATGTGGTTGACTTTCAACTACCATCTGAAGTGGCCTAGCAAGCCACTCAATGTGGCTCACCATCATGTACTCAAGGGCAATTTGGGAAACAAATGCTGCCCTTGCCAGCAACACCCATATTCCGCAAATGAATTAAAAATACATCGCTGATTTTATGGATTATGTTAATTTATGATGTCATTCACTGATTATATGCTGTAATGTGAATGTCAGTAATACAATACCACTTTCATGTAACAGATAGTAACACTATGTGCTGTTCACTGCCTGATTTATCTGTATTGCCATAAGTTTATAAAGTAACAATGGTTCAGAAATATCCCTTTCTGGTTATATATGGTGCAAAGTCATAAGTCACGTTATAGCTCACCTACATCCCAAAAAATTGCTAATTCATCTTGTCTAAGGAACAGAATGAAAGCACACTAAAAAAAGATTCAGTGAAAGGATCTGTCCCTATCAGAAAATAAGCATCTGTGATAGATGCACAATACAACTAGGAAGACATACCATAGCCTGCAAATAATTGCCCTCCTCAGTGCTGCGCAAGAGTGTTGCCAGCCAGAGATTAGTAGTCTCCTGATACCAGTCTGGAAGGGAAAGCCTTGAGTTCCACTATGAATAATGTTGACAAGTCCAGGCCCAGGATGATGAGGCAGCATGTCAGGAGGTTCAAGATAATAAGGCACTGGCCGCAAGTCCAGAATGTTAAGGCACCATGTTGACAAAGCCAGTATGTTAAGACAGGAATCGACAGTCCAGAATAATGAAGCAGAATGTCAACAGGTCCAGGATGACAAAGCAGCGAGTCGACGGGTCCAGGATGAGGGAACAGAATGTCAACAGGTCCAGATGAGGAAGCAGCATGATGACAAGATGTGGAAGCAGCATATCAACAGATCTAGGGTGATGAGGCAGGTCTAGAATGATAAGACGTCATGTTGGCAAGTCCTGGCTGAATAGACCATATCGCAGCAGGTGCAGAATAATTAGACTGAACGTGGGCAAGTCCAGGATGATAAGGCTACATGTTGACCAATCATGGATGATAAGACCAGATGCCAGGAGATTACTGATGATTAGACTGCTCTTGGGCAAGTCCAAGATGATAAGGCTACCTGATGGAAGGTTGTGGATCGACATCCAAAACATCAAATCCAGGATGATGAAACTGTAAGACGACTGGCCTTGGAAGACCAGTCTAGGAAGGAATAAAAACAAGAAATGCTGGAAATACTCAGCAAGTCTGGCAGCATCTGTGGAGAGAGAAGCAGAGTTAACGTTTCAGGTTAGTGACCCTTTATCAGAACTCAAGGAGCTAATCTACAGAACCAGGCTGACAAGGCACACATCAATGTGTCCAAGAGTATAAAGCAGAATGTCAGAGGTCCAGCACAATGAGATGGCATATCACCTGTGGGCCCAAGATCGTGTAATCTGGCAGTTGATGACAATACACTTAAATCTGTTCAATGTATTGTTTTGATGGATGAGTGAAAGTTATAAAGGAAAAACTTATATTTAGCTTAATTTATAACCTACGTGTTGCCTTCTACATGTCATTGGGTTAACATGTGGACATTTGTGTTTACAGTATTAAACGTGACAGTTTGAGATGTAATAAATGATGCTATACCCACAACTTTGTTTTTAAGCTTCTGTGGAAGTGTAATTAAAAACTGCTCCTCTCATATGAAATGATGACTATTTGTCTTGCTGTCTCGTCAAGACTAAAAAATAGGTAAATAAAAGAGCAAAAAGTTAAAGCCTATTGTTACAAAAAATTGGGAGGGTAGAAAAACATATCAGCAAAAGGACAGGCTCCAAAGGATTGTCCCAAGTATAGGGAACTGCAACTGAGACAAGGATCAATCATTCTGATCCATTCTGTACAAGTCTGCAACTCTTTACTTACAGGCAATAAAAATGTAAATAAAGGTTCATTTTCCATGCTGGATGATATTATGGTTGTGCAGTTGGTTGGTGGCATAATATCAGATGCCATTCTGTGGTGCACTGTGCTTGTTATGATTAGAATATTTGGCAGTCTAGACCTATGCAGCTGCATGAATGTGCAGGGAAAGATCCTGATTCTAAATAAAATAGAAGTAACTGGAACTTGACTGTTTTAATTTGGTACACAGATGGGGAGAGCTTTACAGCAAATGAAAAAAGAACAAGTCACAAGAGAGAAGGAAGAAGTAAAATTTAGAGATAGTGCAAGGTAGAAATAGTAAAAGGAAGCAAAAAACACAAGAATAGCCAAAATGATACATATTAATGAGCAATAGACCAAGGGATGACAAAGGAAACATGATGAAGCAGAAACCTAGAGCAGATAAATGGGGAGAGGGTGAGTAGGGTCCTGAACAGAGAAAATGTATTGAGAGAGAAAATGTATACATCATTACATTAGGAGACTCAAATTGGGAGAAAAACAGCAAAAACAGAAAAGAAGCAACTAGGAATAAACAACTGCTGACTTGTCTACCAATGGACAAATTTACATACAATATAAATAGTGGATACTGCAAAAAATGATTGAATACAACATTTATTTAATTTGTGAAGTAGCAGGGAAGAGTAGTGCTGCTGTGCCTTGAACAGGCAACTGCACTTTCTATGTTTTATAAGTTTAAGTGATTTCAAATTTGTTTTTGATGGTTATATTAAAGATAGCAGAGAAGCGTGCAAAGGCCCAGGGAGGTGGGATGAATTTTTTCCTTTAAAGATGTCAACCATTGCTCAGTGGTAGCACACTCATCTCTGCGTCAGCAGGTTATGGGTTTAAGTCTCACTCCAGGGACTTGAGCATATAATCTAGGCTGGCATTTCAGTGCAGTACTGAAAGATTGCTGCACTGTTGAAGGTGCCATCTTTCAAATGAGACATAAAACAGAGGCTCCGGCTACCCATTTAGGTGGGCGTTAAAGATCCCACAGCTCTATTTTAAGAAAAGCAGGGAAGTTTTCCTGGTATCCTGACCAACATTTATCCCATCATCAATGTCTAAAAAAGATGATTTAGTCTTTTATTGTATTGCTGTTTATGGGACCTAGCTGTGTGCAAATTAGATGCTGTATTTCCTACATTACAACAATGGCTACACTTTAAAAGTACTTCATTGGTTGTAAAGGATCTTGGCACATCTGAGGTCATGAACGGCATTATGCAAATGTAAATCTTTCTTTATTTAGATAAGCCTGAAGGTAATGTATTAAGGGATAAAGCAAAGGACGATTGCTATCTTTGGCATCCTTCTCAGAAAGTAGGTGTCAGGCTCTGCAGTGAAGAGGTTGTGGAGCAGGTCTGGGCACTTTTTGCAGTGAGGAGGTCCTGAGCTCAGACATAGAAGTTTAATACATTGAGAAAGTTTGCTGAGGTAAGTGCTGAATGCAAAAGCAAAATAATGCAGCTGCTGGTATTCTGAAATAAAAACAGAAAATGCTGGAAATACTCAGCAAGTCAGGCAGCAACTATGGAGACAGAAACAGAGTTAACGTTTCAGGTCATGAGTTCTGGGTTCCACGGTTGCTGCCTGACCTGCTGAGTATCTCCAGCATTTTCTGTGCTTTTAGTGTTGAATGCATATATTTATAGTGCTGTGGTATGGCAACACATATTTGCATCTTAACCTGTTGCATCCTTACATCAGATGCACATTAATCATTTGGGAACCCTTTAGCCTTTATTAAAATAATTACAAAGCAGCTCATATTGATGCATGACTCACCTTACAAATTCCAAGCATATCTTACAGTGATGATGCCAAGATATCAGATAAATTAAGGTCAAAAAAGACTCCAATGGGTAGCAGTACTGTAACCTGAAGAATGTAATTCACCTGGAGCAAATGATCCTGTTGATAGCGAACTGCCAACCCATTGAAGAAGGTAATGTAGGTGGCTAACCCACATCTCCAGGCGAGTACCTGTCATTCCTGTGTTTTCTTTCCTCCAGGGCATTCTGTCAGTAGGAATCTGAGCAGATACCAGAACGCCTTGAATTGTATTTCTCACCCTTCCTCTGCTAATTTTTCAGTGGAAGTAGGTTAGGTGATGGTAAAAAATTGCTTGGATTCATGTGCTGCCACATCTCCACATATTTTCCATGCCTTCCTTTGATATACTTGCCAACTTGCGTGCAAGGGACATATGTTATATCCTGGTGTCCAGTGTTGCTATGGCAGAAGAGTTGGCACTTTAATTTTGATCAAATCACCCATGGAGGGATGAATTGTTCAATAACCTATTGATTATAGGTTTCAAATTTAAACAAGGCACCTCTCAGTTTCACTTGCAGCTCAGAGGCAACATTAGAACTCCAAAGCTTGCCAAGGCAAAACTCCACCCAACCCTTGGCACGCTCCATATCCTTCTTTTCTAAATTTAATGTACAGAAAATCAGAAAGCATGCCCGCACTTCCCTCATTTGCTACTGATCAACCCATGTGCAAATCCTGTTGAGCTCTCTTTGTAAGATCTCAGCTGTCTTCGCTAAGTTCACAGTTCCCACCAGGTTTGTGCTACCAGTAAATTCAATGCAATCCCAGATCATTTATGTATACCAGGAACAGCATAGGATCTATCATGGGCCCGGGCAACCCACTCCATACCTTTCCTCATTGTGATCCAGAACCCTCTGCTTCCATCCCTTTCGGCAGCTGAGAATCCACGATACCCAGTAACCTTATTTTGTGAAGGAATCTCTCATATGGTGTTTAAACAAAGGCCTTTTGGACATCTGGATGCATTGCATCATGTGGCATCATACCCATTAATTCTGGATGTCACCTCCTCAAAAGAGTTTGCATGGTTAGTTTGGCAACATATACTCTTCTAAAGCCTTGTTGTTTGCCACATATGAAGCTATTTTCGTACAAGTGTTCTTCTAATTTGTTTCTGATAATTGATATCTGCTAATGGGTCAGTAGTTGCCAGGCATGATTCTGTCATCTTTTTTAAACTATATTTGCCAGTTTCTCATTTATTGGAACCTCCATGGTATTCATTGATCAACCACAAAATAACCGGCGGCAGCCATAAAAGGACAGGAGAGAGGAGGACCCAGAGTCAGGGCAGGTGATATGTTGCAGCTGCAGTATGTGGGAGCTCCTGGATGCCAGTGTGATACAGGGCAAACATGTCTGCAGTTAAGTGTCTGAAGCTCGAGAAGTTTTGGCTCACAGTCAGTGAGCTGGAGGCTGAGTACAGACAATATGATGCATCAGGGAGGGGGAAAGCTACCTGGACACTTTGTACCAGAATGCGGTCACACCCCTTAGGATAGGGTGTCTGATTTGGTCAGTCATCAGGGACAGGAGATTGTGGCTGCAGCTGAGGCAGGTAAGGGGACCCAGACCGCAGCAGTGCAGGAGACTCAGCCTTTGCGATTGTCCAACAGGTTTGAAGTTCTTTCAGCTTATTTGGATGAGAGTGGGGGCTGCAGGGTGGATGAGCAACCTGACCATGACACCATGGTACAGGAAGCCATTCAAGTGGGGGGAGCAAAAAGGAATGTAGTGGTAGTAGGGGACAGTATAGTGAGGGAGATTGACACTGTTCTCTGCAGCAAAGAACGAAAGTCCAGAAGGCTGTGTTGCCTGCCCTGTGCTAGGGTTCGGGACCTCTGCTCAGGTCTGGAGAGGAACTTATAGTGGGAGGGGGAGGATCCAGTCGTCTTGGTCCATGTAGGTACCAACGACATAGGCATGACAAGGAAGAAGGTTCTGCATGGTCAGTATGAGGAGCTAGGCACAAAATTAAGAAGCAGAACCTCAAAGGTAATAATCTCTGGATTATTACCTGAGTCACGTGCAAATTGGCATTGGGCAAATAAGATTAGAGAAATGAACGCGTGGCTGAAAGACTGGTGTGGTAGAAGTAGGTTGCAGTTTGTAGGACACTGGCACCACTACTGGGGAAAGTGGGTGCTGTACCGTTGGGACAGTCTGTACCTGAACTGTGCTGGGGCTGGTGTTCCAGTGAGCCGCATAACTAGGGAAGTAGAGAGGGTTTTAAACTAAATAGTGAGAGCAAGGAATCAAATTTGGGAAGATATGCTAAATCAAAGAGTCGAGACAGGCAAGAGAAAAAGGTATTAATGTGGAAACTGATACACAGACTGTGACAGAAAGGGACACAGAGTACAAATCTAAGAGTAAATCAGCAGTCAAGGCTAGATGTTACAAAAATAATAAAAGGACAAAATTAAAGGCTCTGTATCTGAATACGCATAGCATTCGAAACAAACCAGATGAACTGATAGTGCAAATAGAAATAAGTACGATCTGATAGCCATTACAGAGACATGGCTGCAGGATTATATCGATTGGGACCTGAATATCAAAGGGTACATGACATTTAGGGAGGACAGGAAACTAGGAAAAGGTAGAGGGGTGGCTCAGTTAAAGATAGTATCAAACTTAAAGAAAAAGCATAGAATTGTGCAAAGATGGGAGGCAGATCAGAAGACTGGACAGAATATAAAGAACAGCAAAGAATGACTAAAAGATTGATAAGGAAGGTAAAATTAGAGTACGAGAGAAAGCTAGCTAGAAATATAAAGACAGATAGTAAGAGTTTCGATAGGTATTTAAAAAAGAAAAGAGTTAACAAAGTGAGTGTTGGTCCTATAGAAAGTTAGTCTGGGGAATTTATAAGGGTAAGTAAGGAGATGACAGATGAATTGAACAGATATTTTGCATCAGTCTCCACCATAGAGAATACAAGTAACATCCCAGAAATAGCTGTAAATCAGGAAAAGGAAGGGAGGGAGGACGTTAAGAAAATTACAGTCACCAAGGAATTGATACTGAGCAAATTGCTGGAGCTGTGGACTGACATGTCCCTAGGTCCTGATGGACCTCATCCTAGGGTCTTAAAAGAAGTGACTAGTGAGATTGTTGATGTGTTGGTTTTAATTTTCCAAAATTCCCTAGATTTGGGGAAGGTTTCATTAGATTGGAAAATAGTGAATGTAACTCCTCTATTCAAAATGGGAAGGAGAGAGAAAGCAGGAAACTACAGGCCAGTTAGCTTAACATCTGCCTTAGGGAAAATGTTAGAAGCTATTATTAAAGATGTTATAGCAGAGCACTTGGAAAAAATCAAGGTAATCAGGCAGAGTCAACATGGTTTTGTGAAATGCTTGTTATACAGGGCATTGGTGAGACCACATCTGGAGTACTGTGTACCGAAATGATTTCCTTATTTAAGGAAGGATGTAAATGTGTCAGAAGTAGTTCAAAGAAGGTTTACTAGACTAATATCTGGAATGAGCGGATTGTCTTACGAGGAATGGTTGGACAGGCTAAGCTTGTATCTGTTAGAATTTAGAAGAGTAAGAGGTGACTTGATTGAAACATGTAAGATCCTGAGGGGTCTTGACAGGGTGGATGTGGAAAGGATGGTTCCCCTTGTGGGAGAATCTAGAACTAGGGGCCACTGTTTAAAAATAAGGGGTTGCCCATTTAAGACAGAGATGAGGAGAATTTTTTTCTGTCAGAGGGTCGTGAATCTTTGGAATCTCTTCCTCAAAAGGCAGTGGAAGCAGAGTCTTTAAATATTTTTAAGGCAGTGGTAGATAGATTCTTGATAAGCAAAGGAGTGAAAGGTTATCAGGGGTAGGCGGGAGTTGAGGTTGCAATCAGATCAGCCATGATCTTATTGAATGGTGGAGCAGGCGCGAGGGGCCCAGTGGCCTACTCCTGCTCCTAATTCGTATGTTTATATGTAATGCTTTACAAATCTCCCTTGCCGCTTTAAGCACTTTGAGGTATAATTCATGTGAGGTGATTTATTGGATTTTTAGCCTCTTCAACTTAGCTAGAACTTTGTTTCACTAACACCCATTTACAAGATACACATGACACGTGCTTAGTGTTGGATAGAATATTATTAATGCCCTTCCTTTAAGATATCCTTCAAGAAATAATCATTTAACTTGCAGCTGCTTCTCACATTTCAGGATTTTGACGCTTTCCCAAAGAAATGATTGAAAAAATATTACTTCTTATGTTTTAAAATTGTAATGGATTACTGCAAGTTAAGAGTCTAAATCTTTAGGTGGTTAAGGCACTAATGAGCTAGCTTTGATGCTGTTTCCTCATAAATTATAAATAATAAGTAATCTGGTGTTTTGCATCCACAATTGATAACCATTTCATTGCTATTATATTGGCAGGTTTATGATTCTTTCTGACCATGAACAGTCAGGAAATAAACCTCAAAAAACCAACCCTTGACCTCACCGTCCTTGCAAACTACCACCCCATCTCCAACCTCCTTTTCATCTCCAAAATCCTTGAATGTGTTGTTGACTCCCAAATCTGTGCCCGCCTTTCCTGGAACTCCATGTTTAAATGCCTAAGTACTGAAATGGCTCTTATCAAAGTCACAAATGACATCCTACGTGACTGTGACAAAGGTAAATTAACCCTCCTCATTCTTCCCGATCTGTCTGTAGCCTTTGACAGGGTTGACCACACCATATTCCTCCAATGCCTTTCTATTGTCATCCGGCTGGGTGGGACTGCTCTCACCTGGTTCCATGCTTATCTATCTAATCACTTCCTGCCCCTACACCTTTACCTCTGGTGTCTCCCCAAGGATCTATCCTTGGTCCCCTCCTATTTTGCATCTACATACTGTCCCTTGGCGACATCAGCCGAAAGCACAGCGTTAGTTTTCACATGTATGCTGATGACACTTGGCTCCACCTCACCACCATCTCTCTCGTCTCCTCCACTGTTGCTAAATTATCAGACTGCTTATCCCATATACAACCCTGAAATTTCCTCCAATTAAATATTGGGAAGACTGAAGCCATTGTTTTCAGTCCCACTCCAAACTCTGTTCCCTAATTACAGTCTCCATCCCTTTCCCTGGCAACTGTCTGGGGTTAAACCAGATTGTTCACAACTATGGTGTTATATTTGACCCCGAGATAAGCGTCCAACACATATTTGTGCCTATTTCCACCTGCATAACATTGCCCAATTTTGCCCGTCTCATGTCATCTGCTTTTGAAACCCTCATAAATGCCTTTGCTACTTCTAGACTTGACAATTCCAATGTACTCCTGGCTGGTCTCCCACAGTCTACCCTCAGTAAACTTGAGGTCATCCAAACCACTGCTGCCCATGTCCTAACTCACACCAAGTCCTGTTCCCCTATCCCTGTGCTCGCTGAACTACATTAACTCCCGATCAAGCAACATCTTTCCCCTTCCTATCTCTGTAATCTCCTCCAGTCCCACAGCCCTCTGAGATATCTATGCTCATCTATTTCTGGCCCCCTGAGCATCCCCAATTTTAATCGCTCCACCATTGGTGGCGGTGCCTTCAGTTGACTAGGCCCTAAGCTCTGAAAGTCCCTACTTACATCTCTCCGCCTCTCTGCCTCATTTTCCTCTTTTAAGACACTCCTTAAAACCTACTTTTTTGACCAAGCTTTTGGCCATCTGACCAAATACCTCCTTATGTGGCTCAATGTAATACTTTGTTTGATAATGCCTCTGTGAGGCACATTGTGAAGTTTTATTACATTGTGAAGTTTTATTATTTGGGTGGCGCAGTTGTTAGCACCACAGCTTCGCAGTTCCAGCGACCTGGGTTCGGTTCTGGGTACTGCCTGTGCGGAGTTTGCAAGTTCTCCCTATGACTGCGTGGGTTTCCACCAGGTGCTCCGGTTTCCTCCCACAGGCAAAGACTTGCTGGTTGCTAGTTAAATTGGCCATTGTAAATTGTCCTTAGTGTAGGTAGGAGAATGGTGGGGATATGGTAGGAAATGTGGGATTAATGTAGGATTAGTATAAATGGGTGGTTGTTGGTCGGCACAGACTCGGTGGGCTGAAGGGCCTGTTTCAGTGCTGTATGACTCTACATTAAAGACACTTGTTGTTGTTGTCAAACAGCTAAAAGGTCTGCTTTGGCAACAGAGGCTGCAGCTGAGGCAGAATGCCCCCAAGGAGTTATTCTGTTTAACTTAAGTAAGGCAACCGACTAAGCATAGCAGGTGCGCTTTTTTTTAGATTGTTACCGAGTTTTACCAAGTGAACTCAGGGAATTTGGATTATAACTGCTAACTCTGTACATTCACATTACTATAGAAAAAAGCAGCTTAACAATTAAAATCAAGCCCTGTGTCATCTAATGTTAGCTCAGTCTGCTTTTGCAGAGATTCAAGAAATACACACATGGAAGACATGGTGCATATTCATTTAATACAAATCAGTACAACTTACCATCACATAATTAGACAAAATTACACCACACACATCACACGCTCCTACATCAGTGGGTCCTCTAATATGAGTTTCATAAGATTCCTTTTAACTATTGCTCCAGCATTTTGACTTTTTGAGCCTTCCTAAAGTTTTTGCCATTCTCTGTTTAAAAGCCAGACTGCCCTTACAGACCTTCTGTTTTCTGAAAGAAAAGCCCATCTCCCTTTTTATATCTCTCTCTCCACAAACAGACTGAGATCAAAGGGTATCCAAAACAATTGGCGTGAAGTGTTTTTCTTTGATTCCTAGACCTTGCTTATTGTTTAGTTTCCGGAGAAACCAAATCCATGAGCGTAATTTCCACCTTTTCCAAAAAGCAAAATACTGTGGATGCTGGAAAGCTGAAACAAAAATCGAAAATGCTTGAAATACTCAATAGGTCTGTCAGCATCAGTGGAGAAGAAACAGAGTTAACGTTTCAGGTCCATGTGACCTTTCATCAGAACTGATGTTAACTCTGTTTCTTTCTCTACTGATGCTGACAGACCTGCTGAGTATGTCCAGCATTTTCTGTTTTTATCTTGGATTTGTAGGCTGGCTCACAGTGTGTTCACCCCATCCTTCTCCAAATCCAGCAGATAGAGAAAGATGGTCAATAGGATACTCATAGTTCCTGTTTAGGCAAAGTGAAATTCCAGATCACTGAACTAACACATTATTAAGTCATATTATTAGGCCAGCCCTCATTTGCATATTTTGAGACCTTAATGAGCCTAGCACAAGACAGTTGTCAATGCCTCAGGCAATTCCACTCTGCATTATGCCACAGCATGTGCACCAGGCATTGAGTAGACCTCAATTAAATTTGCTGATGACACAAAGATAGGTAGGAAAGTAAGTTGTGAAGAGGACATAAGGAGTCTGCAAAGGGATATAGATAGGTTAAGTGAGTGGGCAAAAAATTGGCAAGTGGAGTATAATGTGGGAAAATGCGAACTTATCCAGTTTGGCAGGAAGAATAGTAAAGCAGCATATTATTTAAATGGAGAGAGATTGCAGAACTCTGAGGTACAGAGGGATCTCACTGCCCTGGTACATGAATCACAAAAGGTGATTAGGAAGGCAATTGGAGTGTTGTCGTTTATTGCAAGGGGAATGGAATACAAAAGTAGGGATTTTTTTGCTACAGTTGTATAGGGTGTTGGTGAGACCACATCTGGAGTACTATGTACAGTTTTGGTCTCTTTATTTAAGAAAGGATATAAGTGCATTAGAGGCAGTTCAGAGAAGGTTCACTCAACTGATAGCTGGGATGGGGGCCTTATCTTAAGAGGAAAGGTCAGACAGTTTGGGTCTGTATTCATTTGAGTTGAGAAGTGATCTTATTGAAACATTTAGGATCCTGAGGAGAATTGACAAGGATGTTCCCCCTTGTGGGAGAGACTAAAACTCAGACACAATTTAACAATAAGGGGTCACTCATTTAACACAGAGATGAGGAGACATTTTTTCTGAGGGTTGTGAGTCTTTGGAACTCCCTTCCCCAGAGAGCAGTGGAGGTAGAGTCATTGAATATTTTTAAGGTAGAGGTCAATAAATTCTTGACTTCAAGGGTGTCAAAGGCCATCAGGGGTAGGCAGGAAAGTGTAGATAAGGCCACAATCAGATCAGTCATGATCTTATTAAATGGTAGAACAGGGTCGGAGGGGCCGAATGAAATACTCCTGCTCCTAATTTGTATTTATCCATAATGCTGAACATGGTTGTCCAATCTGCAGTTGCACCAGGGCACTGAAAAAATCACAATTACTTCCCAAATATCGTATTATCCTTTTCATATATCAGGGGATTAAAAAAAATTCTTAGGGAGTCTGAGATAGTCCTAACTTACATGACCTAGTATCACCTAAGTCTCTGTCTTTCTCTGAGAGTAACAGGATAGCTTGTACGAGAGATACTGGTCAAAGACAAGGGTTTCACAATTTGTGAGACAGGAGTAGAGAGGATACAGTGACTAGGCAGGTCAGATAAGGGTTTAGAAACTCAAGCTTTGAATGCTTACTTGTTATCATAGAAAGCATGAAAACTGCAAGCCCATAATCATGTGGATTATCAAGTCTTGTCATTTCTCTGGCCATATGTATAAGGTTTGGGACCAGTGGATCTTAAAGATGATATCCTGAGAAAGCTGCAGTCAATATAGCATGTTTTCTTCAGTCATGTGATCTAACGGAAGCTATAGTTATATAAGGACTATATGTAATTATACCAAGATATTGTAAATTACCTTTTTGGCTATTAATAATGTACTTTTTAAATATATTTTGATATGTTATACCCTCCACTGGGACATCTGAGACACAATAGGCAAGTTCTGTCAGGAAATTATAGATACTATGTGTGCTCTCAAAATGAATTTTATCCAGAAATTCTAGATAACTATACATTGTTAGAAGATATGTAATAATGTATTATACTCAATTAAGTGTTTAAGACTGTCAGGTATCCATTCTCAATTTGTTCTCTGTAATAGCTCGATAATTCTGAGTTGAATCTTCTTAGTCTTCTTCCAGATAAATGTTTTGGCCACATTCTAGCTTGCTATATCTGTGTCCCATAATGTTTCAGGGTGTAGTACATTTGTTGCCATGCATTGGTTGCCAGGTACACAAAAGGAACACTACATAGCATGGAGATTAATTTACACCTAGGCGCATTTATTCTAAGGAAACCCTCTGGTGACGTTACATCCCATGATTGTATATTTGGATGTTGTGTAATGTTTGATGTTTGAATTGTGCGATACAACGTCTCCTGAAGGTAAAACTGGGAAAAACAGATGTTGAAATGAAATTTAGCTTGAATCTGACCAAGAGTGGTGCAACTCGCCACCTAGAGGGAAGCCCAAGTATTAGATGAGAATGGAGATTCAGACTCAGAGGGACTTAATCATTCTAATGTTGTCACTAATGACCATAGCAGGATGGTTCAACTTGTTAATCTGGCATGTGTTTCTAAAAAAAAATACTCAGTACCACTGAGCCATGACTGCATCTGCTGGAACCGAAGAATATTGTAATGTTTCATAACTTTGAATCAGGTGGCTGTTCAGAAAGACTTGCACTTATATAGTGCCTCCCTCAAGATGTCCCAAAGCTAATGAACTACTCTTGAAATGTAGTAACTGCTATAACATAGAATTCACAGCAGCCAATTTCAGCACAGCAAAATCCCACAAACAGTAATGGGATAACGAACAAATAATCTGTTTTAGTGATGTTGGTTGAGGAATGAATCTTTGGAAGGAAACTACAGAAAACGCTACTGTTCTTTGAAATAGTGCCATGGGAACTGTTACATCCCACTGAGATGAGAGGTTTTGCATCTCATCCAAAAAACAGCACTTCCAATTCTTCAACACTCCTTTTCCCACATTGTAACAGTGACCACACTTCAAAAGTACTTCATTGGCTGTAAAGTGCTTTCAGACATCCAGTGGTTGTGAATAGCACTACATAAATGCAAAGGAAGTCTTTTTCAGTAGCATACTGCAGTTCCGGCCTACGTTTTGTACTCAAGCCTCCAAGGACTTGAACTCACAATTTTCTGGCAAGTGCTACAATTGAGCCACAACTGCACCTGGTGACTGCTTACAGCACAGAAGGAATTGGAGAGATCATGCTGGGCTATGAATAGGCAAGTCAGAGGTTTTCCATAGCCGACCGAATGCTTCAAGTTTGTAAACCTGTGGTTATGGTAGTTAGGTTGTTGCGTGGAATATATCTATCAAATTAGCTCGGAGCATCCTGGTATTTTTTAGTGCATATGGTTATTTAGTATTCATGTGCGTTATGTATTGTGATCAAAGTGGCCCTTGGGTCAGGATGGCCAGCACATGTATCAACCATTTGTGTTCTCAGAACCAATTTAATCTAGTCAACTAAAGGCAGTTCAGCATTCCACTGTGCACTTTAATTGCTTTGGGCTCACAAAGACAAAAATGCACTTATCACAGACCTGTATCTCTCCTCCTCTGATAGTCTGCCCCAATCTAAAACATTGGATCAATTTTAACTGCCTTCATCTTTTGAGTAGGCAAGCATGACACCTGCAGAAAGGTTGCGAGGTGCTACTTTGTATATGCAAATCAAGTCCAATGCTGTTGTCAGGGCGACATCTCCAATTTCGAGCTGAGGCCTAAGCAGGCAGCTAGATTTGATGCCCCGTTAGGCAAACCTGTCAGAAGAGGCCCAGAAGACATGTTAAAAAAAAATATTGGTTCTTTCCTTTAGCGCCAGGATGGGCAATAGTGCTCCTTCGGGCCTCACAAGAAAGCCTTTGGGCCTCTCTTGCTACATACCTCCCAATCATGGCCAGATCTTTGCCCCCATGTCCTGATTTTTTCCCAGAGGCTGCTCCGTCTCCTGATCCCTGCCGAAAGTCTTACTGCCCCCTCTCCAGTTCCCAATCTTTCCACAGATTTAATCTCCCCGACTAACTGCCGTTCACATGGATCCCTGCTGTGGCTTCCTGCCACCAGATGCTCACCTCGCCTGCTGACCATGTAGTCAATCTGGCCAGATGTCAGGAGAGGGTCTGCACCGTTTTATTTAAATAAGGCCCTTCCAGGGTTCAGTGTCCACTATTGGGCTAATAGATCCTCAGCCTCCCACCCCCGAGATCAGCTCGCCCAGCAAAGGCCAAAGTTCAAACCTGCGACCCTCCTGGCCAGCAAGGCTGAGTTTCAAACCAGGTGATGCATTAACCAATCAGCCATTAAAGGATCTGTAATAAATGTTTAAAGTTTCATAATTGGCATTACTAAAATTCTGATGCAAAAATTACCATGCAATTCTCAAAGGATTAAAAGAAAAGGATTGAGATAAAGGACACTTTACGTCAAGAACAAAATCAAAACAAAATATTTTTTTCCTCAAGAAAACCAGGTTAAAAACTGTATTGATGGAGCAGATTTTGGAAATCATTCCCTAGATGACATGATAACACATAATAGAACACCTACCTTCATGTATGAGAGTCCTGGAGCTACCTGTCCTTCTTGCTCATCTGTTAACGTAGTAGATGGAGCAGCTCACTGAGACTGAGCAGTCCAAGTTGAAAGGAAAGAAGGGAATTAACTAGTGCAAATGTTTTAACACTGGTCAAATAAGAGAAAGGCCCCCGCCCATCACCCGAGGTAGGATTGGAGGCGGAGGGACATGGAGTATTGTGACAGGTAGTGATGGGGTGACAGGGCGGACAGTCCATCACCTCTCCATCACTCAGCAATTTTCCTAGGGGCGGGATAGGCTGATGACTGTCTTCCTGCTCAGAGGCCAATTGAGACCTATTAACAGCCAATTAAGGGCCTCTTCTTGCCGCCGCTGGGATCTTACCAGTGGTGGGTGGGCTTCCACTGCACAGGGAGGACGCCTTGTAAAACAAGGGGCCCTCCCTGTGGTCTTGGGTGGGGGGATTTTCCCTCCTCTGTGGGCAATTTGTGGCCCAAGGAGGACCCCCACCAGGAACAACTTTACCCCCCAAGACTCCCCTCTTCCCTGGACTGAAAGACCACCCCCCACCCCGCCTCGCCGGGGCCTTCTGGACTGGCCCTGGCAACCCCACCTCACCTAACTCCAGGTTTCCAGCACTGGGCCTGGGTCCAAGGCCTCTGCAGTACTGGCAGTGGTCACCGTTCCCAGTGGCGCTGCTGATACTGCTGAGCTGCCAGCCCTCTGATTGGCCGGCAGCTCTTGGAGGCGGGATCCCCATCTCTTTAAAGTGTTTGCAGGGATGGGAATCCCGCCTCCTAAAACTTAGAATCAAAAAGATCAGAAGATCACTCCGTGGGGGGGGGCACGAAAAGGCAGAGGTGGAGTTGACCCCCCCCCTTTTTGGCCTGGTGCTGGGAGCCCTGCCTCCAGCCCAAAATCCAGCCCGTTAGCTCTGTTTCTCTCTCCACAGATGCTGTCTGAGCTGCTGAGCATTTCCTACACTCTTTGTTTTTATTTCAGATTTCCAGCATCCACAACATTTTGCTTTTGTATTAACCCTGGTCATAAGTATGTTTTTTATCTTTCAGCCATTGTGTGGCATTAAGAATGATTGCAGGGATCTCATACTGACTGTATCCCACTATCATAACTGAAAACTCCAAACACTGCTCCCGAGCTACCGACTCCATCCCTCTCCCTGGCAACAGTCTGAGATTAAGCCAGTCTGTTCACAGCCTTGGTGTGACATTTGACCCCGAGATGAGCATCTGACCTCATATTCATGCCATCACTAAAACCACCTATTCCCACCTCTGTAATGTATAATTGCCCGACTTCGCCCTGTCTCAGCTTATCTGCTGCTGAAACCCTCAATCATGCCTTCATTACCTATGGACCTGACTATTCCAATGCACACCTGGCTGGTCTCCCACATTCTACTCTCTGTAAACTTGAGGTCATTCAAAACTCTGCTGCCCTTGTCTTAAATCGAACCAAGTCCTGATCCACCTATCATCCCTGTGCTCCGTAACCTACTTTGGCTCCCAGTCAAGCAATATCTTGATTTTTAAATTCTCATCCTTGTTTTCAAATCCCTCCATGGCCTCGCCACTTCCTATTTCTGTAATCTCCTCCAATCCCACAACCCTCCAAGATGTTTGTGCTCCTCGAATTCTGGCCTCTTGAGTATACCTGATTTTAATCACTCCACCATTGGTGGCCACGTCTTCAGTTCCCAAGGCCCCAAGCTCTGGAATACCCTTCCTACACTTCTCCACCTCACTTTCCTCCTTTAAGACACTCCTTAAAATCTACCTCTTTGACCAAGCTTTTGGTCATCTGACCTAATATTTCCTTTTGTGGCTCGGTGTCATACTTTGTTTTATAATGTTCCTGTGAAGCGCCTTGGGACGTTTTATTATGTCAAAGGCACGATATAAATATAAGTTGTTGTTTTTGGAATAATTGTTCAAACACTACAATGGCACCGCAGCCTCACAGCTCCAGGGACCCGGGTTCGATTCTGGGTACTGCCTGTGCGGAGTTTGCAAGTTCTCCCTGTGTCTGCGTGGGTTTCCTCCGGGTGCTCCGGTTTCCTCCCACACGCCAAAGACTTGCAGGTTGATAGGTTAATTGGCCATTACAAATTGCCCCTAGTATAGGTAGGTGGTAGGAAATATATAGGAACAGGTGGGGATGTGGTAGGAATATGGGATTAGTGTAGGATTAGTATAAATGGGTGGTTGATGGTCGGCACAGACTCGGTGGGCCGAAGGGCCTGTTTCAGTGCTGTATCTCTAAACTAAATGGACCTCAGCGTACCTGGGTTGTGGAAGGAAACTCGGATTGAGTTCCCAATCCTGACTAATACCTGTCCATCCCTGCTGGAAGTCTACATTTGTGGCTATCGGTTTAAGCACAAGGGCAGGCTCAACCATGATGCTTCAGGCAATTGAATAGACCATTGATGCTCATTGTTGAAGATCAAAAGTAAAAACTACTTGGCCAAGCTAATGGAGGGTGACTAAAGGAGCATAGCAACGTGCCAGCAACTTGAAGAGAAAATGAGAAGGGAGAAAATTAAGAAGAAAATAGTGAGCTTGCATCCTTCCATTTCCCATTAATGCTACCTCAAGATTGCGAGTCCCAGATATTAGCAGCCAGTCTGGATTATTACAACAACAAAAACTTATATTTATATAGCACCTTTAATGTAATAAAACATTGCAAAGTGCTTCACAGGAGCATTATAAAACGAAATTTAACAACAAACCAAATAAAGAGATGATACAACAGATGACCGAAAGCTTGGTCAAAGACTTAGGTTTTAAGGAGCATCTTAAAGGAGGAAAGAGAGGTAGAGAGGCAGAGAACTTTGCGGAGGGAATTTCAGAGCTTCAGACCTTTGCAGCTGAAGGCACAGCCACCAATGGTGGAAGGTGTCATGCAGGCCCCCACCTGCCAAGAATGAGGCACATTAATTTTGCCACATGGGCATTAAACTTCAAATTGTTGCTGGGAGGAATTGAAGGCCTGTTACAAGGAGTTGCAAGGCCCCTGGTTAGAAAAACATTTTTGCATATTAGCAGACGGTGTTGGAACAAAGGAGCTATCCCCTGCTCCCATACAATACACAATACAGACCCAGTGAAACCAGTTGGTCATGTGACCACCCTGCTGGCCAACTTGGGGAGTTTTAAATTGTAGAGACAGTGTTTGAACTGGCAGAAAGCTCTTTTCTCCTGGACTGAAAAAGACCCCTCCTCCTCCTGTCTGCTCCCATCTCTTTCTCACAGAACTCCAAATCCCACTGAAGACATGTGAACTCCATGAGAGAGAAAAGGCTCCTACAGTGAATGCTTAAGAAGAATACTGTGCCCCAACGAAAAGCAAGACCATATCTTCAATCAAGAACTTTACAGCGAGCTCGAAGCACAGTAACAAAAAGCCCTCCTCAGAGATTGCCTTAAATGGTTCCACTTTATTTTTTCTTCTGCTCTTTTCTGTCCCTATCTGCATGTGTAGTGTATCACTTATGCACGCTAGCATGGGCATGTCGTGTATCTGTAAGCATTAACCGAATTAGAGTTTAAGTTTAAGTTTTTAAAAAATTTCACCTTTCTTCTGTAAACCTAAGAAAGCCTGTTTGTGCTCATTTCTTTACCTTATAATTGGAAAGCGGTGAACAAGGATTCAACAAGGGGGAGCTCAAAACACAATGTGTTTAAAATTAAATCCTGTTACAGTAAGACCAGGTGAAGACTGAGAGGGATCCCTAGACACCTTTCTCACTTGGTTGTAACAAAGGATTAAAGTCAGGGATGCTCAAGAGGCTAGAATTAGATGAGCACAGATATCTTGGAAGTTTGTGAAGCTGGAGGAGATTATAGAGATAGGGAGGGGTGAGGCCTTGGAGGGATTTGAAATCAAAGATGAGAATTTTAAAATCCAGCTGTTTCTTAACCGGAGGCCAATGTAGGTCAGCAGGCACAGGGGTGATGCGTGAACACAACGTGTACAAGTTAGAACAGGTGCAACAGAGTTTTGGAATTATGTCAACTTTATGGAGGTTAGAAAATGGGATGCTGGCCAGGAATGCATTGGAATAGTCAAGTTTCGAGGTAACAAAGGCATGTATGAGGGTTTCAGCAACGGCTGGTCTGAGTTGGGTGAAGTTATGGAGGATAAATACGGGGTCTTAGTGATGACGCAGATATGAGGTCGGTAGCTCATGTTGGGGTTAAATATAACACCAAGATTGTAGACAATTGCCAAAGAGAAGGATGGAATTGGTGGATAAGGAAGGGAGTCTGTGGCAGGGACCATAGACAATTGCTTTGGTCTTCCCAATATTTAGTTGCAGGAAATTTCTGCTCATTCAGTACTGGATGTTGGACAAGCAGTCTGACAATTTTGAGCATGTAAAGGGCTTGAGAGAAGTGGTGGTGAGGTACAGCCGGGTATTGTTGGAGTGCATGTGGCAACTGATGTTGTGCTTTTGGATGATGTCACTAAGGGGCAACAGGTAGATGAGAAATAGAAGAAGGCAAAGGATAGATCCTAGAGGAACACCAAAGATAATGGTGCAGGAGCAGGAAGAGAAGCTAAGTTCTTCTCTGGCTATGATTAGATAAATAATTATTGAACTGGGCAAGAGCAGTCCCACCCAGCAAGACAACAGTAGAGAGGAGTTGGAGGAGGATGGTGTGGTCAACTGTGTCAAAGGCTGCAGAAAGGTTAAAAAGAAAGGGGTAGGACAGTTTACCTTTGTAACAGTTGTTGCTTTTATGTAGCAATAAGGTACCAAATACTCTTAGGTTGAGTGGCTATAAAACTGAGTTTTTATTTGTAAAGTAACACATTTACAATGAAGCTCTGTCTTACACATGTGACTAGGTGTCTTGCTCCACTCCAACCAACTGATCACATACTAAATGACATCACTTCCTGTGATGTTTGTTAAAATGCTATCATAACAATCACATAGGATGTCATTTGTGACTTCGATAAGAACTATTTTTGTAGTTTTGGGCAGAAAGCTGATTGGATGCATTCAAACATGGAGTTCCGGAAAGATGGACATGGATTTGGGAGGGGACGATAGAGGAAAGGGAAATTTGCAAGACAGAGGTCAAGGGTTGTTTTTTTTGTGGAGATGAGTGATGACAACAGATTTGAAGAGGAGGGGACAGTACCCGAAAGGAGAGATCCATTAATAATATCAGCTAACATGCGAGGCAGGAAAGGAATTTTGGGGGTCAGCATATTAGTGGAAATACAGTCGAGGGAGCAGGAGGTGGATCCTCATGGGCACAATGACTTCGGAGAGGGCATGAGGAGAAATAGGAGCGAATTTAGAGAAAGATGCAAGTTCAGGACTAGGGCAGGGTGGACCCTTAGAGGAAGTTTGGCCCAGTGAGCTAGGGCAAGGGAGGAAAGGGCAGAGGCAGATGATTGGATGGTCTCAATCTCAATGACAAAGAAGTCATCTTGTTGTTGGAGGTGAGAGTGGAGACGATAGGCAAGAGGGGTTTAAGATGACAGTTTTCAGTAGGGAAAAGAATACACAGGTTACCTTTTCATTCCAGGATGATTCTGGAATACTGAGCAGTTTTGACAGACGAGAGCAGGACCTAATGGCACTTTATGTGGTCCAGACTGATCTAGTGATGAATGGCTAAACCAGTTCTCCACCATATCTGTTCAAGTCTCCATCCCTTGGACTTAAGGGAGCAGAGATGAGGGCTGTACTGGGGAACTGGCCAGGGTGAGAGAGAGTAATGGTTTTAATGGGGGCTAGGACATCAAAGGTGGAGGTGAGGTGTGGTTAAGTAGATTGGTTGGTTGCTGCAGAAATGTTGTGATTGACAGATGGCCAAAGGTTAGACAGTTGCAATTTTGAAAGTGCAGTTGTCAGTGAATTAAAAGAGTTCTTTTCTCAGGGGCAAACAGAGAAGAAAGTAAGGTTGGGAGGGAGAAATGGGATGTGGGTGGAGAGTGTTACAAGAAAGTGATCAGAGATGTCATTATCTGTGATTGATATGACTGGAGTAGTGAGGCCACATGAGATGGCAAGGCCAAGGGGGTGGCAGTGACTATGGGTTGGGGAGTTTACATGAAGGGTGAGATTAAGGGAGGGTGGGGGAGAGTTTAACTCAGAGGACAGGGAGACATTCTGTTGACTGGCAGGTGCTGAAAAGACAGTAATTAAGTAAGCATATTTTGTGTTTTTTTTCTGTGCTAGTATGCATTCCTCTTTTTTTCTGTAGGATTCCCTAGGAGCTCATCTAATGCTGTTGACAGACTGAGTGGATGATCTGGGCATATGCCAATTTTATTGTTGAACTAGCTTCTAGGAGGTGTGTGAGAGTAGCCTGGCAATACTTTACTCTCCCTCCCAGGGGTCGGCAGCATGTCCGTACACGGATACCGTGTCCATGGTAAAACATTTTGAGGTCTGTGACTGGAAATTTCAAGGATGAGAATTTTCCCCTTGTCTTCTTCTTTCCGACCAGACCGGCATATAAAAAAAAAAATTCAACTTGTCAGTTTCACATCTGATAGGTGTTGAGAGCAGAAATAGCAGTTTCCAAACTTCAGACTGATTTGGGGTTTTCTGGTGGATTCTGAATTTTTTTTAAAAGCCCGCCAGAAAACCACGAAACTGTCTGAAATTTGGAAACCGCTGTTTCTGCTCTCAGCAATGGTCAGAGAGAGAGGGAGGGTTGGGGCACAGAGAGAAAGAAAGAGAGAGAGACAGAGAGATGGGGGTTGGGCAGACAAAGAGAGAGAGGGGCAGAGGGAGGGGGCACAGAGAGAGGGAGGGGGCACAGACTGAGAGAGAGGGGGAGGCAGAGAGGGGAGACAGGGCAAAGAGCGAGGGGAACAGAGAGAGAGAGAGAGGGGGCAGAGAGAGAGAGAGATTTGGGGTCTGACAGAGAAAGGTGATACAGACAAAGGGAGGGGGCAGAGAGAGAAAGAGAGAGGGGAAGACAGAGAAAAAGAAGGGGGAGAGAGAGAATGAGGGGGAGAAAATGGGAGAGTGGGTGCATGCAACCAAAAAAAATGCCAGGTATCTCACTAAATCAATATCCAATTTAGTGATTGGTCAGCAGCTCTTCAAGAGCAGAACTTCTGGTGACGGGGTCCTAGATCCTATGGAAGGCTCGCCACTGTCCACTTAAGTGCCTGATTGGCACTAAATGCAGCGGGTCTTACGGAAAAGAGGCCACATGGAGATCTCGGCGTCGCTTTCTCTGGATGTCAAGACCCCAGCTGCCAGCATAAAGTTCCCTTCTCAGAGTTGAAGTCAGGCTGTTCTTCATTGAGGGGAGGGAGCAGCAATAGGAACTAACATGTTGCACCATGGACATTTGACAAAATTATTAACTCAGCCACGGACATGGGGCAATTAATCTGTATATAAAGTGTATAGCCAGCTTAATGCCATCAAAACAGCCTGATTTTAAATGCATTTCTCCCCATAAATAAAATAACTAAGCATGCAAACATCAATGGAAAGCAGCACAGCTGTATTAGCTAGCTAGAAAGCAAAATAGTATGCAATGCCAATGCAAATTACTTTTATTGACAGAATAGAGCTAGCTACACCATGTCACGGGGTGGTAGATGGACCTTGTTGGATGTCCTCTGTGGCTTCACGCTGTGTCAGGTGTAAATTCATCCAATAAGGCATGAAACTGAGGAGAAGATTGTTATTGTAATTATTGAGGTGAGGTAGATGAAAAATCAGCATTAGGAAGATGGACCATTTCTCTCACTGCTATTGTCACAAGACAATTTAACCCGTGATGGTCAATGTTTGTGCAACTTCTCCACTGGCTAATTGCGGCTGCGGTGGGAGGAAGCCCTTAACTGGGGGTTAATTTCCCAATTAAGGGCCTCAATTGGTGGCAGGATGGGAATGCCGTTTACAGGCCTTCCTGCCCCAGACTAAATTTCGGTGGAGGCAAGAACACCAACCCCCCCACCAACCCCCCCCCCCCCTCGCCACCATTCCACACGATATTATGCTCTCCCCGCCTGCAAACCCGCTGCAGCGGAGAGCATAAAATTCCCCCCCTCCCCGTGTCTCCCCAAAAGCAGTATCTCAGAGATCAGCAAAGAAGCAGTCAAGCCAGCCACAATGTCACATTTAAAGAAGGGATTTTTAAACTTTTTTTTCACAAAACAGCTGCATAGACTGAAAATACTACCCCCTACAATTCCATTTGCCTTTCAGTGTCTATCAAGTGTGTGAAACCATTTGTTCCCGAGTATCATAGGCAAATGTCCCTCATCTCAATTTGATAACAAGTATATAATACTGCACTTCTTAATTCAGAGGTATGAAACAGCATTTTGTATGACTAAATGTAACCATGGTTTCTCAACCATTCGTGTGGCACTGGTATTCACAACCATGTAAAAGAAAATTTTTAAAATGTAGATTAATAGATGTGGGAAACTCTACGGTAAAATATATGGTGTATAGTAGTTTATGAGGGCACTTTTATTCAATTTTTGCAAATCATTATTTTTTCCAACAGCAGTGTGTTTGACAGATAGCAGGTTCCTACAATTAAATCACGAGTTGAGTTGAAGAGCTATTATCCTGTTAATTTGAACTGTAATAATATTGAAGCTTTATTTTACTGGATTTTACAGGTAATAGCACACATTGCATTAGCTGTCATAGAAAACTGGATCAGCTGATGCTTAGAGTGTAATTATGCTTTTCCAACATGTCATTCAAATTATTTTTCTTTATAAAGCACTAATCTTTGAAAATAAATTGCTATATTTATGGTGCCCTTACAATATAAGAAATTACATCATTTTGTATGTTATGATTGTGACAGGCTCAGCCGCCAGCCAAAGAGAAAAAGACAGCCTGCTATCAAGCGTGCAGCACCGTTCAATGTAAAATGAAGAACATCCAAAATGACCGATAGATTGCACTTGTGGAAAAAACTCAACTGTACGCTGATAATGGCAATAGAAGAAACTTCTACGATGTACTAAAATCTGACTAAGCGCCAGTATATCAAACCCAAAACCCCCTGAGAAGCACTGATGGCAAGACTCCACACACCGACAAGGAGTCCATAGAACCACAGAACTATAGAAATGTTATGGCAGAGAAAGAGGCCATTCAGCCCATCATGTCTGCACCGGCTGAAAAAACTAGCCGTCCATTCTAAGCCCACCTTCCAGCACTTGCAGGTTACTTCAAGTGCAGGTCCAGGTACCTTTTAAATGAGTTGATGGTTTCTGCCTCCATTACTGATCCGCGCAGTGAATTCCAGACACCCATTATCCTCTGGATGAAAAAGCTGTTCCTCATGTCCCCTCTAATTCTTCTCCCAATCACCTTAAATCTGTGCCCCCTGGTAATTGACCTCTCTGTTAGGGGAAACAGGTCCTTCCTGTCTACTCTACCTAGGCCCTTCATAATTTTGTACACCTCAATTAAGTCACCCCTCAGCCTCCTCTGTTCTAAGGAAAACAACCATAGCCTATCCAATCTTTCCTCAGTAGCTGCAATTTTCCAGCCTTGGCAACATTCTTGTAAATCTCCTCTGTACTCTCTCCAGAGCAATGAAGTCCTTCCTGTAATGTGGTGACCAGAACAGTACGCAATACGCCAGCTGTGGCCGAACCAGCGTTTTATACAGTTCCAGCATTGCATCCCTACTTTTGTATTCTATACCTTGGCCAATAAAGGAAGGCTGTGTTTGCTGACAACCACTAGCTGGCGCAGTATTTGCACATGCACAAATGCAGCCTCATGCACTTAACGTCACTGTCTGCAACGTTTTGGCAGCTGCCAGTAGCAAAGATGACGCTGCTCAATTTATCACAAAAACAAAAACAAATGAAACCAAAATGCCCACTTCCTGTGTCCGCTCCCAACAACGGGTTGTTTAATGAATATTATTGATGATTATTTCAGGACACAAACCCAAATTTTGCAAGTTGGAACAGATAAATCCTGGGAGCGCGTGTTCAGCATGAACACCGGCAGAGAGCTGCTTCAGTGTTGTAATAAGAGCCAAATCAACAACATGATCCAGCATCACTTCAGTGAGCTTTGTGTTTAGACCTGAGCTCCTGGATAGCTGCATGTGCGGGATTAGGTGTGCATTTCAACAGAATCCGTGGCCTCGCCCATTCCCCCTCAGCCACTCGCTCCCCGCTCCCTCCCTCTCGCAGTCTCCTTCCCCTCCCTATCTTGTCTCTCTCTTACCCGCTTTCCCCGTGCGGGGAAAAAAGGCTGCGATTGCGGGAGGGAGCGGAGTGAAGTGAGGCCGGGAATTAGTCGTGTTCACGCGGCAAGCCGAGTGCTGACGTAGGCTGCGTATGCGCAGCACCAGACTGGCAGCAAGTGTCTGTTCTGCGCATGTGCGAAATTTGGAGCGTTCTAATGACGTCGGCATGAGGGGTGGGGGCTGCATTGTCAGGAGTCACTTTGATAAAGGAAAGCATTCCATATGCCTTCTTCACCACTTTATCTACCTGTCCAGTCACCTTCATGGACCTGTGGACATGCACTCCAAGGTCTCGCATTTCCTCTACCCCTCTCAATATCCTCCAGTTTATTGTGTATTCCCTTGTTTGCCCTCCCCAAATGCATTATCTTACACTTTTCCGATTGAATTCCATTTGCCACTTCTCCACCCACTCATCCAAACCATTGATATCATTCTGGAGTCTACAGCTAATCTCTTCACTATCAGCTACATGGCCAATTTTTGTGTCATCTACAAATTTCCCAATCATGCCTCCCACATTTAAGTCCAAATCATTACTAAATACCACAAACAGCAAGGGACCCAACACTGAGCCCTGTGGAACACTACTGGAAACTGGCTTCCATTCACAAAAACATCCATCAACCATTACCCTTTGTTTCCTGTCACTGAGCCAATTGTGGAAACAACTCGCCACATTCCCCTGTATCTCATGGGCTTTTACTTTTCTGAGCAGTCTGCCATGTGGGACCTTGTCAAATGCCTTACTAAATCCATGTAGAAAACATCCACTGCACTACCCTCATCAATCCTCCTTGTTACTACCCCAAAAAATTCAATTAAGTTGGTAAGACATGACCTTCCCTTAACAAATCCATGCTGACTATCCCTGGCCTTGAAACCAGAAAAAAAAAGTGTTTTAGTACCTGTCGCACCACTCCCTCTAGACTTTTGCACTTGAACTATAGAAAGTGTTGGGTGTTGTTGTTGTATTTAGTAGCGTAACAGGGACGTTCTGGAGAAAGTCTCAGACGCAGGATAAGGTCAACCAAGAGCTGTTTATTATTTACATAATACTATATACACTGTCATCAAGCCTCCTAAGCTAGCATCCTTCATGCTGCTCTCTCTTCTCTCCAGCCTAACCTCATGTGACTATGACATCATAACTCTTACAGTGGGAAGGGTTGCTCTCACTGTCTTCAGCAGTAACCCTTTGCAGACTTATACTACATCTCCCCCCCAAGATTTTATCCAACATTTTATTAAACATATTTACATGCTTATCTACTCCCCTCTCTCCCCCCCAAATCTCTGACTTCACAGATTTAATTGGTTAGGAGGTTTGACAACTCTCCCCAATCTGGTTGTGGCTTGACTGGGATGATCCATAGTCTTCCTTGGGAGTCTGGATTGCTGACTTGGTTGCTCTTTCCTACAGATTGTAGCCTTCTGTTCAGATTGGGTTTGTTCCTCTTCATCCGGATCTTCTAAATGAATGACTGGCTGGATCGCAGGTCAAAGCACCTTGAAACTCTTTTCAGTGCCAAGTGCACAGTGCATGATACTGCCATCGAACGCATCCAACAACAACCTGTCAAAGAAGAACTGGATGAGAGCCCAACTCTGGAGGAAACTCTGACTGCCATCAACCAGATGAAGAGCAACAAAGCCCCTGGAGTCGATGGAATTCCACCCGAAGTCTTGAAGCATGGTGGCCCTGCCCTATACACCAAGCTCCATGAGTTTTTCACGGCCTGCTGGAAACAGGGTAGGATTCCACAGAATCTTCGTGATGCCATTATCATCACCTTGTACAAAAACGAAGGAGAAAAATCAGCCTGCTCCAACTACTGTGGGATCACCCTCCTTTCTATTGCTGGGAAGATCCTGGCTAGAATACTTCTGAACAGGCTTGTGCCTAACCATTGTGGAAGAAAACCTCCCAGAGAGACAGTGTGGTTTCAGAGCAAACAGAGGAACCACAGACATGGTATTTGCACTCAGTCAATTACAAGAAAAGTGTCGTGAGCAAAACAAAGGTGTACGTCACTTTTGTAGACCTCACCAATGCATTTGACACTGTGAGCAGAGATGGACTTTGAAAAGTCCTTGAAAAACATGGATGCCCATCTAGGTTCCTGGCCATGGTTAAGCAGTTTTATAAAAATCAGTACGGACAAGTCGAGCACAACAGCGACTTCTCGAGTTTCTTCCGAATCTCCAATGGCATGAAGCAGGGTTGTGTGCACCCCACTATTCACCATCTTTTTCAACATGATGCTGCAGCAGGCAACGGAAAACCTTAAGGAGGGAGTTTTCGTATGCTTCCGGACTGATGGAGGCTTTTTCAACCTCAGGCGTCTTCAGACTCACACAAAGACACAAGAAAAACTCATCCGTGAGCTTATTTTTGCCAATGACTGTGCTCTCCTGGCCCACAGTCAGTCAGACCTGCAACATAGAACAACACATTTTTCTGAGGCAGCACAACTCTTCGGACTAAAGAAAACTGAAGTCCCGCATCAGCCTGCAGCCCAAGAAGACTATAGACCACCAAGCAATGTCATTGAGGGAACCGAGCTGAATGTTGTCAAACAACTTTCCTATATGGGGAGCATCATCTCATTTGATGCCACCATAGACAAGGAAGTGGACAATAGGCTTCCAAAAGAAAACAGCGCATTCGGCAGACTCTACAAATGAGTGTGGAGCAAACACGGCCTCAGAACACAGATCAAACACAAAGCATACAAAGCCATAGTCCTCACCACCCTTCTGCATGGCACCGAGTCATAGGTCCTATACCGCTGTCATGTATGCCTTCTAGAACACTTCCATCGGCGCTGCCTCCACAGCATCCTCAAAATCTGCTGGCAGGGCCGCATCACAAACATTGAAGTCCTGGAAACAGCCAACATCACCAGCATCAAGGCCATCCTTCTGCAAAGCCAACTGCATTGGGTGGGTCTCGTTGCCCGGATGGACAACAGTCGCCTGCCCAAGATCGTGTTGTATGGAGAGCTGACCATGGATAAAAGGAACAGAGGGGCCCCATGCAAACATTTCAAGAATTCTATGAAGAAGTCCCTCTCGACCAACGCCAGTGAGAAACACAAGCCATAGGTTGTGATGGAGAAGCTACATTGGGGGTACTACAGACACCTTTGAACTAAGTGAAGAACCAGCATGAAAGGGAAAAGAGAAGGATAGATCCAATTGCTCCCAGTAGCGACTACACCTTCATTTGCACCCGCTGTAGGAGAATCTGCCGGTCATGGATAGGCCTGACTACATAGAAACATAAAAACATAGAAAAATAGGAGCAGGGGTAGTCCATTTGGCCCTTCGAGCCTGCACTGCCATTCAATACAATCATGGCTGATCATCCAAACTCAGTACCCTGTTCCCGCTTTCTCCCCATATCCCTTGATCCCTTTAGCCCTAAGAACTATATCTAACTCTTCCTTGAATATATTTAATGATTTGGCCTCAACTGCTTTCTGTAGTAGAGAATTCTACAGGTTCACCACTCTCTGGGTGAAGAGATCAAGCCACCAGTGGGCCTGCAACCAGTGAGTTCAACCTTCCCAAAATCTTCGTCCGCGAAGAAATATCGAGAGAGCATTGTGACAGGACTACTGTCAGAGAGCAAGAATAACATTGATCCACATTTTACAATAAAGCAGGGCATTGGTTTGAAACAACTTTCACTGTTATGAATACCAATGAATTCCTTTGAAATATAGTAATTTCTTGTTAGGTAGACAAATGTGGTGCGCACAGCAAGATCCTGCAAACAACAGTTGAGATGAATGGCCATTTAATAGATTTAATAGTTTTTTGTTGCTTGAAAGTAGAATATTAATCGGGAAAATTCACCACTCTTAGAATAGTGCTACAGGATTTTTTATCTCCAGAGACAGGGCCTTGTCCAAAGTGCATCACCTTTGGAAAAACCTAGATTAAAAATCCAAGAGGGAGCCTGGAATCATCAAAGAATGCTGGAAATACTCAGCAGGTCTGGCAGCATCTGTGGAGAGAGAAGCAGAGTTAACGTTTCAGGTCATTTACCCTTCTTCAGAACTAGCAAATATTAGAAATGTAAAAGGTTATAAGCAAGTAAAGCGGGGGTGGGGCAAGAGATAACAAAGGAGAAGGTGTAAATAGGACAAGGTCACAGAATAGCTGACCAGAAGGTCTTGGAGCAAAGGCAAACAATATGTTAATGGTGTGTTGAAAGACAAAGCATTAGTACAGATAGGGTGTTAACAGACTGAAAATTGAACAGCCGCAAGTACAAACATGAAAAAAAACAGTGGGTAAGCAAACTGAACAAACTAGGATGAAATAAAATAAAATAAACACAAAAAATATATTTAAAAAAAGGAAAAAGAAATAAATAACTGAAAATAAAAGTAAAATGGAGCCCATCATGCTCTGAAATTATTGAACTCAATGTTCAGTCCGGCAGGCTGTAGTGTACCTAATCGGTAAATGAGATGCCGTTCCTCGAGCTTGCGTTGATGTTCACTGGAACACTGCAGCAATCCCAGGACAGAGGTGTGAGCATGAGAGCAGGGGGGAGTGTTGAAATGACAAGCAACTGGAAGCTCAGGGTCCTGCTTGTGGACTGAGCGGAGGTGTTCCACAAAGTGATCACCCAGTCTGTGTTTGGTCTCCCCAAAGGGAATGATCCCTTCGGAATGCTGACAGGGGAAGGGAGGGGAAGATGCCTTTGGTAGTGGCATCACGCTGGAGGTGGCGGAAATGGCGGAGGATGATCTTTTAGATGTGTAGGCTAGTGGGGTAGAAAGTGAGGACAAGGGGGACCCTGTCGCGGTTCTGGGAGGGAGGGGATGGGGTGAGGGCAGAAGTGCGGGATATGGGTCGGACTAACATTATAAGCCCACTGACTCCCACAGCTACCTCGACTACACTTCTTCACACCCTGCCTCCTGTAAGGACTCCATTCCATTCTCCCAGTTTCTCCGTCTCCGACGCATCTTCTCTGATGATGCTACCTTCTATGACAGCACTTCTGATATGTCTTCCTGCCCATTTACCTCCTCTCTCCTCACTATCCCTGGCCCCAAACACTCCTTTCAGGTGAAGCAGCAATTTACTTGTACTTCTTTCAATTTAGCATACGGTATTCGCAGCTCACAATGTGGTCTCCTCTACACTGGGGAGACCGAACGCAGACTGGGTGACCACTTTGCAGAACACCTCCGCTCAGTCCACAAGCAGGACCCTGAGCTTCCGGTTGCTTGCCATTTCAACACTCCCCCCCTGCTCTCATTCTCACATCTCTGTCCTGGGATTGCTGCAGTGTTCCAGTGAACATCAACGCAAGCTCGAGGAACGGCATTTCATTTACCGATTAGGCACACTACAGCCTGCCGGACTGAACATTGAGTTCAATAATTTCAGAGCATGATGGGCTCCATTTTACTTTTATTTTGAGTTTTTTTTTCTTTTTCCTTTTTTTAAACATATTTTTTGTGTTTATTTTATTTTATTTCATCTTAGTTTGTTCAGTTTGCTTACCCACTGTTTTTTTTTCATGTTTGTATTTGCGGCTGTTCAATTTTCAGTCTATTAACACCCTATCTGTACTAATGCTTTGTCTTTCAACACACCATTAGCATATTGTTTGCCTTTGCTCCACGATCTTCTGGTCAGCTATTCTGTGACCTTGTCCTATTTACACCTTCTCCTTTGTTATCTCTTGCCCCACCCCTGCTTTACTTGCTTATAACCTTTTACATTTCTAATATTTGCCAGTTCTGAAGAAGGGTCACTGACCTGAAAAGTTAACTCTGCTTCTCTCTCCACAGATGCTGCCAGACCTGCTGAGTATTTCCAGCATTTCTTGTTTTTATTTCAGATTTCCAGCATCCGCAGTATTTTGCTTTTATTGAATCATCAAAGTTCTGACTCAGAAGTGACAGTGTTACCAACTGATTTAAGACAACTAATGCTATGAGCTGTAATAATGTTGAAGATTTATTTTACTGGATATTACAGGTAATAGCACATTAGATCAACTAACTGATCTGTAAGGCATTATCAAGGTCCAAAGATTCACTTGGTGTAAATATGCAAACTACTAATGTAGAAAGGCCAGGTACAAAATTTAATCTGTATTCTCTGTTCCTGGAAAGAAACTTCATTTTACGGTGATCAGATCATTGGTATGGCATATGGAACCTATTCCAGACACTGGCAGAACTGGTTTCTCATGAATCGTTGGCATTCAAACAACAGGAGTTGCAACAATAACAAATCACATTTCATTACTGCTGTAAAACCTTCTGCAGCATCAGTTACTCTGCACTGCCGCCACAATGCATAACTGTGTCAATCCTTGTATAAGTTTAAAATAAAATCTGTCCTCTACTGAAGATGCGGACAGATCCTTAGGTATAGTTTCACAAGCTCTTGCTTAAGTGGCCATGGTCCACAGGTGGGTGTTGACATACTATTCGACAATGAGGGTCATCAGTCCCTCAACTGTTCCTGGCTATACCTTATATACAAACATGGTAACTTTCCATCAGGGGGTACAGAATCGTGATCAGCAATGGGCATGCTACTGATTTTTCCCTTCCCTTACACTGGGGCTTTGAGTTTCATTATAGCCTGGTTTGTATGGCTCAGTAGTACACTATATGATGAATTTACTCACTAAACCATCTGGGAAACCAATTCCATAAGGGTAATTTTTCAACTTTATGGTCTAGGCATGTAACTAACAGTTGGAAAACTGAGCACAGTACATGTTTGATATATGCTCCTAATGAGTAAAGCTCCCACCAGGAGCACAAAGTTAGAAAATTGCCCTCATGAGTTTATTATTTGTAATTTGTATCTCATTGTTCTTCCATATTCAAGCTGTAGGTGAGTATCTCTGATACTCTGATACTGAAGTGATCTGATTGAAAATCAAATGTGCTGCTTTAAATAAGAAGAAAATAATGCTAGGCTTTTACAACTGCCCATCTACAGAATTGTCATGGTTTGGAATGCCTGAGTTGCCTGCCGCTATTAGGAGACAGTTTAATCAGTTCTTGGACAGGTTGCTACTTTGAAAGCTTCTTTACAACAGGATGCTATATTTTGTGGGGAGGGAAGGAGCAGGGCAACACTGGGGCAGAATAACTGATGAGGTTGTCCCTATCGCAGTAACACAACTAACCTTACATGCTAGGCTAAGGATTGGCGAGGTTGTCACCTGAACCCTTTGGAATGTACAAGAAAAGCTCATGCTGCTGATATTCCACTTGCTGCAGTGGAAGAGGCTCTAGTGGGCTTGTTGCTTTATAGCTAGGACAGGCATAGTGCACAAGGCTGTTTCACCAACATTCTTCACAGAAGCACAGCAAGCGAGGACATGATGTGAATGTCAAACTGTTATTAATCATGACAGTCAGTCCTTATTTAGATCCAAACTGGCAGGTCATTAACACTCTCCATGTGTGTTCGTGCTAGAAGACTGTTAAGGTGCTTCATCCAAATACCTTTTGTTTTTCTTCTTGAGGGGTAAAAAACAAATTGTCGATCAAAGATGAATTACAATAAAGATGTTCCATACCAACTATATAATTTTCAAACTGAATAATTAATCAGTCAATGAAAATATCAATCAAGTCTTTTACATGCATTATACCAAAAATATTACCATTTTCTAGTTAATTGTAGTTCCAGTGTTTTCTATTGTCACAAATACTACTTCCTCAGCTCATTCTAACAGCTCATTTACTGCACTAGGTCACTTCCAATAGCAACAGCGTCATCAGAGCTTGTAAAATAAGCAAAGTGATAACAGTTCTCGCCACAAGATGTGTAGGAGGAGGGGTTGATTTTTATCCCAGTGTAAATTGGATGGGAGAAACATGCACTGTACTCACCAGAGAATTAACCACTACTGGCATTTCTATAGTATCTAAAATGTAGTTTAAAAAGTGGTGAATGAGTAGTCCTAAGTCTGTTTTTGGCAGTGTTGAGTGAAAGAGTACCTTGACCAAGATACTGACTGACAGATATGCCCACTCTTCTTTTTGAATAATGTCATGGGATCTTTATTGTCCACCTGAGCCATCAGAATAGGCAGATGAACCCTTAATTTAATGTGCCACCTCAAATGGAGCATGGACAATGTAGCACTCTCTCAACACCTCACTGAGGTGTCAGCCCAGATTATCTGCTCATTCCTAATAGTGGCCTTGAATCTTTAATCTTCTGGCTCAGAGATGAGAGCAACTACAAATATATTAAGTGGATACAAGGAAGTATATGGCATGACAGAGGTCCAGCTTAATTCTCCTTCCAATTTTCATCCATACCTTGCGAGAAAGCACCTCAGCAATCTATTTAGTATCTCCCAGTGATAGCCTGCAAAAGTTTGGGGAATCGTACGTGTGAAGAATTCAACTTATATGTGTCGGTGCTCTCTTACAGCTCATTAGTACAAATATGTACCACACAAACAAGTTCTGAAATACCTTTGACAATTGCCACTGATTTAAAAGAATTAAAATCATTATTTCCTCCAAAATTCAAAACCATACAAAATAGCATAGCCTACTTTGCAATTAATACAATACTCACTGCAGCTTCTCTCTGGTTAACTCCATAACTGATTACTGCACACAGCAAGATGAAGGAATTGTACCTGGTTACTTGCAATAATTGTACATTTTAAACAGCGACATTAATATCGTACATTTATGTATGAATAAGGACAGGGCAAATACCAACATTCTGATAAGGCAACATCTCGGATTGAAAATTGAATTCCTGAATAGTTTTCCATATTTGGTTATTGTTAGCTTCTGTTATAGAGTGAGGACTGCATTCCTTCTGACAAGCACTGGAATGCCAGGCTGATGTTGCCAAGTTATACTTGTTAACTACTTGTTAATAACTCCATAATAATTTGTTTTACTATTTTCCTTTGTACCTGTCTGCATATAATTATTTTATCTAGTTTCTAATCTAGAAAACATCTCAAATGTGCTGTTTCCACAAAAAACAAAGTGCACATCGAAACATAATCTCCTGAAATAATAAGGTTGCAGCAGCTTTCATGTTGGATCTCACATCTTCTGCCAGCAAGCCTGATACTTACTAAATATGTCTGCAAGATATTACATCAGCCAAAGCATCAAAAATAGCAGAAGGTCTGACCATCATTTTCCAGTCCTCACTGGATACAGGTGTGGTGCGGAGGATTGGAGAACTGCTAACGTTGTACCTCTGTTTAAAAAGGGAGCGAGGGATAGACTGAATAATTACAGGCCAATCAGTCTAATCTCAGTCATGGGCAAATTATTAGAATCTATTCTGACAGACAGGATAAACTGTCACTTTGAAAGGCACAGGTTAATCAAGGATAGTCAGCATGGATTTGTTCAGGGAAGATCTTGTTTGACCAACTTGATCGAATTTTTTGAAGAAGTAATAAGGAAGATTAATAAGGGTAGTGCAGTTAATGTGGTCTACATGGATTTTAGCAAGGCTTTTACAAGGTCTCACATCGCAGACTGGTTAAAAAAAAAGCCCATGAGATCCAGGGAAATGCAGCAAGGTGGATACCAAATTGGCTCAGTGGCAGGAAACTAAGGGTAATTGTTGACAGGTGTTTTTGTGACTGGAGGGCTGTTTCCAGTGGCGTTCCAGGGCTTAGTACTGGGTCCCCTGCTTTTTGTGGTATATGTTAATGATTTGGATGTAAATGTAAGGGACATGATCAAGAAGTTTGCAGACAAAACAAAGATTGGCAGTGTGGTTGATAGCGAGGAGGATAGCTGTAGGCTGCAGGAAGATATTGATGGTCTGGTCAGGTGGGCAGAAAATTAGCAAATGGAATTCAACTCGGAGAAGTGTGAGGTGAAGTGCATTTGGGGAAGTCAAATAAGGCAAAGGAATTCACGATTAATGGGAAAATACTGAGGTGTAGAGGAAGTGAGGGACCTTGGAGTGAATGTCCACAAATCCCTGAAGATAGCAGGATAGGTCAATAAGGTGGTTAAGAAGGCATATGGAATCCTTTCCTTTATTAGTCAAGGTATGGAATATAAGAGCAGGGAGGTTATGGTGGAACTGTACAAATCATTGTTTAGGCCACAACCTGAGTACTGTGTGCAGTTCTGGTCACCTTATTCTAGAAAGGATGTAATTGCACTAGAGAGGGTACAGAGGAGATTTATGAGGATGTTGTCAGCACTGGAAAAATGCTGCTATGAGGAAAGATTGGATAGGCTGGGGTTGTTCTCCTTGCAACAAAGAATGCTGAGGGGAGATCTGATTGAAATGTACAAAATTTTGAGCGGCCTGGATAGAGTGCATGTGAAGGGCCTATTTACTTTAGCAGCGAGGTCAGTGACTAGGGACATAGATTTAAAGTGATTGGTAGAAGAATTAGAGGGGAGTTGAGGAAATTTTTTTTCATCCAGAGGGTAGTGGGGGTCTGGAACTCACTGTCTGAAAGGTTAGTTGAGACAGAGACCCTCACCTCATTCAAAAGGAGTCTGCATATGCACCTTAAGTGCTGTAATCTGCAGGGCTACGGACCAAATGCTGGAAGGTGGGATTAGAATGGGTGGATCGTTTTTCAGCTGGCACAGACACAATGGGCCAAATGGCCTCTTTCTGTGCCTTAAACATTCTGTGATTCTGTGGTCAACTCAGCATGACCTTCACTGACAGATTTTATGCTTTAAATGCAGAGCTTCTTCCATTGTACACTCAGTTAACTTGAACAGTTAGTAATACTAGCTAGCTAATACTGACTAGCTGACAGTAATCAATGGGGAAGTTTTAGTCGCTAAGGAAAAGTATATTGGGAGCAAGTGGAGATAAAAAAAAGTTTAAATTTGAAACCCAACCCCAATCTGTCTCTAACCAGCCCACATCTGGTTTTATTGGAGGTAAGACAAGGGACGGGTGATCAAGCCACTCTTGGGATGCAACCTGGTCATAAAGGCTCTTAAAGAGGTCGTATAGCTCCATTTTTAATTTATTTTTAACACAATGAGGCTGGGATTTCTGGGGATCTGGAAGCCCGATAGGTAAAAGGAGGCGAGAAGGGTTGGATCCATGAGGTTAGTGCATTTACAACACTGTTTGTGGGCTGGGAGGAGCAGGCTCAACAAACTTACTTCTTTACAACCCCAACCCCCAACCCCCAACCCCCTTGCGATCTCCTACTCTCCCTAGCCCAATCTCCAACGCCCGCAACCCGATCTCCAACTCCATCCACTGCCAGCAACCTTTGACTCCCCACACTCCCCATGATCTCTGACTCCTCCATCCCACCACAATCTCTTACTTCAGCAACACTCCCCTGTGATCTCCTACTTACCCTGCATCTGCTCCTCGGTTGCTTTCCTGCCTGACAGGCCGCCAACTATCCTGTCATGTCACAAAACTGCTGAAGAAAATGTGAAAAAATGTAAAATGAAAAACTGTTCTAACTCGTGAAAGGATCGAGAATGAGAGGGCAAAGGTTTAAAGTGAATGGCAAAAGAAGCAAAAGCGACATGAGGAACAACTTCTTCACGCAGCGAGTGGCTAGGTTCTGGAATGCGCTGCCTAACAGTGTGGTGGAGGCAGGTTCAATCGAGGCCTTCAAAAGGGAATTAGACTGTTATCTGAAAAGGAAGAATGTGCAGGGTTACGGGGAGAAGGTGGGGGAATGGCATTAGGTGAATTGCTCATTCGGAGAGCCGGTGTGGACACGATTGGCCGAACGGCCTCCTTCTGTGCTGTAACAATTCTGTAATTCCATGAATTCCTGCAGTTAAATTCTTCAGAACGTCTGGGAAACCCTTACTTCCAGGTTTCCTGTCTGGAAATTCTCCGCCTTTCCCAGATCTCTTTATGGCCTTGAGTAAATACTGGAGCCCTAGTTGCTAACCCTGGTCCCTCCATAACCGCCACCATTTGTCATGTGCTCTCTAGCTTTCTTTATTGGCCAGCTAGCTCGACAAAATCAATGGCCTTACTGCAGATTTTCTCCCTTGCCAATGATAATGACCTCAGTGTAGTCTGTTCTGCTCCGAAAATTATTTCATGATCTTAAAAATCTACCTTTACTTAAAGATTGTGACTGATGCACAACCTGCTCTATCAGAGACATTGACTTTGCTTCTCTTTGTTTAAAATTGGGCGTTTCCAGCTAGAAACATTACGATTCTAAATACATTGTACTGCATGATATCTCCGAGGTTTATCCTGGTCACTTTAAATCACTGAAACACTACAGACTTCTTGATGTAACGTATATATCCAATCCACTCTGCACATTGCAGTCACATCACTATGTGTTGTCTTTCCAAGACATAGACATTAAAAGGAAGCAATGAATGAGTGAAACCTCAACCTGTTAACATTGCTGGGATCAAAGAACAATCCAAATCTTTCTGGCACAGAATTCCTTAATTTTCCTGTTCTTACCACTGCCTGATTATCCTCATTTTTGGTGATATATTCAGTTCCTGAGGTCTAACAAGTTATGATTGAAGCATTTTTGTCAAAAATTTAAGAAATAAGAACTTGCACTTACATAGCATATTCAAATCCTTAGGACATCCAAAGGGCATCGCAGCCAATAAATGAGCTTTGAACTGGAAGTCCCGATTTTAACACCCTGCACCTGAGGAGTATAAGTGGGTTTGAAATAGAGCCAGAGTACTCTTCCCATTCATGCCACATTCCTGCCCATCGCCAATACAACACACAGCTTTTGGGAGGCAGCAAAGCTACTCGCCTTGAGCAGGCAGACGAGGGCCTCATAAATATTAAAATTCAGAGTAATTCAGAATGGTTCCCCCTGCCTCCACATTAAAACTGCAGTGGCAAGCGCTCGCTTTTCAATCATTTGTCTCCCCCTACCCCCGCCAACCCATCCCAAATTATCCGTGGGATGACGCAGATTCATGCCTACAGCTCACTAAGTTTATTCCAATGAGGCCTGAGAACAAATTTAGGACTGGCCTCTCTCTTCTGATGCACAAGTCTAGTGATCATTATCATCTTGTTATTGGGCGCAATCGGCTTTGGGCCCCAGTGAGTTTTGCAGCTACTGCTTGGTTGACAAAAGAGATAGAGAATAAGATGAAGCAGAAAAAGGGGCAGGTGACAGACATCAGGTTGATAATATAAGTGAGAACCAGGCTGAATATAGAAAGTTCAGAGAGGTAGTGAAAAAGGAAATAAGAGAAGCAAAGAAAGAACATGAGAAGACACTGGCAACTAACATAAAGCAGAATTCAAAAGTCTTCTATAGGCATAAAAATAGTAAAAGAGTAGTAAGAGGAGGACTGGTGTCAATTAGAAACTGAAACGGGGATCTATACATGGAAGCAGAGGGCGTGGCTGAGATACTAAATGAATACTTTGCAACTGGCTTTACCAAGGAAGAAGATGCTGCCAAAGTCATGGTGAAGGAGGAGATAATTGAGATACTGGATGGGCTAAAAATTGATAAAGCGGAGTTATTAGAAAGGTTGGCTGTACTTAAAATTGGTAAGTCACCAGGAGCGGATAGGATTCATCTGACAATCCTAAGGGAAGTAAGGACAGAAATTTGGGAGGTACTGGGCATAATCGTCCAATTCTCCTTAGATACGGAGATGGTGTCAGAGGACTGGAGGATTGCAAATGTTACACCCTTGTTCAAAAAGTGTGTAAGGATAAATACAGCAAATACAGGCCAGTCTGTTTAAGTTCGGTGGTGGGAAAGCTTTCTGAAAAGATAATCCAGGACAAAAGTAACAGTCACTTGGACAAGGGTGGATTAATTAATTAATTAGAGAAAGCCAGCAGGGATTTGTTAAGGGCAAATTGTCTTTAACCAACTTGATTGAGTTTTTTGTTAAGGTAACAGAGAGGGTGGATGAGGATAATACAGTTGATGTGGTCTATATGGACTTCCAAATGGCATTTGATAAAGTGCCACATGCAGACTTGTCAACAAAGTTGAGGTCCATGGTATAAAAGGACAGTGGCAGCATGGATGCAAAATTGGCTGAGTGACCAGAAACAGAGAGTAAATGGTTTCTTTTGGACTGGAGGAAGTTATACAGTGGTGTTCCCCAGTACTGGGACCATTGCTGTTTTTGATATATATTAATAACTTGTACTGGGTGTACAGGGCAGAATTTGAAAATTTGCAGATGACACAAAACTTGGAAGTATTGTGAACTGTGAAGAGGAGAGTTCAAGAGGACATAGACAGGCTGCTGGAATGGACGGACATGTGGCAGAAGAAATTTAATGCAGAGAAATGTGAAGTGACACATTTTAGTAGGAAGAATGAGGAGAAGCAATATAATTGCTGATTGCAGGACTTCTTGAAAACTTGAAGTAAATTTAAGGTTTAAAAAAGTTCACTTTGCACCAGTTGCAATAATATTGCAGCTGATGTGAAGCCCAACTGCCTGCTCCTGGTAATTTCATACTCCACTCACATACTGGACCACTGCCAGTTCAGCCACAGTTACAATCTGTTTCCTGCATCTCTACAGATCAGAAACTGCTTTTGCAGCAACACAGAACACACACTTTAACCCCAAGATCAATGCCTTAATCACAACTGCTGATCCCGATCAGATAATTGCCAAATTAGGTGTTCGCTATTTTTACAACCTTAAATAATTTCTGGCAGAAGTTTGTAGGCATGGTGCTATGTTTTCTGTGTTTTGGTAAAGTCTCTGAAAACCAGTTTTGTACATAGTGAGGCCCAAACCCACATAAATTGTAAGTAGCAGTAGAAAGTTCAAATTGTTGGGGCTGATTTTGTGTTTTTGCCAGATATCGAATTTGAGCAATGTGATGGGCACATCTGCCCATGCCGTTGGCAAGAAGTTCTATACTCTCTGATGGTTGGGCTTCAATAGCTTTCTCTTGTTGAGCTTATCATGCATTTTGAGCACGGATGGATAACTCGCTGTTTGGGAGAGCATGATATCCAGGCTTGCCTGATGTTCATTTAAAAAAAGCTTGTGAAGCTTGTGTCCCTTAAAGTGGAACCTGCCAAAGTGGTTGTTTGAGGTAGGTGCAATTTTTAAACACTTTCTCAGAAGAGCTTTGACTTCGAGGCCTCCCTGTGCTTCTGATAGTTCTGTGGAGGTGTTGCTGGAGCAGGTGAGGACCACAAGGAGGTCCTCTTTCATCTGATGACAGACAGTTGCCCATGCAAACCAGCCAGCAGGTACGGAGAGAGGCTGCTGAGTTGGTCAGTGCCTCCAGCATCACACCCAGACCTGGTTGCAGTGCAGGAAAGGATTCAACGATTTGACCAGCGCCAAAGTGAGAATTTTATTTTCAGCTGCCTTTTTCTCTGAATAAAACCTTATTCATTTTTTTGCCTGATTCTATTCCTGTGAAGCGTTTTACTATGTTAAAGATGCTGTGTTCATGCAAGTTGTAATTGTTGTTGCTGTTGCAATGCCACATTTTCCATTCAGCACTTTTAACTCTTCCTTCCCCCACTGCATGTGCTTCCAATCACAACACAACACAACACCGCACCACATTTCTTTCTTTTATCATCACACACTCAGCACCTGCTACTGTCCTCTGAAATGGCACAAACAACACTCTGCAGCTATCTGGTTACAAATACAATGTGTCTCACTGTTCTACATACGAACATACGGTTTAGGAGCAGGAGTAGGCCATTCAGCCCTTCAAGCCTGCTCTGCCATTTGATAAAATCATGACTGATCTGATTGTGGCCTCAACTCTCCTTTCCGGTCTACCCTCTATACCTTTTGACTCCCTTGTCAATCAAGAATCTATCTAACTCAGCCTTAAAAATATTCAACGACCCAACCTCCACTGCAGGAGACAGGGGAGGAGACAGGCCCTCGATCCCACCGCACCCCCGCCACTCATCACAATTCTCCATGTCCCCCCCCGTGACAGTGGCTGGAGTAAAGCCAATGTACGACAATGTCAATACCATTCATTCGCTTCCCACCCAGTCTAACGTGAAAGAGTTGGCATCATTCCTCGGCACTACAAACTTTTATCACAAATTTGTGCTTCAGGACACAGAGATCACGGAGACTTTTCAAAAGCCACTGTTCAAAGATACAAAATGGGAATGGACAATTGCACAGCAAACAGTGTTTGACATGTTTAAGGCAAAGCTAGCATCTCCACCAATCCTCACGCCTTTCAACCCACATGCGGAAACGCATGTCACATCAGACACGTCAGGAAATGCAGTAGGAGCTGTGCTCTCACAGTACTTTGCAGGAAGTGAACAACCGATCATGTATGCATCACACCTGTTGTCAGAAACTGAAGGCAAATACTCCACTGGAGAGCTGGAAGCACTAACCTGCATCTATACTTGTGAACATTCATACATATATCTCTATGGTAGGAAGTTCACCCTCTGCACCAATCATCAAGCGCTGACTACATTGTTAGCCACGTCAGGGTCTGGTCATCGGCCTCTACGCATCTACCAATGGCCTGATCGCCTTCATTAGTACAACTTCAAGGTCAGGTTCACGCAACTGAGTAGCTGACATGCTTAGCCACACTATGATCACAGACAGCATTCGCAATGATGAAGTGACTTGCAACATTGAACACTACCTAGTCGCAGCGATTTCGCATGCGACTGCAAATCTTGCGACACGAGAGGAGTTGAAGGCAGAGTCGGCATCAGACAGCAGAAAGTCATCCAGTACCTAAAACCCGATTGGCCTCGTGAAATAAAGGAACAACTGGTCCCAAACTACAGAGCACGCAATGAGCTTGCATTGTTTGATGACAGCTGTATCGCATGGGGAACTCAAGCGGCTATCCCAAAAGCACTACAGGAATGAATATTGCATCTTGCCCATGAAGGACATCCGGGTGTTGTTAAGATGAAACAGCGATCTCGTGAAGCAGTCTGGTAGCCAGCAATACATCGCTGCATTGAAGAATTCATCAGAAACTGCGTAGCACGTACACTAAGTGAAAAATCGTCTAAACCGTGTCCCTCACCTCTACAACGGACCCCATGGCCAACAAAACCATGGTAATAACTCCAAGTAGATATTTTCGGAGAAGTACATGCAGCCCCTAGCAATCAATGTTTTTTGCTTGCTCTTCACGATCTGCGTAGCAAGTGGCCGGAAATCACTACAAAAAATTCCATAACCACCACTTCGGAGATTGACATTCTAGGCAAGTTGTTAGCAAAGTGGGGTTTACCGGAGACTATCACTACGGGCAACGGACCGCAGTTTGTTTCCAGTCAGTTCACGGAGGTCATAGCAAGCTATGGAATTCATCGCCATTGACATTGTGACACAACCTGCAATCGAATAGTGGCATTGAACGTTTCAGCAGGGTGATCAAGGATAGTTTGAGAACTAGTATGTTGGAGGGGGAGACGGCTGAACAGTCCATTTGTGTCCTATTTCGAACATATCAATCCACCCCACACTCTGACCAAAAAGACAGCAGCTGAACTTATAACTGGTCGCAACATTCGCATGCCACTGGCCATTCTTCAGCTGTCACTGCCATCCAACATGAATGTCAGAGCGAAAGCAGAAAAAATCGCGAAGCGACAAGGCAAAGTAAAAGCGTACTCTGATAAGCGAACACGTGCAAGGAAACCATGATTTGCGATTGGATTTTGGGTTTGCATCAAACATCCAAATTGCAACCACAAGCGCACATCATCTCTATTGAGACCTCAACAGATCAAGCAGATGTTCGGTACCAACACTTATCTCTTGGATGACAGCACCAAGTGGAACGCAAGATGTGTGATTGTGAGAAGACCTGAAGATTTCGATGATAGTGACTACAAGGATACATTTCCTTTTCTGATCATCAAGATAATCGTGCTGAACAACAACCACATCTTCTTTGATCTCGGTGACATTGTAGGAGACCTCCATATCTCGGAGATTGGTAAGGTGTGCTTAGAGGAACAAATGGACTCTAAGAAATGATTCAATGTATACCTGTTTAATGCTTATTAAGGTTTAATTCAAAATAAGCTCTTGAGTCTACAAGGGGGAAAATATGTTGTGTTTGATTGCTCAGTGATTGTTTGCCTTGTGCCATTGTACCATTGTCTATGGTTGTAAAAAGCAATCTGGTTCACTAATGTTCTTTAGGGAATGAAATCTGCCATCCTTACCTGGTCTGACCTACATGTGACTCCAGACCCATAGCAATGTGGTTGACTCTTAAATGCTCTCTGAAATGACCTCAGTTGTATCAAAACTGCTACAAAGTCTAAGAAAGGGAATGAAACTGGACAGAACACTCGGCATCAACCTAGGCACTGGAAACGACAACGGCAAACCCTGCCCTGTCGACCCTGCAAAGTCCTCCTTACTAACATCTGGGGGCTTGTGCCAAAATTGGGAGAGCTGTCCCACAGACTAGTAAGCAACAGCCTGACATAGTCATATTCACGGAATCATACCTTACAATGTCTCTGACACCATCACCATCCCTGGATATGTCCTGGCCCACCGGCAGGACAGACCCACCAGAGGTGGCGGCACAGTGGTATACAGTCGGAAGGGAGTTACCCTGGGAGCCCTCAACATTCACTCTGGACCCCATGAGGTCTCATGGCATCAGGTCAAACATAGGCAAGGAAACCTCCTCAGCTGATGAATCAATACTTCTCCATGTTGAACACTAATTGGAAGCACTGAGGGTAGCAAGAGCTCAGAATGTATACTGGTTGGGGGAATTCAATGTCCATCACCAAGAGTGGCTACTGACTGAACTGGCTGAGTCCTAAAGGACATAGCTGCCAGACTGGGTCTGTGGCAGGTGGTGAGGGAACCAGCAAGAGGGAAAAACCTACCTGACCTCATACTCACCAATCTATCTGCCACAGATGCATCTGTCCATGACAGTATTGGTAGGAGTGACCACTGCACAGACTCACAATCCTTGTGGAGATGAAATGCCATCTTCACATTGAGGATACCCTCCATCGTGTTGTGTGGCACTACCACCGTGCTAAATGGGATATCATCAAGCCAGGGACCAACCCTGGTTCAATGAAGAGTGCAGGACAGCATGCCAGAAACAGCAACAGGCATACCTAAAAATGAGATGTCAGCCTGGTGAAGATACAACACAGGACTACTTGCATGCCAAACAATGGAAGCAGCATGTGATAGACTGGGCTAAGCAATCCCATAACCAACAGATCAGATCTAAGCTCTTGCAGTCCTGCCACATCCCAGTCGTGGATGGTAGTGGACAATTAAACAACTGACAGGAGGAGGAGGCTCCACAAATATCCCATCCTCAACAATTGGGGATCCCAACACATCAGTGCAAAAGACAAGGCTGAAGCATTTGCATCCACCTTCAGCCAGAAGTGTCAAGTGGATCATCCATCTCAGCCTTCTCTTGTGGTCCCCAGCATCTGCAGCCAATCTGATTCATTCCACGTGATATCAAGAAATGGCTGAAGGCATTGGATGCAGCAAAGGTTATGGGCCCTGACAACATTCCACCAGTAGTACTGTAGACTTGTGCTCCAGAACTCGCCCTGCTCCTAGCCAAACTTTTCCAGTTCATTTACAACACTGGCATCTACCCGGCAATGTGAAAAATGGCCCAGGTATGTCCTGTGCACAAAAAGCAGGACAAATCCAACCCAGTCAATTACCGCCCCATCAGTCTACTCTCAATTATCAGCAAAGTTATGAAAGGGGTTGTCAACAGTGCTATCAAGCGGCACTTGCCCAGCAATAACCTGCTCACTGATGCTCAGTTTGGGTTCCGCCAAGATCACTTAGCTCCTGACCTCATTAGAGCCTTGGTCCAAACATGGACAAAAGAGCTGAACTCAAGAGGTGAGGTGAGAGTGACTGCCCTTGACATCAAGGCAACATGTGACCGGGTATGGCATCAAGGAGCCCTAGCAAAACTAAAGTCTATGGAAATCAAGGGGAAAATTCTCCGCTGGTTGGAGTCATACCTAGCACAAAGGGAGATGGTTGTGGTTGTTGGAGGTCAATCATGTCAGTCTCAAGACATCACTGCAGGAGTTCCTCATGGTCGTCTCCCAGGCCCAAACATCTTCAGCTGCTTCATCAATGACCTTCCCTCCATCATAAGGTCAGAAGTGGGGATGTTCACTGATGATTGCACAATGTTCAGCACCATCCGCGACTCCTCAGATACTGAAGCAGCCCATGTCCAGATGCAACAAGACCTGGACAATATCCAGGCTTGGGCTGATAAGTGGTAAGTAACATCCATGCCACACAAGTGCCAAGCAATGACCATCTCAAGCAAGAGAGAATCTAACCATCTCCCCTTGATATTCAATGGCATTACCATCGCTGAATCCCCCACTATCAACATCCTGGGGGTTACCATGAACCAGAAACTGAACTGGAGCAGGCACATAAATACTGTGGCTACAAGAGCAGGTCAGAAGCTGGGAGTTTTGCGATGAGTAACTCACCTCCTGACTCCCCAATGCCTGTCTACCATCTACAAGGCACAAGTCAGGAGTGTGATGGAATACTCTCCACTTGCCTGGATGGGTGCAGCTCCAACAACACTCAAGAAGCTCGACACCATCCAGGACAAAACAGCCTGCTGGATTGGAATCCCATCCACCACCTTCACCATTCAATCCCTGTAGTAACACACCAAGGCTCCTTCGACAGCACCTTCCAAACCTGCAACCTCTACCACCTAGAAGAACTAGAGCAGCAGATGTATGGGAACACCACCATCTGCAAGTTCCCCTCAAGCCACACACCATCCTGACTTGGAACTATATCACTGTTCCTGCACTGTCACTGGGTCAAAATCCTGGAACTCCCTTCCTAACAGCACTGTTAGTGTACCTACCCCACATGGACTGCAGCGGTTCAAGAAGGAAGCTCATCACCACCTTGTAAAGGGCAATTAGGGATGGGCAATACATGCTGGCCTAGCCAGCGACATCCACATCCCATGTACGAATACAAAAATAAATTGATGATCTGAGGAAGCAAATGTGCCTGAAGGTAACCTTTTGCAACTCTAGGATTTCAGTGAACCTATATTATAACCTATGTCATTCAATCCTCTTCAGTTCTTTTGCACAGACAACATTTGCAGCTGCAAATAACCACTGTATTCCACATGATATTTGATCATCTCTATCTGTACTTGTAAGCTTCAAACACACGCTGAAGTACGTATTTATCCAGCTCTTTTATAAAGTGGATGATCAACCCAGCATAGTGTTTTCATTTAGTGTATATACCACATATCTACTACCCAATCGAGGAAAAATGTCTTCTAATCTCTAATTTACTCCTGTTCTCTGATAAAAGTTCAGTGCCTTTAATCCTTTGACATACCTGGATCATGCCCTCTCTTGAGCTTTTTCCTGCAGTGTAAACTAGTTTAATTTAAGGCTCTTTCTTTATAATTTACATATTTAAATCATCGAATCATCCTTGCTGTTCTTCTCTAATGCATTAACGCTCATTTGAAGATAGAGTGCCCAATATCCTGAACATGGTATTACCAGTGAATGAGACAAGGTTAAAATAACCCTGGTGACATACTCAACCATGTACAAAATGTATTCCAGTAAGTGATTATTATACATACCAGCTTCACCTGATTGGAAACATTGCTTTGTTAATGGAACTTCCTGTCAAGGCATGTTAGCTATTGTAGGCCCATGGCTTTGTCCAATCCCTCAACTAACAGCCCATTTTAAAATAGGAACCATCTATCAAATGTACAGATTTATCTTGTAAGAAAGGAAGAACAAATTAATTTGCATTTGTACAGCATCTTTCATGACCTCGGGATGGATCAAAGCACTTTACAGCCAATGAAATATGTTTTGAAGAGTGGTCATTGTTGTGATGTATTGATCTAATTTGTCTGGATTGCTGTAAATGCTTTCAATTCCTTAGAGTTGTCCACCAACCACATTCCATGTGGTCATTGGCAAACTTTATACGATGTATTAAGTACCCTCCTAATATTGTTTAGAAACAATGAGGGCAAAAATCCACAGCCCTTCCAATGAGTTCCTGGTTAAATTCATAGGAGTGCAGTGGTGGAGCCACAATTAGGCCAGGGCCCTGACACATCAGGTCTCAGCTCTGCCTGCAGCCTATCTAATGCCTTATTAGGACTGGAGCATCTGCTAGTGTCAGACAAGACCTGCAGTATAGGAGAGGCAATGTCCGGAGGGCAGGAACTCCCAAGTCAGCAATTCCTATGTCCCCAAACTAGCCAGAGATCAATGCATCAGTTTGCTGAGTTGAAGCAGGAATACTAGTCTGCTGAATAGTGGCTGTGGGGCTGACCTAGGGGTCCAGGCATGGATCATGGTCTGGGTCTCCGAAGAAATAATATATTAAGCAAATGTTCAGCTTCCTTATAAAGTAGAACTATGGGGCAAAGGCGGACATACTTCTATGGGATGGTGGCATGGAGCTCTGGAACCAACAACTTGCAGCCTCTTCAGTCAAGCAGGTGCCTGAGATGTACCACTAATGGTGTAGGCATGCACATACTTTATTTAACTTAAGTGATCTCTCCCTGATTCCACAAATTTTGACGGAATAGGCACTGGCAATCACTTATCGGGTGAATCCCACTATTTATGTTGGTATGCCAGGGCTGTGGGTTTTGGGGCCCAAGGCAAATAGATAAACTAATCATATTAGACCTGTACAAAACACAAGTCGCTGCTCCCTCTCAAGGAGTTTCTAAACTATAATTGAAGTCTTTGGTGTGGTACCATATTTGGTTCTGTCACATTCATCTGTTCGACATTGTATGGTGTATGTAAATGTTTCTATTGCTCGTACCAAATCTATTCTGGAACACCAAACATCTGAATGTCTCATTCCTCACCCCTAGATGGTGGTGTTGTTTAGCAACATTGTGGTTACACCGTGGTACTTGAGAAGATTTTCTTTTACGTACTCTTGATTCAAGTTCTTTTATAAGATATTTTGTTGTCAGTGATCTGCGCTTGTCAGATGCATATGTCAGATATATATGATTATGTAGTAAATAAACAAATAGCATGCTCGTCAATATACCTCTGTCACTTTGAGTTTTTGAATTCCACCACAAGAACAAGATAAAAAATATTTTTAATTAAAAGACAAGATTTGTAATTTAAAAGGAAAGAAAATAAACAATTTGTGGTGCAGTATATATAGGTCCAGAAGAACAGAGCATACAAATATCCATGACTCGTTGGACTAGATACTACTGTCCTTGAAACAGTGTATAATTGTGATGACGCACTGCATTCTTCATCATTAGCAGTTGGCAGTGTGCCATTATGGAGTTGGAAGGCTGGTATTAATGGAGCACTGGAGCCATTGTCACTATAAAATAATTTGACCTAAAATTGGCAGGCCATTGACACTGCATTATGTTGGTGCTTCAAAGTTTTGGTCCACTAAACAGTGGAGTGTGGGTTTGCATCCCTTATGGCATTCCCAATATTGACCTTATTGTTATTGGAAACAGAAACGTAGAAAGGTATCAATAGATTTCCAAATATATGCCTGTTAAATATTGCTTTTTCCTAATAAATTTTGTCCTGAAAAATCTCATTCACGTTCAGCTCCACGGATTGTTCATTGAGTTTATCTAGTTAGTATCTGAGATGAACAGAGATGGAAGGCCCTCAGTTTATTTTCACTCAGGACAGTGATGTGGGTGATATAATTAGCCTCATCACCTCTGGACTTTGCAGGAGTAAGTCAAACCAAAATGTTATCCAGTGACCCCCCCCCCCCCCCCTCCCTTCTGGACTCCCCCTATGCCCCTAAGCTATTCTGCTGTAGTCATTTACACCTCATCTAGACCTATCTTTTGGTTCTATACTCATCTCATTATCACTTCCTTTTGCCTTGCACCATCATTCCTTTTGTTATTTTATGAGTTCCTCAGGGTAGTGTCCTGGGCCCAACCATCTTCAGCTGCTTCATCAATGACCTTCCTTCAATCATAAGGTCAGAAGTGGGGATGTTCGCTGATGATTGCACAATGTTCAGCACCATTCGTGACTCCTCAGATACTGAAGCAGCCCATGTAGAAATGCAGCAAGACCTGGACAATATCCAGGCTTGGGCTGATAAGTGGCAAGTAACATTCGCGCCACACAAGTGCCGGGCAATGACCATCTCCAACAAGAGAGAATCTAACCATCTCCCCTTGACATTCAACAGCATTACCATCGCTGAATCCCCCACTATCAACATCTTAAGGGCTACCATTGACCAGAAACTGAACTGGAGTAGCCATATAAATACCATGGCTACAAGAGCAGGTCAGAGGCTAGGAATCCTGAGGCGAGTAACTCACCTTCTGACTCCCCAAAGCCTGTCCACCATCTACAAGGCACAAGTCAGGAGTGTGATGGAATACTCTCCACTTGCCTGGATGGGTGCAGCTTCAACAACACTCAAGAAGCTCGACACCATCCAGGAGAAAGCAGCCCGCTTGATTGGCACCCCATCTACAAACATTCACTCCCTCCACCACTGACGCACAGTGGCAGCAGTGTGTACCATCTACAAGATGCAGTGCAGCAATGCACCAAGGCTCCTTAGACAGCACCTTCCAAACCCGCGACCTCTACCAACTAGAAGGACAAGGGCAGCAAATACATGGGAACATCACCACCTGCAAGTTCCCCTCCAAGTCATACACCATCCTGACTTGGAACTATATCGCCGTTCCTTCACTGTCGCTGGGTCAAAATCCTGGAACTCCCTTCCTAACAGCACTGTGGGTGTACCTACCCCACATGGGCTGCAGCGGTTCAAGAAGGCAGCTCACCTTCTCAAGGGCAATTAGGGATGGGCAATAAATGCTGGCCTGGCCAGCGTCGCCCACATCCCATGAATGAATTTAAAAAATGTTTTTATCACTCCTGTCTTCTGTCCTATCACAGAGCTTCCCTTTTGTTCTTTCACTCCACCCCATCCCTTTCCCAGGCTCCATATCTGCTTAAAAGCAGCACATCTCTAGCATCTGATGAAAGGTCACAGACCTGAAACGTTAACTTTGTTTCTCTCTCCACCTACTGAGTATTTCCAGCACTTCTGTTTTTATGTCATCAGTAGCATCTTCCAGTTCTGATGAAAGGCCATTGATCTGAAGCATTAACTCTGTTTCTTTCTCCACAGCTGGTGTCTGACCTGCTGCGTGCATTTTCTGTTTCTAAATCCTATTCACTACTTTAATTGTCTGTGTGTGAATGAATAGGGTTGGTGTCAACTGTGACTGCAGTCAAATATTCTGCTGATGCTGCCAATGACTAATGGTCACATGGGTGAAATGGAAGGCTGCCCATTGCCTGTAGTACAGCACCCCAGCAAGAAATCAACAACTTCAGGAGACAAGGGAAAGAGGAGAAAAATTGAGAATAATATTTTAAAATATGTTACATAAATGATTTGTAAAATCTAAATTACAGTGTGTGTTACAGATGCTACTGAAATAATATGCTTTCAAAAACCAGACACAGCTGATTAAGTAATAAAAACAGAAAATGCTGGAAATACTCAGCAGGCCAGACAGTCTTGCTTCTCTGCAGATGCTGCCTGACCTGCTGAATATTTTCAGCATTTTCTGTTTCTCGATCAGATTTCCAGCATCTGCAGTCTTTTCCTTTTGTTTACCTATGTAGTTAGTTTATTGCTAGAAACTTCCATCATATCTTTTCTGCAATTTATTCACAAATCAATTGAAGAATCATTTTAAAATGCACAATACCACCACAGTACACCAAGTGTAATCTGGACTTGAAGCATCTCGAGATGTTGTTTATTAATGATTAGAAATAGACCAGTTTTATCATCACACTTCTTGACATGCAAATTTATTGTAATTGATTGGTTTCAATTTTGTATTCAAAACAACAAATCAAAACTCTTAATGATCAGTGAGTAATTCTTAAAAAAACAGAACTGGACCAATCAAATCACTCAAACAAATTATTTTTGACTGCAATTATTTTCAGTAACTGAAATTTCTAATGTTGAAAATAAGAACTATAACATAATAAAGGTAAGAAATTACAGATTCCATAACATAAACTTACCGAAGAAAATTGCCCTTTTTTTCTACATTAACCTTTAAAAACACAAGTCTCAGCCTCTCTGAAAATCTAGGGTTGTAGTTGTATCATTCCAGATCAATCACTCTGCCAGCTGAAGGGTGTTAACAACTGCAACGTCACAGTCTGAGTTGGTGCAGTGTCAAGAATCTCACAGCATGGACGATATTTAGTGGAGGCAACCGGGTGAAGAGCCAGCAAGAGCCCCTCGTTGCCTCTTTTTGGAAAGACCCACTGCGTCATGTACCAATCAGGCACTGAACTGGGTAGCAGCGAGCCTTCCATGGGATTAAGGACCCTGGAAGTCTCGCCCACTGTGACTCAGCAATGTAATGGTGGCTGCTGCCAGTAAAGTACTCACCAGAGGTCCGGGATCATTGATTGATGCAGGATACAGGTGAGCGATGGTGAGAATGGTTTTGTGCAGAGGAGATCATGGGTAGGGGCTGTAGCAGGGTCGGCAGCAAGGGCAAGGTTTTCAGCGGCCTCCCCTCTCCCCACTCCGCCCGATGCCGGATCCCTTGATCAGGCACTAAGTGCCTTTGAACGAGGGACCACTCCTGCCGAGAGCCATCAAGTAACCCGCAGAGGTTTGCTTGTTGTGCTCCCTGTATGATGACAGGCCCACCCGCTGCTGGGTTGACACTGGTGGCGGCGGGAAGTGGCCCTTAATTGGACATTAATTTCCCACTTAAGGGCCTCAATTGCCAGCGTCCACGGGCCTTCCTGCCAAGGACTTAATTGGCCGGAGGCAGGAAGGTGGCAGGGTCCCCACCCACCACCATCCCACCCAATTAAATGCTGTCCCCGCCTTCAAATTCACCACAGTGGGGGGAGCATAAACTCCAGCCCCTTGCATCAGCATGATACTCTCAAATCATTTTTTTCCTTAGGTGATACCAATAATTACAACTGTAATTATGCTGCAAATAGGCCACACTGTGCTCAGGACAGGAAGCTGAGCCTCAAAGTATTGTTATCATTTGTTCAGCAAATTCCTGACTGAGATATAGCGGATCAGTAAATTAAACCATGTACCATTGAAGTAATAAAACAGAGTGTTACCACAATTTCACCTATGTTTAAACAGATAAATAATATCAGACCACACTTCCTAAATGTGGCCTAAAGTTCAGTGACATAAAATTTGGTGGTTTTTAAGAGCTACAAATTCATTTGATGGACACAATCTTAACCGCAGATGCTATTTTTGATAGACTTGTGATTTAAACTCATCTATGCAAGTGATTTTTTTTTTTTGCTTCTGCATAGGTCACAAATTTACAGCATTTCCTTTCCCACCAATACTATTTTCAAAATTATTTTCTCACAGATGGAACAATAAAAGTTGCTCCAACATCTCAGTGTTTAAAGATGTCATGAATGTTCCTGTGCTGAAGTTCATCCCTATCCCGTGATAATCATCCCATAACTTTATTTAATTCGTATTTAAATTATTTCTGTTCTTCTCTGAGTGAGTCTGCCAATTCCTCCCATTCTCTGCTATAATTGGCATCTTTCATATAATTGCATCAAGGCTGACAGATTCAATGCTACAGTTCATGACTCCATCAATGATTGAACAGCTAGGAAACATTGTAAATAATCTGAGATGATTTTTTTGAGCTAGCATGTGAGTTTACCGCCTTATTAGTGTTAGATATTTGTATCATTAATAAACCTGACTTTTTTCCACTGGGTGCCCAGAGCAATTTAAGCTCCTGTTGCCATTTTATTCAAACTAGTGGTGGGTCAGCAACAATCATAACCCACTGTCATTTTTTTCCATTAAGCTTGAGTCACCTTATGGTTAAGTGAATTTTGTTTCCTCTGGTGGGGAGGTAGGTTTTGTGTTCATTGTGTTAAAGGATGTCATTGCTGGGTTGTTACACTGCAACAAGAAACTTGCAGAATACGATGCAGTACTTATACCTAATCAATGAACAGTGAACAGTAAATGAAGTGCCTAGTGTTCTGACTCTAGTACAGGTCAGTTTCTACAGAGCAAGAGGACTCACATTCATATCATTTGGGCACAAAAGATGCACCCTTGACCATACTGTGGTTAGTCTGCTCACTCTGAATGGGCGAGAAAGTAATGTAAGATTTAGCATTATTTTAATATATTAGGGAATGATTTAAATGCCACTGTCCAGCAATTAGGGCCAAGCTGAAGCTGGAAAAAGCAGCCAAACCAATGCAAGTGCTGGCAGAGGCTACCCTGGTGTTATGAAAGTGCTTCTTTTTTTTGTTAAGTGTTTTTTTGAGGACTCATATTTAAATTGTGGAGATAGATTCATTGGAAGGCTGATTTCATAAATGCTGGACTTTGCTTTGTTGTTGACAGTTCACTGAAAGGACACTGAGATGCTATTTGAAAACAACCTGTGCTGGAATTCATGTGCTTTAAGCTCAGTAGACAACAGGAACCTTGGCGACCTGGGGAAGATGTTTACAGAGAAGCCACGTGTCAAGATTTATGGAGGTCAGGAGGTTGACCTTCTGTTTTGGGCTTTGATTATTGTTTTCAAGTCAGTTGGGGTGTGAATTGTTTTGAAGACAGTTGGAGATCAACTTGCCAAGGAGAAACCACCCAGCTCACCTCTTTCTCTACCTCTTTGAAGAAACCCTGCAAAGATCCAATATAGGAGAGCTAAAATCCCTGGTGTTGCATCTCTCCTGAGAAGCTGGAAAAACATGCCAGGGTAATTCTCAACGGTGCTGGAAAAGAACTGCTTTAGAACAGATCCCAGTGACCTGTCTCCGTATACCCGGATGCCAGACCAAAAGGGACAACTGGCTTCCTTCCATATCTTCTCTTTTTTCTTCAAGAATTAGCAAGTATTTGGCCAAAGTATTCTTTTTGTCTTTTTTAACAGACCTTTGCAGAGAGAATTTCTGTATTTTTTTTCAGTATGTGTGTGGGGAATTTTAAAAGGGAACTTTCATATTTCAATCTGTGTGTTAATGCTTTGCTTCATTACTGGATAAGTCTTGTTTGAGAATAAACTGATAATTTTGTTGTTTATTAAAGAAACCTGGTTGGTGTATTTTATTCTGGGATAAAGAGTAGAGTATGTGATCGACCGCATCGGTAACTGGGTAAACATTTAAATATATGTTGTGACCTGTGGAGAAGTGGAACTAGAAAAGACAGTGCACTCCTCCCACCTCGGTCATAACACTGGGCAGTGCTGGCAGTGGTCTCACTAACCTTACCCAAGTCAGGACACAGACTGCCTGGGAAAAAGGGATCTATACCAATAACTTAAAGCACAGCAGAAGCGGGTAGAGAGAGAGAAAGAGAGAGAGTGAGTGAATGACCCGCAGACTGTTACCCAGTATATTTCTTTATTTTCATTCATGGGATGTGGGCATCACTGGCTAGGCAAGCATTTATTACCCATCCCTAATTGCCCTTGAGAAGGTGGTGGTGAGCTGCCTTCTTGAATTGCTGCAGTTTATGTGGGGTGGGAACGCCCACAGTGCTGTTAGTTAGGAAGTTCCAGGATTTAGGCCCAGTGACAGTAAAGGAACAGCAATATAGTTCCAAGTCAGGATGGTGTGTGGCTTGGAGGGGAACTTGCAGGTGGTGGTGTTGCCATGCATCTCCTGCCCTTGTCCTTCTGGATGGTAGAGGTCGCAGGTTTGGAAGATGCTGTCAAAGGAGCATTGGTGCGTCGCTGCAGTGCATCTTGTAGATGGTACACACTGCTGCCACTGTGCGTCGGTGGTGGAGGGAGTGAATGTTTGTAGATGGGGTGCCAATCAAGCGGGCTGCTTTGTCCTGAATGGTGTCGAACTTCTTCAGTGCTGTTGGAGCTGCACTCATCCAGGCAAGTGGAGAGTATTCCATCACACTCCTGACTTGTGCCTTGTAGATGGTGGACAAGCTTTGGGGAGTCAGGAGGTGAGTTACTCGCCGCAGGATTCCTAGCCTCGGACCTGCTCTTGTAGCCATGGTGTTTATATGACTACCCCAGTTCAGTTTCTGGTTCACGGTAACCCCCAGGATATTAATAGTGGGGGATTCAGCAATTGTAATGCCATAGAATGTCATGGGGAGATGGTTAGAGTCTCTCTTGTTGGAGATGGTCATTGCCTGGCACTTGTGTGGCGCGAATGTTACTTGCCACTTATCAGCCCAAGCCTGGATGGTGTCCAGGTCTTGCTGCATTTCTACACAGACAGCTTCAATATCTGAGGAGTTGCGAATGGTGCTGAACATTGTGCAATCATCAGCGAACATCCCCACTTCTGACCTTATGATTGATGGAAGGTCATTGATAAAGCATCTGAAGATGGTTGGGCCTAGGACACTACCCTGAGGAACTCCTGCAGTGACGTCCTGGAGTTGAGATGATTGACCTCCAACGACCACAACCACCTTCCTTTGTGCTAGGTACGACTCCAACCAGCGGAGGTTTTCCCCCCTGATTCCCATTGACTCCAGTTTTGCTGGAGCTCCTTGATGTCATACTCAGTCAAATGCTGCTTGATGTCAAGGGCAGTCACTCTCACCTGTCCAGGGAGGTGTAAGGTGAGTGGGGCTGATTGAGATTCAGCATATTGACCCTACACAAAAGATCATAAGAAAGTAGGCAAGCAGCACTGGCTGCAGGGTCATTTTATCCTAAAGCCATATTTTCAGTTCAGCAAGGCAATTTGATGTGACATAAGAATGGGTTTGGGGGCAAAACCCATGTGTCCTCATATCCCTGATAACCTCATCATATCTCACCTGATTGAAAGTCTATAGCCTAGAGTTATGACTCTTAATTGGGGAAGGCAGATCCCAGGGTCTTAGAACGTGTAGTCTGCACTATTGAAGAAAAGAAAAAAATGAATGGAATGGATTTAGCACAGACAATTAAAAAAAGAGGCTTAGGTGTAATTATAGGCTCATCTTCAATACCTAGGCAATATTAAGAAGCAATTTAAAAAAGCTAAGAAATACTGGTATAGCTAGAACATTGGAACACAATTCTGCTGAGGTTGTCAGATCAGACTTTTTTTTTTTAGAATTAGAATATTACAGCGCAGTACAGGCCCTTCGGCCCTCGATGTTGCGCCGATCATCTGACCTACACTATTCCATTTACATCCATATGTCTATCCAATGACCACTTAAATGCCCTTAAAGTTGGCGAGTCTACTACTGTTGCAGGCAGGGCGTTCCACGCCCCTACTACTCTCTGCGTAAAGAAACTACCTCTGACATCTGTCCTATATCTTTCACCCCTCAACTTAAAGCTATGTCCCCTCGTGTTTGCCATCCTCATCCGAGGAAAAAGACTCTCACTATCCACCCTATCTAACCCTCTGATTATCTTGTATGTCTCTATTAAGTCACCTCTCCTCCTCCTTCTCTCTAACGAAAACAACCCCAAGTCCCTCAGCCTTTCCTCGTAAGACCTTCCTTCCATACCAGGCAACATCCTAGTAAATCTCCTCTGCACCCTTTCCAAAGCTTCGACATCCTTCCTATAATGCGGTGACCAGAACTGCACGCAATACTCCAGGTGCGGCCTCACCAGAGTTTTGTACAGCTGCATCATGACCCCGTGGCTCTGAAACTCGATCCCCCTACTAATAAAGGCTAACACACCATATGCCTTCTTAACAGCCCTATTAACCTGGGTAGCAACTTTCAGGGATTTATGTACCTGGATACCAAGATCTCTCTGCTCATCTACACTACCAAGAATCTTCCCATTAGCCCAGTACTCTGCATTGCTGTTACTCCTTCCAAAGTGAATCACCTCACACTTCTCCGCATTAAACTCCATTTGCCATCTCTCAGCCCAGCTCTGCAGCCTATCTATGTCCCTCTGTACCCTACAACACCCTTCGACACTATCCACAACTCCACCAACCTTCGTGTCATCCGCAAATTTACTAACCCACCCTTCTACACCCTCATCCAGGTCGTTTATAAAAATGACAAACAGCAGTGGCCCCAAAACAGAACCTTGCGGTACACCACTAGTAACTAAACTCCAGGATGAACATTTGCCATCAACCACCACCCTCTGTCTTCTTTCAGCTAGCCAATTTCTGATCCTTGGAGTACAATTCTGCTCATACAGCTGCAAAAGAATATGCATCCATTAAAAAGGCACAGGGAAGAACAAAAAATATCCCAAGTGCAAGAGGCTGAGTTATGAGGAAAAATTGGTAAGCTTAATTTCTGTAGTTTGGAAAAATATGATTAAGAGAGTCGCCTCATGGTGACAGATAAAATATTAAATAATTTACATAAATCCAGAATATTATTTGAAGCAGGAAAGCCTATTAAGACAAGAAGACACAAGTTTAAATTAATGAAAACCAAATTTAAAATGGTCAGTAGAAAAAATAAACAAAGGGTAATAAATGTTTGAAATTATTTGCCGATCAAGGTTGTACAGATGGGTGAGTTAGGATACCAGAGGGACTAAGTCTGGTGGGCTGAGTAGCTGTTTTGCATTTTGTATCTTCCTCATGTTTACTACTTTTGCAACTCACTCAAGTCTGTTGATTGTGTTAGGCTTTATACAGTCTAAGTAGGAGTTTGCCAGTGCCGTCGCAAATACAAGTATCACATGGGCCATTTCACCTGCTTTATTCCACAGGAAGGTGATCATACAGAGCAATAGATATGATCAGATTCATTTAGTTCAATGGATACGACTTATCTCCATGCAACAACATGAGAATAATGAATATGATATCTACCTCACTTCATTGGGCCATCTTGCCTGACTTTAATTTTTCTTCATCTGTCTTTCAGCTTAGGGAACAACCTCTGTTCCCTCCCATCTCCTGTCTGAGCCGACCTCTTGCTATCTAAACGGCTGTGCAATATCCTGTTTCAAAAGCTAACTCCCACCTTACAGACAGATCAAAAAGTTTTCCAACACAATGGAAGAGACATTTTCCAATTAACCAAACAAGATAAAGAATCATTAAAACAAACGCAAAATAGCGTGGATGCTGGAAATCTGAAATAAAAACACAAATTACTGGAAATACCTAGCAGGTCAGGTAACATCTGTGGAGCGAGAAACAGAGTTAACGTTTCAGGTTGATGACCTATCGTCAGAACTGGGATCATTTCCTGTTTCAGAAAAAAACAACTCCTCCTCAGCCTATTAACCAGCCTTTGTCTGCGTGTCCCGTTTTAAAAAACTTATGAGAATATATTGCTTTTAAAAACTCAGCATTTAAAGTAATTATTTTTCAAAATCTTTTCTGTTGAAAAATGGTCAAGGAAATACAGAAACATGTCAACCTCAATATATACAGTTTATTGAAGGATTACAACAAATTGAGCAGCAGGACTTCATTTATACAAGTACTACAAAACAGCCAGGACCAACTAATAACTACTTACACATACCAAGTCTCCAAAGTGCACACATAGATCATAACTGATCAATGTTAGATTATTTAATTACTTCTGGCACTGAGACATGTTGTATTTAATATTGGTTTGGTTCCATCTGTTAAAAAATGTAACTTGTCAAATCAAGACAAATTATTCGTAATTTAGCATCCATTATCCTTGTTCAGGTAGAAAGCAACTGCATCAATCAGCACCTGGGATTAGCTAGGTTGTAGGTCTGGCTGTGGGATTGGTTCCTGATGGAACTAAAGTCAACTTGGCAAGGTTCATACCCTTCAACATCGATTATGCCAATTGCTTTTCCAATATGTTCATTGCGAATCTGATGGGCGCTAGGGCAAAGACAGAGATTATTCAGGATAGAAGAACTAAATTCTGAGAACAGGAGAGACATTTCAGTGAATTTGGTTATCTAATACTGCAATTACAACGAAAGTTAACAAAATTAGACCCAGAGGAAAACACCACTTTATTATTCTGAGAAATTCAACTTTTAAATATTGAAACAATTCTTGGAAAATAAATGGAGAAATTGAAGCCTTCAGAGGAAAAAGTTGCTTTCACGTTGTGCACAGAACATCATAATGTTATCTGAGACCTTGGTAGCTATTTCAAACTTACTCCTAAAATTTAAAAAAAAACATTCCTTTGACTATGGTTCCCAGTGACGGCCTATGATATTGCAATGATGCACCTGTGTGCCAACAGCAACCATAACAACTACTTACATTTATATAGCGCCTTTAACATAATAAAATGTCCCAAAGTGCTTCAAGGTCGAGATCAAAGAACCCTAGCTTGTTTTTTTTTGGTCTAGGTTGATGCATATATGCACCTTTTTAAAATTCCTTTTAGAAAGAAAAGCTGCAAAATTCCTGGGCCCGAGGAAGATAATTACAGCAGGATTTCCAACACATTCTGGCAGCAATAAAATATTTTGATGGAGGAGACGCAAGTGCCTCCCTTAGGTATTCCAACCTCCCGGTCTTGACTTCATATTTGGTGATAGATTGCAAGGATCCTGAAAATGCCTTGCCAGATCCACCTTTAGTATGGCCAATGGTAAGAAAACCTTGCATGAAGCAGGCACATTGACTGTGTAAGGGCTTTAAATGGACCTCACAATGTCATATCCTAATGGAAATTGATCCAAGATAGATTGACTGCCGTTAGGATATCAGCAACGCATGTGGGGAGCAGCAACCACTTAAAAGTGGTACCTCTGGATTCATAGATTAGACTGCCCTGTAATCACCCCACTCCCCCTTGCATTGAATGGCAAGGCACTGCTCAAGATTTTGCCACTCTACCAGTTCTATTAATGATGCAGGTACCCATCCTTCATATTCAAATGACCCCATCCCCAAGATTTGAGTTGGGTTGATGTGAGAGCAAATGGATGGATGGAAGTCCCAGCCTACTTCCCTCCAGGTAGTACAGCAGGACATCTGGAGCTTCGACCTCAGTACTTATAATTATTATTAGGCTAGTTGTTGAGCAGGAAAACCAAGAATACTAACCAGGTTCCAAAAAATATACATTTAGCACAAATTCAATGAGCTTCCTGTTTCTTGCCTGAAAGTTCACCGTTAATCTGTCCACTTAACTGATCTTCCTGGAGTATCCAGCTACTACTTGTTACACACTAAAAGTATTGCCTGACTCCTACTCTTCCTAGTTCTAATTTATGTTCAGTGGCATTGAATCCCTTTCCTACAGTGAACTACATGTTAACTTTAATGTAAAGTACACCATTAATCACTTTGTCTGGTATTTGGGCAACAGCTCCAATCAGATAGCAGCCACTCTCACTAGCTGCATTGAAGTAAACTGCATTGGTAGCCTGGACAATTTAAACTGAACTCTTTAATAACAGTCAAGCTTGAAAACAAAAACAACTTGATCTGTGCTACCCTCCTTTCTGTGCGTGGACTCAATGTAGGCATCAGGAGCTCATGTTGGCTGTGCCGACTGTCATTCTTTCCATTAGAACTTGGCTACCCTAACATGATACTTGGTCCACTCTATACCACTGAAGGACTAGAATTTTTACAAAATCCCAAAAGACTTACAGATGGCAAAGGCCACTCGTCCCATCTTAATTCATCAATCCAGAACTACCTACACCACCCCACTGCAGCAACTAATAGATTCTGAACTGATTCCAGGGCTTTTACCTCCACCACTCTGCCCATTCCAAGTACTGATCATTCCTTATGTGAAGGAGAATCTCATGGTGATCAGCCCTAATGTACTTGTTACTACTTAGAACTTAGGTTCCATTGTTTATTTTAAAGCAGCCTTCAAATCCCCAACCCATGATCTGAAATCCCCCGACCCACGATCACTCCCTCGACCTGCGATCTCTTCTCTACTTTCCTTCCTGTGATCCTTTCCTTCTTCCTATATGCTGCCCAGCTGCAGGCCTTCCTGCCTGGCAGCCAGCTAGCTTCTTAATCTGGCTGGCTGCTGGCTGGGAAACAGAGAAAAAAAATTCAAATGAGGTCCTGCCATTAAATTTGGTCACATTTATAGGCTTCCCAGTCACTACAACCAGAGATGTTAAACAGAGGCCCTGATTGCCCTCTCATGTTGATGTAAAAGATTCCATGGCACTATTTTGAAGAAGAGTAGGGGAGTTCCCCTGGTCAATTTTTGTCACGCAGTCAACATCAGTAGAAAAAAATAGCTAGTCATTATCACATTGCTGATTGTGGGACATTGCTGTGCACAAATTGGCAGCCGTGTTCCCTACATTATATTCTTTCTTTATTCCATGAATGGTTAAGCTGAAGAACAAAGAAAGAACTTGGATTTATATAGCACCTTTCATGACCTCAGGGTATTCCAAAGCACTTTGCAGCCAATGAAGTTCTTTTTGAAGTGTAGTCACTGTTGTAATGTAGGAAGTTCAATGAGTTGATCGAAGCTTTCAAGAAATTAAGAGGACTGATAGGGTAGATAGCTTAGGAGTCTAAGACTATTATTTAGACCTAAAAATCAGAACTAGGCCTTTCAGGAGTGAAGTTGTAAAACACTTCTATATGTAAAGGCTGGTAGAAGTTTGGAATTCTTTTCTGAAAGTGGCAATTGGTGCTAGGTCAATTGTTAATTTTAAATCTGAGATGAATAAACTTGGTTAACCAAAGGTATCAAGGCACATGGGGCCAAGGAGGGTATATGGAGTTAGGTCACAGATCAGTTGTAGTCTCATTGAATGGTGGCACAGGCTGGAGAGGCTAAATGACCCACTCCTGTTCTATGTTCCTAGATCGAGGGAAGTTAGTAAGCTCAGCATTTAAATATGGAGGAGCAGCAATCAATAAGGCGAATAGAATAGTGAATCATATAACCAGACCAGTGAAATATAAGCTTGAGGAAGTCATGTTTAAACTGTTTTGATGCTTTGAGGAGACTTCACCTTTAGTATCTTGTCTAGTTTTGTTCCCTGGGACACAAGGGTGACATTCAAGTCATGGAGGCAATGTGGAGCAAACTGCAAGACTGATCCCAAGCATCACAGGACTGTCTTGTATCAAAATCTGAGCTTCTCAGCTTTGAAAAGGGTGACTAAGATGGGATCTTATAGATTTATGTAAGGTAGGAAATGGCATAGAAAAGGTAAATTCAGGACATTACTTCCGTTAAACAAATGCAACAGGAAAATGGCTCAAACTGGCGATAGGCAAATTTAGGACTGGCATCAGAAAATTCTTTGCACAAAGACTGATCGACTGGAACATACTTCCAAGCAGGGTAAAGGGGCTAAAATTATTGGAATCGTTTAGAAGACGTTTGGTTGGGGTGATAGGGGTACAGTAGATTTTTCTGGACAGGTCAGTTAAGATGGGCCAAATGGTCTTCCTCCTCTCTATTTATCTTGTGAAGTGCCAACTCACAAAGAGTTTAAACTTAATTTTTTGTTAAGGATGTGTTCAGCACATTAATAGTGCAAAAGCATACCATAGAAATGAAAGAACGCTTGCAATTATTTATAGCTTATCGCTAGTTCACAAGTTTCAACATGATTTACCATGAATTAATTATTGGTGTAGTATTTGTCTTTATTTAGGAAATCATAGCAACCATTCTGTGTCAGCAATAAGCAGAAATATTTACACATTTTTCTTTTGCAATTTATCATCTCTATCTCTGTAGCAGTGCACAGAGCTAATGAAAATTTGATATAACTACATCCAGCTAAGTATATTAGAACTTGTAACCATCACCTTCAGCTCCAGAGGTATAGCCACAGCAATATTAAGATCTCTGTAAGACCAAACCATGCCTGCAGCAAACTCTTTTGTACTGATATTATTCCAGTTTGAAACTTGCTGTTAGTTGATAACAGTAATCTTCGTCTTTGCAAAAATTCAGTGACATAAATACATAATGCCCACAGGAAGATGTAAGAGGAATAATGGGTGCAGCTCATCCAGACTCTGGCTGCTTTATGCATCAGAGCCACTGGATGTCTCCATTCTATATTACAACCACTTTATCGTCAAAGGCACATACCACTGCTTGTAAATGCTGTTTTTGTCATTCAGCAATAGAGCAGTGTGTTTCAGGTAACTCGATTTGTTGAATTGAGCTATCTCTGACATCAGAGCAAAGTCACTATTCATTCCACATTGGCATTAAGTCACACATGCAGCTAATTGTATGGATGCTGCTGTATTAAAAACTTTCAGAAACATTTTTTGGCTAATACTTTCTGTTAATTTCCGAGGTCTATGCTGTCCAGACTGTCAATCCTTCTTCCATTAAAGCAAAGAATTTTCAATTGGTACTCCTTGCATTATTAGTAATATTAAAAAGTGAAAACTAGTGATTAACCACTTTTTATTTTAACCTGGCCTTACCAAAACTTACGGTGATGAGCAACATGTTCATGGTAATTTTACTGTTGCTGAGTTGCAATTGCAGTGGTTAGCACCGCAGCCTCACAGCTCCAGCAACCCGGGTTCAGTTCTGGGTACTGCCTGTGCGGAGTTTGCAAGTTCTCCCTGTGTCTGCGTGGGTTTCCTCCGGGTGCTCCGGTTTCCTCCCACAGCCAAAGACTTGCAGGTTGATAGGTAAATTGGTCATTGTAAATTGTCCCTAGTGTAGGTAGGTGGGAGGAGAATGGTGGGGATGTGGTAGGGAATATGGGGTTAATGTAGGATTAGTATAAATGGGTGGTTGTTGGTCGGCACAGACTCAGTGGGCCGAAGGGCCTGTTTCAGTGCTGTATCTCTAAATAAATAAAACAAAAAAACATCACTATATCAATCATGGAATGTGCTTTAGTTGCAGAGAAATTCTCACCAGCTAGAGACATACTCTGCCCTATCTTGGTAGGTGTGTTTCAATAGAACTGTCTTCACTAGAGAGAGCAGAATCAATTGGAATACAGTGTTGACGGAGAAGGTTATATTGTGGATGCATACCAATTACAAGAAATTTTGTAAAAATAAGGCATGTTGGTGTGATGCTAATTGCACAAATGAGTTATATTGACTGATACAGTTGATGTATTTTCCACACATCATCCTTCTGTAATGTGTAAAAAAGAGCTCCTGGGTGGTCTCCCACATTCTACCCTCCATAAGCTTGAGGTCATCCAAAACTCTGCTGCCCGTGTCTTAACTCGCACCAAGTCCCGTTCACCAGCACCCCTGTGCTCGCTGACCTACATTGGCTCCCGATCAAGCAAAGTCTTGTTTTTAAAATTCTCATCCTTGTTTTCAAATCCCTCCATGTCCCCAGCCCTATCTCTGTAATCTCCTCCCGCCCCAGAACCCTCCAATATATCAGCACAACTCAAATTCTGGCCTCTTGAGCATCCCTGCTTTTGGTGGCCGTACCTTCAGTTGTCTGGATCTTAAGCTCTGGAATTCCCTCCCTACACCGCTCTGACTCTCTACCTCACTTTCCCCCTTTAAGACACTCCTTAAAACTTACCTCTTTGACTAAGGTTTTGGTCATCTCACCTATTTTCGCCTTATGTGGCTGTGTCATATTTTGCTTAATAATGCTCCTGTAAAGTGCCTTGGGAAGTTTTATTACATTAAAGGTGCTATATAAATATAAGTTGTTGTTGTTGTGTATTCTATTTACATTAAATAAATAAGACCTAAAAGGTTTTTCTCTGCGATTTCTTCTTTTAGTCCTCTCCTGAAGTCAGGAACTCTTGCCAAAGAACAACTATCACAGCATAGATCATGGAACTAGGAATATTTGTGGTCTGTATTGCCTGGTGACATGCTATGAGGTGCTTTTATCTACTGAGCTAGATTACCTATACATGTTTAATGTAGTTTAAAATAATACTTGTCAGCCCATTAATCATTCTGTTTGGAGAGTGATTACAAAGTCAGATGCCAAAGATGCACACTACAAACAGAAAATTCTGCAAATACTCAGCAGATCTGGTGGCATCTGTGGAGAGAGAAACAGAGTTAACATTTCAGGTCAATGACCTTTTGTCAGTTCTGACGAAGGGTCACTGATCTAAGATGTTGGGCAAAATTTCTCCGGTCCAATGGAGATGGAATTGGAGGCAAGGGAAGGGAGGTGCCAGGAATATCGGGGGAAGCTGCGTCGGGATGGGTCCCCGAAGCATTCCCCCTTCCAGGGACTTTTCCCCGGGGCTGGCCATGAACCGAGTCAGCTGCCCGTTCCATGGAGGTGGGCAGCCAATTAGGGCAATTGAGGTCCCACTTAAGGGCCATTTTGTGACAGCGCTGGTATTTTCCCATCATTGGAGTGGCCCCCGCCATGAATGGAGGCCATCAGCTCAATCAGCAGCAGGCTGGGTGGCCATCTGGCCTGAGGGTCAATGCCCCAATGATGGGGCATGTTTTTGTTGTTTGTCCAGATGACGAATAGAATTAATATCATATGTTTGATGCATTTTGTGGTAGTGATTGTGAGACACTAATGCAAGAGAAAAGGACACTTTCATGGAAAGCATAGACTCCTAACCAAAAACCAGTGCTCTAAAGTCCCAGACTCACTTCCTTCCATGGCTACATGTCTATACACCTGGAGTCACTCCACTGATGCTAGCTTACATTAGGGTTTCCCAGAGTGTCTCCATTCACTAAAAGTGAAGTCAGCATTTCAGACTGACCCAGATGACAATGTGGTGGCAACAAGCCAGTAGAGGTTGGCACTGCCTAAGTACAGTGCTCCTCCGTGAGTAGCCCTGAAGACAGGTAAACTTAAATGCAAGTAGAAATCAAAAATAGCAAGTTTCTCCCAGTCAGAAACTACTTTACTTAAGATACTTGTGACCAGGCAGAAGATATAGAGATCAATTTTGAAAACAAAGCTATATAAATGAAGTAAATACTTAATTCCTAACCTATATGGCCATTCCTTCTCTTTCAATGAACTGTTCTCCTCCTGTACATAGTCAGTTATGTTATGATTGGTTTTGGTGCAACTAGTATTTCATATTATCTTTCATGGTACTTTATTTCTTCGCAATATTTAATGGTTTGTATGAAAGTTGGCATGATGAGACATTTTGCATTGACCTGAATTATACAATGGCTTCCTAGCTACATCACTGTCATTAGTTAAGCTTGGTCAGTTTAATAGAACAATGTCCAACTGTAAGTGCAAAAATTTGGACTCTGGACTATAGCTTGCTTATTCAGGACTATGTTTCTAGAAGATGGAAAAAGTTCTTACTAAACTTTAACTTAGTAAGTTAACATAACATTAATATTCCTGACCTAGACTTGGATGTACAATGCACAACTTCAAAATTTGCAAATGACACAAAACTTGGATGCATTGTGAATTGTGAGAAGGATAGTGATAGACTTCAACAGGACAAAGACAGGCTGGTGGAATAGGCAGTGTAATGAGAAGCTTTTTATGTTGTCTGATGTAACATAAATGAGATGCATGGAGTTGTTGATTGAGGATCTCAAAACAGGTTTATTACAGGTAACAAGTATATACAGTGCAGAGCTAAGTATTTACAGGACTTGCCACTATGTGTTGCAGTAGCAGAGTCCTCTGGCTCCGAGTCACATGACTGCATCCTGGCACATAGCTCATTAGCATATTAAGATCTTAAAAGGACATCACTCTTAAAGACAATCGCACAACATCCCCCTTGTTTCCAAAGATAAGCCTTGTATGCTAAAAGCAAAGTCATATAAAATTAGATAACATCAAAATCATTTCACATCGGTCGAGATTGTGAACTTTACAAATATAGAGGCTCAAAAGTCCCCATATCGTCTCAGTGGTTTGACAACTCTTGCTCGGGGAATTTGTGTCTCATCTGTTGCTGTTCTTTCTGAAGTTTCTGCCCCTCTGCATTCATTTTCTGTTGCTCGGCCTTCAGCCTGCTAACACACTCTGTTGCTTATCTCAAAATGACCACTTTTGAGGCCATGTCATTCTTGGAAAGGTCTGGCAGCTCATCTCAAAGAGCCAGTAGACAAGGCCGGAATTTTACGCCCCTCAAAAGAGTGGGCTGGTGGCCAGGGTGGGGGTGTAATATGGAGTGGGAAGCTGGTGGGCTCTTCCCAACCTGCTCCCGCCTCAATTGCAAATTTATGCGGGGTGGCAGCGGCAATAAAGGGCTTACTCGCCCCAGGCCAATCAAGGCCCTTAAGTGGCCAATTAACTGCCACTTAAGGGCCTCTGCCCACCACAACGGGTATTTTACGCTTGGCAGGTGGCCGGCTGAGACCTTAGAAAGCCTGCCTGATGAAACAAGGTGGGCTTCTTGGGGGCTGGATGGAGGCCCTCCTGATCAGGCACCCTGTGCCCCACAGAAGGCCACCCCTGAAACCCCAACCAGACCCAACACATAACATGCAATTGTGCAATAGGCATTTAGAGTTTTTCTTTGCTAGAGTTCGTTTATACAGATGTTCAATAGGCAATTCTTCATGCTTGAGTGGCTTTATGAGTTTTTAAAAAAAAACTCTGGCTGAGTGAATGAAAGCTCTTCACGCTGATGTGATTTAATGGGTTTTTAAAAAGCTTTAGCTGTGGGCTGTGTAAATGAAGGATTCCCGCACTTTTTGCTGACAGACACCTCATGTAACAAGAAGTTTCTTCTGTTGTCTGATGCAACATAAATGAAGTGCATGGAGGTCAGTTGATTGAAGATCTCAAAACAAGTTTATTACAACTAACAAGTACATACAGTACAGTGCTAACTATTTACAGGACATGCCTCTAGGTGTTACAGTAACAGAGTCCTTTGGCTCCAAGTCACATGACTGCATCCTGGCATGTATTTCATTAGCATACTAAGATCTTAAAAGGATATCACTCTTAAAGGCAATCACACGACAGGCAGTCTCGTGGCAGATGAAATTCAATACACAGAAGTGTGATGTGATACATTTTTATAGGAAAAATGAGGAGACACAACACAAAATAAAGGGAACAATTCTAAAGGGGATGGAGGAACAGAGAGACCTGGGGGTAAATGTACATAAATGGTTAAAGGTGGCAGGGCAGGTTGAGAAAGTAGTTAATAAGGCCTATGGGATCCTGAGCTTTATAAATGTGTCATAGAGTACAAAAACAAGGAAGTTATGGTAAACCTTTATAAAACAGTGGTGCAATCACAACTGAAGTATTGGATCCAATTCTGAGAACCCCATTTTAGGAAGGATGTGAAAGCTTTAAAGAGGGTGCAGAAAAAATTTACAAGAATGGTTCCAGGGATGATGGACTTTAGATATCTCCTTAGAGAAGAATAAGTTGAGAGATTTGATAGAGGTGTTCAAAATCATGAGGGATCTAGACAGTGTAGCTGGAGAGAAACAGTTTGGACTCCTGCTCCTATTTTCTATGTTTCTATGTTTCCCATTGGCGCAGGGTTGACAACCAGAGGACACTGATATAAGATGAATGGCAAACAAATTTACATTCCTTTGAGGTACAAAAACCTAGCAAGAAAGGTGATCCAACAATGGCTAACAAGAGAAGTTAATGATTATATTCAATCAAAGGAAGAGGCTTATAAAGTTGCCAAAAAAGTAGTAAGCCTGAGGATTGGGAGCATTTTAGAATTCAGCAAAGGAGGACCAAGAAACTGATAAAGAAAGAGAAAATAGAATATGAAAGTAAACTAGCGAGAAACATAAAAATGGACTGTAAAAACTTCTATAGGTATGTTAAAAGGAAAAGATTAGCAAAGACAAACGTGGGCCCATTACAGGCAGAGACAGGAGAACTTATAATGAGGAGTAAGGAAATGTCAGAGAAACTAAACAAATAATTTGGTCGGAATTTTACGCCACCCTTGGGAGCGGGCTGGAGGCAGGGGTAATTGCCACTTAAGGGCTTCCTCCTATTGCCGCTGGTATACTACCAGTGGCGGGTGGGTGGCTCAGCACCCCAGGAGGCCGCCCAGTAAAATCTGGCAGCCTCCTTGTGGGCTGTGGTGACGGGGGCGGCCTCCTGATTGTGTACTCTATGGCACAAGCTACCCCTATTGGAGCACATTCCCCCCACCCCGCCCCTCAACTGATGCCCCCTGCCTCACCGGGGCCCAGCCGATTGTCCCCAGCGCGGCCCCACACACTTACCAATTCCCGGGGCCTCGTCCGTTGCTGCTGCTCTCGCTGGATGTAGTGCCAGTGGTGGTTACCGCTCCCGGTGGCGTGCTGGGACTGAAATCAGCCGGCATACACTTCATGAGCTCTGCCTACCAACTTGCTTTGCATAAGCAGTATCCAGCTTTCCTTTGGCCATTTCATCTATTTGGCTCTTTTATCAAAAGATATGAAAAATGCCTCTGTCCCTTTCCTCAAACTTAGGAAGAGCTTGTATAAATTTAAACAGCTTTTGTCTGGGTCCTGGGCTGAATTCAGATTCTTCCTGACTTGAATTTTCCCTGGAGTCAAGACCATCCCTTTGTCTTAGTTCCATCTCTTTTAGCCTAAATTCCCTCTCTTTCTGCCTTTCCTCTTTTTCAGCCTCAGGTTTTCTTATTGCTATTTCTTTTTCTGTTTTCTGTTGCAGCTCCAGTTGCCTCAACTGTAACTGAATTTTAGCCAATACCACTGCATCACTCTCTGACTTACTACCTTCTTGTTCCTCATCTTCTTCTTCTAATTCCAGATGTTGGGCTGTTAGGTCAACTATCACTGTTTTTTGGCACCTGATTTCAATTAAAACCCCAATTTTGCTGCCAATTATTTTAGTTTATTCCTAGTTAAAGTTATCAAGTCACTGAGGATACATTTGCCTTTCCCAGAAACTCTGCTGCAACTGCAAATGCCATTACAATGGTATAGACTAAAGGCTGGCTTAGGTCAGGAAAAAGAACCCGACCCGAACCCAACCAATTCACAGCAGACCCGAGCCCCTCCAATTTCGCCCCGAACCTGACCCGACCTGAGCCCGGCCCCACTCAACCCGAACCCGACCCGACCATCCCTTTACTTACCTTCCGACTGGAAAGCTCCATGAAGCTGCAGAACATGCATGATGACATTATAGTGACGTCACTCGCTCACTGCGCAGAGTTTGTTTCGTCCCGGACTCCCAGCTCAGGTAAGTTTTTTATTTTTAATACTTACTGGCAGAGCACTTACTGTGTGTGTCCAGCCCAACCTGACCTGAGCCCGAAAGCTGGACCCGCAAGTGGGGCCCGACCCGAACCAGACATGTCGTCAGGTCCCGTCGGGTAGCAGGCCTTTAGTGTAGACCGTACCTTATTACACAAGAAACCTGGTTCCTTTTTTTTGGTAATTGGTGTTAGATTTGGACCCCAACAATCGAGTTTCCAATTATTATGATCCCAGATGCGAGAGCAATTAATATGATGCCAGACGTAAGACCTCAATTTATGTGTTAGCCCAGAGACGAGTAATTAATATGATTCCAAACATGAGTCCCCCAATTAGTCTGATTCTGATCCCTGGACGAGCCGCCCAATTAAATATGTTACTACTGTGGCGGGAGCAACACACTGTCAATTCAGTCCCGTCACTCCACAGGTCACAGCACATTATTAAGCTTTCACACCCAATCGGAAAACAGCCAAATTAAACACTCTAGTAATCCCTGGAATAAACAGACCAAACCAGGTATCTTTAGACAACAACAAATGAATTATTTATTAAAAACTAAATCTTAAACACCATTAAGATAAATCTATGTCTAAAGATCTTATAACTTCTTATTTTAACCTAGCTCCCGCATTCACACACATACACTCAAAAACTAACAGTTAACCAGTTTTAAAAGTGGAATTTAAAAAAATTGGCTGTCTCTTAAGAATAAATAAAATAAGAAAGTCTTTGTGTGTTACGTTCTTGGTGGATGAGGTCTTCTAATGTGAAAATAGTCAAAGGTGACTCGAAGTCTTCATGTGGATTTGATGCAAATAGTCTTTCAGTAGATAAGCATTCAACTCTTCAGCTGCAGCAAGCATTAAACAATCCTTTGAACGATGAGCACAGCAATACAAGCGGTTTCTTGAAAAAGAAGGCTTTTCTCCTTTAGTCAGAGAATTAACTTGGCTTGTAGCTCCTTGTAAAATTTTTGCTTCTTCCTCTTCAGTATGCTTTGCTGGAAAATCTCTCAAAATTAACTTGGTTCAGACCAGTCCCTGCCAGCTCCACACACAGCCAAGTGGAAACATGATCATGTAACCTCTCTTTCTTTCCTGCTGTTGCCCAGGGTAACAAAAATGCAGCTGCTGCACAGTGTCTCAGAAATTCCAGAACTTTCTCTTCCTTCAAGGTGCACTGTTTTTAACAGAGTCTTAAAGACATACACACTGTTTTTAATCTGAGGAGAAAAATAATTATAGGTCTGTGACAATGTAACTAACAGAATAGATAATGGGGAACCAGTGGATGGGTGTTTTTGGATTTTCAGAAGGCTTTCGATAAGGTCCCACACAGGAGGTTAGTAAGAAAAATTAGAGCACATGGGATTGGGGGCAATATACTGGCATTGATTGAGGACTGGTTAATGGAAAGAAAACAGAGAGCAGGAATAAATGGGTCATTCTCAGGTTGGCAGGCTGTGACTAATGGGGTACTGCAAGGATCAGTGCTTCAGCCCAGGCTATTAACAATCTAATATCAATGATTTGGATGTGGGAACCAAATGTAATATTTCCAAGTTTGCTGATGACGCAAAACAAGGTCGGAATGTGAGTTGCGAGGAGGATGTAAAGAGGCTTCAAGGGGATTCAGACAGGCTAGGTGAGTGGGCAAGAATTTGGCAGATGGAATATAATGTGGAAAACTGTGAAGTTATCCATTTTGGTAGGAAAAACAGAATTTTTAAAAATTCAATAATGCCCAGTCCTTGTGGGGTAGGAGCACCCACAGTGCTGTTAGGAAGTTCCAGGATTTTGACCCAGCGACGGTGAAGGAGCAGCGATATAGTGCCAAGTCAGGATGATGTGTTGCTTTTTTAAAAATTCTTTCCTGGGATGTGGGCATCACTGGCTAGGCCGGCGTTTATTGCCCATCCCTAATTGCCCTCGAGAAGGTGGTGGTGAGCTGCTGTTTTGAACCGCTGCAGTCCATGTGGGGTCGGTACACCCACAGTGCTGTTAGGGAGTTCCAGGATTTTGACCCAGTGACAGTGAAGGAATGGCGATATAGTTCCAAGTCAGGATGGTGTGTGGCTTGGAGGGGAGCTTGCTGGTGGTGGTGTTCCCATGCATCTGCTCCCTTGTCCTTCTAGGTGGTAGAGGTTGCGGGTTTGGAAGGTGCTATCTAAGGAGCCTTGGTGTTGCTACAGTGCATTTTGTAGATGGTACACACTGCTGCCAGTGTGTGTCGGTGGTGTGGTGGAGCAGGCTCAAGGGGCCAAATGGTCTACTTCTGTTCTTATTTCCTATGTACCATTGGTGACAAGAAGGGAACCGTTTCTTTGCAGTGAGTGTCTAGGATCTGGAATGACTGCCTGCGTGTAGTGGAGGCAGATTCAATCATGGCTTTCAACAGGGAATTGGATAAACACCTAAAGACAAAAAAATTTACAAGGCAACAGAGAACAGGCAGGAGAGTGGGACTAGCTGAGTTGCTCCTGGAGAGAGTTGGCAAGAAAATGATGGGCCGTATGGCCTCCTTCTGTGCTGTAACCATTCTATGATTGTATGAGGTGCTCAAGCGAATAGGTTTGCAAAGCTCCAATTGCATAGATACTAAAAATAATCATCCTGCTTTTCAATACCTTAAATTCAGAAAGGAACTCAGCAAATGATATTACTATATCTACACTATATATATTACTCTATTGCAACAAACTCTGATACCTCAGTGTGTACCTGAGCACAGGTCATCTCTGTTAGTGTGCTGTGAAATCACCATCCAGACCAATTTTACTGGTCTGTGGCCCAGCTGGTAACACTCTTACCTCTAAGTCAGAAGGCTGTGAGTTCAAGCCCCACTCCAGAGACTTCATCACAAAATCTAGGCTGAGCGGGCAGCATTGAGGGAGTGCCGCATTGTGGGAGATGCTATCATTTTGAATGAGATGTTAAATGAGGCTCCGTCTGTTCTCTCAGGTGGATGTAAAAGATCCTACGGCACTTTTCAAAGAAGAGCAGGTGAGTTCTCCCTGGTGTCCAGGTTAACATTTATCCCCCAATCAACAATAAAAACAGATTATTTGGTTATTATCACATTGTTGTTATTGAGACCTTGCTGTGTGAAAATTGGCTGTCACAGTTCCAACATTTCAAAAGAATTTAATTAACTGTTCAGCCCTTTAAAGTTGTGAAAGGTGCTGTACAAATGCAAGTCTTTTTCTTTCTCCTGCTGGTATTTCCAAATTGAAAGAATCACTAAGCAGTCAAGTTATTGTAAACCTATATAAAACATTGGTTCAGCCTCAACTGGAGTATTGTGTCCGGTTCCGGGCACCACACTTTAGGAAGGATGTTAAGGCATTAGAGAGAATGCAGAAAAGATTCCAGGTTCCAGGGATGAGGAACATAGTTACATGGATAGATTGGATAAGTTGGGTCTGTTCACCTTGGAGAAGAGAAGATTAAGAGTAGATTTGATAGAGGTGTTCAAAATCGCAAGGGGTTTGGACAGAGTATATAGGGAGATATTGTTCTCTTTGGCGGAAGGATCCAGAACCAGAGGACACCAATTTAAGATGATTGGCAAAAGAAGCAACAGCGACATGAAGAAAAACTTTTTTATGCAGAACATGGTTAGGATCTGGAATGCATCGCCTGAGAGTGTGGTGGAGGCAGATTCAATCGCGGCCTTCAAAAGAGAACTGGATAATTATCTGTAAAGAAAAAAAGTTGCAGGACCATGGGGAAAAGGCAGGGGAGTGGGACTCGGTGAGTTGCACTTGCAGAGAGCCGGCATGGACACAACGGGCCGAATGGCCTCCTTCTTTACTCTAACCATTCTATGATTCAGTCATATTTTACAAATCAATATCTGCATATAGGCTGTAAGCAAGAGGGGCAAGGCCCATTCAGTGAAAGAAATCAGACAAAGTCACACCAAAATATTGTTCAGACTGTATAAGTATTATATCCAATTTTTCTTCTGCAACAATGCAATGTAAATAAACCAGTAAACCAGTCATAAAACTACACAAAGGCCCATTGGCTTTACAGCCCGGGCTACAGTCACATCACATTATTTCCTGAGACTTTACTCTCTGGAGAAGTGCATGTGTGCTTGCATGACTGTGTACGTATGTATGTATGTAAAGGGCTTGACATTTTTCATAGGTAGAGAGAATTTTGGGCCAGGAGAAGTTCTTCTATTGGGCACAGGTTTTGAGAACTAAAAGACAGTTTAAAGTTAAAGGTGTCAAATGAAAATAAGAAATTTAGGCAACACTTTTAGTAAGAGGATGATAGAATTGTGGAATAGATTGCCAGCAGGAGTGGCAGAACAGAAAGGCAGGGGAGGATTTAGAAAAAGATTGTTTGAATTGCTGTGAGTAAATTGGATACAGGACTATTAATTCCAGAATCACAGTGAGGAACTCAACGAGAAGTTTGGAAATGGGATCACAGAAAAATAATTACCACCTGGATGAAGTAGCAGAGGTGGTACCAAACCCCACCATGAATCAGTAGTTTCAAGAAAGAAAGGGATTGAAAAAAAAATCCAGCAGGTGCTGTTGCCATGGGTTTATCAGCACACTGTTACAATATTGCAGGAAACAGCTTTGTGCCCTGTTTTTCCTTATTGAGAGGATTTCCTCTGTTTGCTATTGGTAGAAAAATCATACTAGGTTCCCTGTGCTTATATTTATGATTATCCTATAAATGGTGAACAGTGGAAATCTTCCCCATAACTGGGTCATTAAAGGGAAGAGGCGCTTCTTCCTGGAGATAAGTACATAAGTCAGCAAGTGAGACATCTCAAAGTATCCTCACTTATCCCCTTAGAGCTTGTTGACTGATAGGGTACCATATGTTATTGGACTAGTAATCCAGAGAGCTGGATTAATAATTCAGAGTCATGACTTCAAATCCCACGACAGCAACTAAGGAATTTAAATTCAGTTAAATAAATCTGGAATAAGAAGCTAGAATTAATAATAGTGACCATGAACTACCAGATTGCTGTAAAATCGTAACTGGTTCTCTAATGTCCTTTAGGCAAGGAAACCTGCCGTCCTTATCCCTTCTGGCCTATAAGTGACTCCAGACACAAGGCAATGTGGCGACTCTTAAATATCCACTGAAATGGCCGAGCAAGACACTCAGTTGCATCAAAACTGCTACAAAAACGATAATCCACATGGACTGCAGCAGTTTAAGGTGGCGGCTCACCACCACATTCTCAAGGGCATGTAAAGGATGGACAATAAATGCTGGCCTTTCTAGTGACACCTGCATCTTGTGAATGAATTAAAAAAAGTTACAGAGCATAAACCGGAGATAGGATTTTACTAGTTCACCATTACAGATGCAGAATAGGTGAAAATGCAGAAAATAACCAAAAGAATGCAGATAACATTTGTTTTACATTTCTAAAAAAGCTCCTATGGGCTATATTGAAACTGATAGACCCATAAGTGACTTTAAAATTGTTGTTCCACACTATGTTAGTGCCCTCAGAGAATTATAGTGAATTCATCAACTTGTAGTTATACTCACATTTGTATCTTCACCACAAATGAGTTTTTCTTGCCCTCGTGTATCTTTTTGATGACTGCTACTTACTCCATGCAAAAAGCTGGATAGATTTAAAACCCTTGTGTGCCAGGAAACATTACTGAACTCTCTGAATGGCCCTCTTTCTTCCTTTCAAAAATCATTATATTACTTCCTTACAACAGTGCCAACAAACTTACAGAGCAGAGTTTCAACTGGATTACCCTAGCATTTAAATATTTTAATCGTGCTCCTTTTTTTTTCCTGTTTGTCTCTAAGCCTGTCTCCAATATCACAGGTTTCCAGTTGCTGGAAAACAAAAGGCCATTCACTACCTCACACTGTAAATCCTTCCTTAAAGCAGATACCAAAATTGAAGTTGCTAATAGTAAAAATTCCTGTCAAAAAAATGATCCTTTATTAAAATTCTAACAATACCAGCTTGAAAATCTGCAAGTTTTATTTTCTTGTCAAATTTAGATTACCACTCCTATTCCCGATGAAGTGTTTCACTCACAATGTCGCGAGCCGAGATGTCCCTTCCATTCACTATTAACTTCATGAAGCAATCGAGTGAGACAGTTTGAAAAAAGCGAGGGGAAGTGAAACATTTTTGGCAACACAGTCCACTCCATTTACAGTGGGTGTGGTTTCTCTGGACAATTCAGTAAACTGATGGAAAAGTGACTGGCTACTTCAAATGCATGAAGTCTGTATTTTTCTTGGTTTCTTTGGACAGGATTATTAGTTTGAACTGCTCTGCACCTTGCGTGTGATCTCTGAACCAGCAGCACTGGCTAGGGATGTCTGTACAGGTTATGATGAGCCTTACTGAGTTGGGGATCAAGTAGTTTTCTAATTAGATGGGCTGAATTTTATTGTGTGTGCAAAATAGCGGCAGTCCCGTCTGTGACATCAGCCACTGCACCACCGTGATTACGTGGCGGCTGTCCCCCCCAATCAAGTAGTGGAGGCAGCAATGGCGACGCCATTCACAGGGAAGCAGGTCCTGGCACCATCAATAAAAGGCTGCCAGGCACTTCAACGCCTCCGACAGAATCGGGAAGTAGCATATTGGCACCAGATTCCCCCTACCCGAAACCGCGCCTTCCAGACTATAAAATCCAGCCCATAAAATGTAAGCCAGGATCAAGAGGACAAAAGGCAACATTTAGTTTAGAACAGACTTTAATGTCTTCTTCCATGGGACCACCTCATTTGTCTGAATACAACGGATGCCAGGTAAATAAGACAAATCAGGTATGCTTAGATTAGTACACTATAAGCAGCTTATTAATGTTAGTCTTGGCTCAGTGGTAGCACTTTAGAATTAGAAGGTCATAGGTTTAAGCTCCACTCCAGGGATTAAGCACACTTCGGTGCAGTACCAAGGCAGCCCTGTGCTGTTGTAGGGGCTGTAGTTTAGATGAAATGTTAAATGAAGCCCTGCTTGCCTTGACAAGTAGACATGAGAGATCCAATAGCACTGTCTAAACAAGAGCAGTGGAGCTCTCCTGGTAACCTGGCCAACATTTATCCCTCAACGCATATCATGAAAAACAGATTAACTGGTCCTTCATCTTGTTACTGTCTGTGAGAACTTGCTGTGTTCAAATTGGCTGTCGCAGTTGCCTACTTAAACGATTGAACTTCAAAAGTAATTCATTTTCTATTAAGCACTTTGGGATGTCCTGAGGGCATGAAAGGCACAATATAAATGCAAGTTTGTTTGTACATTGTAACATTTTAAGGTAAAGAGTGTGAAGTTTTTGTCAAGGGCTCTTTGGAGGAATATATTCCAGAGGAAGTTGCCAAAAAAATTGTATTAGTGAACCTGCACTAGTAACAGTGAATTATTTGGGCAAAATTCAAGATTAAAACTTTCCATTTCTTTTAAAGATTTTTCTTGAGCAAATGGTTTTCTTGAGCATCAGCATTATGCACTGGGCAGAGCTCGCAACTAAAACAATTATAAGAATATAAACGACTGCTAGATTATCTCCTTAATTCAGCGCATAGACTACACTATAATAGCTCACATATTTACCAAAACGGGCAACAATGAAATAACATAATTGAAATATGAAGCAAACAGAGTCCAACAGATTATTTAATTGCCTTCTCACTTACTGTGCTACGGCATTCCGCATAGCTCCAATTCCAGCCTCTCCAGGTGGCTACTCACCGCGTATTAACTAGTCGTTTCAGAAATAGTTTTAAAAAAATGAAAATAAGCCTTTTTTCTAAATAAAGGGATACAAACCATAGTCAATAGCATGACGTTCCGCACTGAAAGTTAGTTCCGATACGATGATTCAAAAAATAAACTAATGGTGCAAAATGAACTCTAAACCTGGACATCAGACATAATAAGCACTCATGCAATAGAAAGGAAGAGTGACCTCTTGTTGAAAACTAACAAATGCAAACCAAGACGACTGTAATCATTCTGCTTTTTTCTTATGCATTTTGTGCTTTAACACACTTAACATATTACAATACTGCATATTGTGCGTGGCTCAATTGTAGCACTCTCACCTCTGAATCAAAAATTATAAGTTTAACGCCCACACCAGGGGTTCAGCACATATCCAGGCAGACATGTTAGTACAATATTGTCATTACTCATTTGTCAGTTTCTGTAGGAAAATAGATACAGGATTTGGCCATTTAGCCCCTGGGGTTTGCTTCACTATTCAATTAGATCATAGCTGATCTGTACCTCAACTCTATTTATCCACCTTAGCTAGATATCCCTTGATATCCTTCCCTAACAAAAATGTATCAATCTCAGTCCTGAAGGTTCCAATAGGCCAGCATCCACAGACCTTTGGAGGAGAGAATTCTAGATTTCGACAATTGATTGTCTGAAAAAATGCTTCCTGCTTTCTCTCCTAAATGGCCTAGCTCGAATTTTAAGATTACGTTCTTACGCTTATTCTTAATTTCCCGAGAGAAATGTTTCTGTGTATCTACCCAATCGACATTTATCTATTTAGACTCCAGGGGCTTTGCTGATTTCCCACTGGAGAATCCTGCGGAAATTTCAGACCCAAAATTCTTAACAGTTCAAATGGAGAGGAATATACATGGCTGATTAGAAATGTAAAAATGCTTATCCCAGAGGACGGGAAATGCTAATAGCAAAACTGATGCAAGCCTGAGAAAAATAAAGGAGTTTGAAGGAACCAGTAAATAGCTAGAATGTGATCTCAAAGAGATTGAGTTAAGTTAAAAGGGAGAACTTAAACCAACAGAGGAAAATGAACAAGAAAGCAAAACATAAAAGTTAAAAGTTCAGCTTCTTAAATTAGAAAAAGGACTAATGCAAAGTGAGGGCTTTAGTAGAGTAAAATGTTATGACCTTGAATAGGAATAAATGCAAAGGATGCAAAGGAGTCAAATTCACCGAATAGAACAAGGTTTGTTATCAGAGACTGAGAAATAGAAGTGTGGAATATAGTGTGCTTTGGGCCAAACTGACTACCTTGTTAAGGAGGCCAAAGGGCATGGAAAATGCTTCAACAGGGGAGCGATGGGTAATCCAGGCAGGTCCCCTGATGATGGTCAGCTGCCAGAGTTTCCGAAAGCATGTGGTTGGCCCAAGATGCACCTATAAAGGAGTAGGCACCTGCTGACCCGCCAACCCCTTGCAGATAAGGTGATCTCCCACTGCCCTGCATACACCACCAGCGTCAGCGCTGGAGGGCATCAGTGGGCACAATCCCAGCGTAATTGCTGGGATGGTGGCCCACAGATTTTCAGGACCATGTCACAACAATGTGCCTTAATTCTCCCCTTCATGAGTGTAGTGGATCCATACGTGTGGTTTTGGGGAAGGGGAAAAGCAGAAGTGCAAAGTCCTTCCTTTTGAGTATTACAATTACCCTGATAAAAGGGGCAAAACTTTTGGCTGGCTGCATTGTTTCTGATTTAGGGATATTGTGACAGGTAAATTAGTTGTGGCTGTTACTACTCCCTGACTTGTCTCCATAACCTCCTTGTTTTCCTGACAGTCAGGTGCCCATGTTCTGTTTATCATAACAATGCAGCTGGTGCTCTGGGAGGTTGGGAATAATTACTGCTGAGAAAAATAAAGATCAGCAATGCTGCCTTAAAGCAATATTTGATTTAGGCTCCAAATTCTACCCCATGCAAAAGGTAGTCCGCCACGGCCATCAGAATTTCAAACTGTACAAACTTCTACCCCTCGCCGTGTAGGGCCGTGCTTCTCTGGAGTTTTTAAATGATTTGTTTCTTACATGATACATGCTGCATTTTTGAAGACTTTTTAAAAAAAAAACTTTATACCTTTAATCTAAAAAAGAAATAGGAACAATAAGCGACAGCAGCTGCCTGGTGTTACTGTTACATTCCCGATTTGAACTCTGTTCCGCAGGGGGAGTTCCGAATATAACTGCGACACTAAGAATTCCCACTTGCAGCACTGGGTGAGGTTCCACAATGAGGAAGCAGGATCAGGTACAGGCAATAATGGCGGTATCCATGCCAACCTAGAAAAACTAGCAAAATCTGATTATTTCAAACATGGGGACACTGCCATAAACAAAATCATGTTGCCATTTATTTCCCTCATGCCCTGCAATTCAGGCTAAATTCTCTTTCATCTCCACTCAGCCCATCCGAGCACTCGTCTTATGGTGTTGCACACTGCATCAACAGGTTGCAGAAATGGTCACTATGGCATCCCGCATGAAGTGAAGGTATATTTTTTGAGGTTGTAGCGAAGATGTAGCAAAGACGTTCCATGGAGTAGGTTAACGAGATACTTAGGAGAACCTGGCAAACGGGTCTAGCAAGAGTACTTCAGCACCTGCATCTTTAGCCTCCTTCTGCTCATCTAGGTTGTCTCCCCAGGTGTCCCACAGCTTAGTCTTGCTGGTTGGCAAATTTGAGAATACATCAGACAAGATGTAAAAGATTTTGGCAATGCAGTACTGGAGTATGCCCTGTTTCTGTATCCTTTATCTTGTCTATTCTGTGCTCTATCATGCCTCTGGCAGATGCATGCACCCTAATGTGCCTGTTCTTAGAAAGTACAGACTGCAGCCCGAGAGATGTCATGGGCCAGGGATTAGGTTGCCTTTACCTGCAGCAAAAACCGGCACAGTTGATTGCCTTATAATTGCATCAATGCCTTGGCACCAGGTATTCAGCACATGCTCCAGTACTGATAGCTACAGAGAAGCTATTCATTGACGGAGTAAAAGTTTCTGTGGCACATGAACACACACCTGTTATGAGAGCAGAGGGTTGCACGAATACCATCAATGATGCTCCAGACTTTAGACAATCCCATTTGAAAAGTGCAGTTTGCTGTCAAACTGTTGCCAGTTGTCATGGGAAAATTAGTTGTTTAGTCTGGCCAAAAAAAAAGGAATTATTTACTGGCACAAAGGCTAATGTAATAGAGGTCACTTGTGGTTAGAAATGAATTTGAGGCATAAATTTTCAGAACTGCACAGACCCCAACATGCCATTGCTTTGCCTGTCCTGGAGTCTGACTGTAGGCCAGTCATAGGCAATGGTGCTACTGACTAGGATACAGCTAACACCTAATAACAGTGTTCTGAAACTACATAATGCAACTGGTGGTTATTGTTTCATGGAACCTGGTGGCTTTCCGTAATAATGGATGACTAAGAATTAAAAGCTACGGTAATGACCTGAAAGACATTCATGCATTGAAAATATATTTTACATCTACAATCATTAAATAATTTTCCAATTGGACAGTCATGTAAACCTCTGGTTCTATAAGGGTGAAGGTTTCAGAACATCAAGGGGTCATGGGTGCTAAATCCGAAACTGATGAAATTCGTACCAAAACGTCAGAGTCAGGTCTCAATCTGGTTCCAAGTGCTGTCAGATCACAGAAACATAGAAAATAGGAGCAGGAGTAGACCATTTGGCCCTTCAGGGGTGCTCCACCATTCAAAAAAGATCACGGCCGATCGTCTAATTCAGTACCCTGTTCCCACTTTCTCCCCATATCCCTTGATCCCTTTGGCATTAAGATCCTCACCTAACACAGCTTGGACTTGTAGTGTGTGACTCCATCATGTTGTAAAGCTAGGTTTTAAGGCTGTTTAGTAATCAGCTATTAATTCAAAATGACTGATGAATTGAATGCATCAGAAACATCGAAAATAGGAGGAGTAGGCCATTCGGCCCTTCGAGCCTGCTCCACCATGCATTATGATTGTGGCTGACCATCCAACTCAGTAACCTGTTCCCACTTTTGCCCCATACCCTTTGATCCCTTTAGACCCAAGAGGTATATCTAACTCCTTCTTGAAAACATACAATGTTTTGGCCTCAACTGCTTTCTGTGGTAACGAATTCCACAGGCACACCACTCTCTGGGTGAAGAAATTTCTCATCTCAGTCCTGAAAGGTTTACCCCGTATCCTTAGACTATGACCCCTGGTTCTGGACTCCCCCACCATCGGGAACATCCTTCCTGCATCTAACCTGTCAAGTCCTGTTAGAATTTTATAGGTTTCTATTAGATTCCCCCCTCACTCTTCTGAACTCCAGCAAATATAATCCTAATCGACTCAATCTCTCCTCATACGTCAGTCCCACCATCCCAGGAATCAGTCTGGTAAACCTTTGCTGCACTCCCTCTATAGCAAGAACATCCTTCCTCAGATAAGGAGACCAAAACTGCACACAATATTCCAGGTGTGGCCTCACCAAGGCCCTGTATAATTGCAAGACATCCCTGCTCCTGTACTCGAATCCTCTCACTATGAAGGCCAACATACCATCTGCCTTTTTTACCGCCTGTTGGACCTGCATGCTTACCTTCGGCGACTGGTGTACGAGAACACCCAGGTCTCGCTGCATATTCCCCTCTCAGTTTATAGCCGTTCAGATAACAGTCTGCCTTCCTGTTTTTGCTACCAAAGTGGATAACCTCACATTTATCCACATTATACTGCATCTGCCATGCATTAGCCCGCTCACTCAACTTGTCCAAATCACCCTGAAGCCTCTCTGCATCCTCCTCACAATTCACCCTCCCACCCAGTTTTGTGTCATCTGCAAATTTGGACATATTACATTTAGTTCCCTCATCTAAATCATTAATATATATTGTGAATAGCTGGGGTCATAGCACCGATCCCTGCAGTACCCCAATAATCACTGCCTGCCATTTGGAAAAAGACCCATTTATCCCTATTCTTTGTTTCCTGTCTGCCAACCAATTTTCTATCCATCGCCAATCCCACGCGCTTTAAATTTTACACGCTAATCTCTTATGTGGGACTTTGTTGAAAGCCTTCTGAAAGTCCAAATAAACCACATCCACTGGCTCCCCCTCATCAACTCTACTGGTCACATCCTCGAAGAATTCTCGTAGATTTGTCAAGCAAGATTTCCCTTTCCTAAATCCATGCTGACTCTGCCCGATTCTACCACTGTTCTTTAAGTGCTCTGCTATAAAACCTTGGATAATGGACTTTAGAATTTTCCCCACTACCAACGTCAGGCTGCCTGGTCTATAATTCCCTGCTTTCTCTCTACCTCCCTTTTTAAATAGTGGGGTTACATTAGCTACCCTCCAATCTGTAGGAACTGTTCCAGAGTCTATAGAATCTTTGAAGATGACCACCAATGCATCCACTATTTCAAGGGCCACTTCCTTTCGCACTCTGGGATGCATACCATCAGACCCTGGGGATTTATCGGCCTTCAATCCCATCAATTTTCCCAACACCATTTCACTATTACTGATTTCCTTCAGTTCCTCTCTCTCACAAAGCCCTGTGTTCCCCAACATTTCTGGTATGATATTTGTGTCCTCCTTTGTGAAGACAGAAATAAAGTATGCATTTAGTTGGTCAGCCATCTCTTTGTTCCCCATAATAAATTCCCCTGTTTGACTGTAAGGGACCTACATTTGGCTTCACCAATCTTTTTACAGTCAGTTTTCATGTTCCCCGCAAGCTTGCTCTCGTACTCTATTTTCCCCTTCTTAATCAATCCCTTGGTCCTCCTTTGCTGAATTATAAACTGCTCCCAATCCTCAGGTCTGCTGTTTTTTCTGGCAAATTTATATGCCTCTTCCTTGGATCTAATGCTATCTCTAATTTCCTTTGTAAGCCATGGTTTGGCTACCTTTCCCGTTTTACTTTTGCGCCAGACTAGGATAAATAATTGTTGCAGTTCATCCATGCGCTCTTTAAATGTTTGCCATTGCCTATCCACCGTCATTCCTTTAAGTAACGTTTCCCAATCCGTCATAGCCAACTCTCGCCTCATACCCTCGTAGTTTCCTTTACTAAGATTCAGGACCCTAGTCTCAGAATCAACTACGTCACTCTCCATCTTGAAGAAGAATTCATGCCCAAGGGGTGTCACACCACTAGATTGTCAATTATACCTCTCTCATTACACAATACACAGTCTAGGATGGCCTGTTCTCTAGTTGGTTCTTCAACATATTGGTCCAGAAAACCATCCTGTATACACTCCAAGAATTCCTCCTCTACAGTATTGAGACTAATTTGATTTGCCCAATCTATATGCAGATTAAAGTCACCCATAATTACAGATGTTCCTTCAGTAGAAGCTACTGGAGCTATGTTGCTACTGTGTAAAAATGATTGCATACTCCTGAGAGTCAATCAGGACATTACTTGACAATTGTATTAAAAACTTTCCAGGGAAATTAAGAGCCATTGTATAAGCTTTTTTTAAACCAACTATCAAAGTCCTTAAAATGCTTTATGATCTGTGATAAAAATAAAATGCAATGTTACGGTCTGAAATGCACTGCCTGAAAGTGTGGTGGAATCATTCAATACTAACTTTCAAAAGGGAATTGGATAAATACTAGAATAACTTGCAGGGCTATGGGGAAAGTGCAGGATAGTGGAACTAATTTGATAGCACTTCAAGGCCAACTGACAGACACAGTGAGACAAATGGACTCTTTTGTGCTGTATGATTGTTTGACATTGTATGTGACACAACTCAACAGCCTCTCCAGTAAAACCAAGCCTATGCATACACTACTATTGGTCAAGTCCAGGTAATCTGCCTTTGGCTATATATGTGTTTTTTAGAGCAACAGCAGGTGGTCATAATCTTTCTGGGCTGCAATCTCATCGGCCGTACATCCCTTCTCCAAGCAGAGAGAGATTGGCACAAAGACATCCATGCACACAGAACTCTCATTTATATAAGCATCCTTATTGTGCTTAGGACATCTGTGCTTCAAAGCTACTGAATTAAAACACTTACATTTTGAAAGTAATTTTATGAGCAAACAGCCAATATGTGCACAGCAAAATTTGCCGAAGAGCAATGAGATGAATGACCAGATTATTGTTTTTTTGGTGGTGTTGGTTGAAGAATAAATGCTGGCCAGGACACTGGCGAGAACTCGCCTGCTATCCTTGGAATAATGCTGTTGGAGCTTTTATGTCCTGCACAGACAGATAAGGCCTTGGTTTAATGTTTCACCCAAAAGACATTGCATCTGGCAAAACACCAATTTCTCAGTATTACATTAAGTATCAGTAAGTCACATGTTCACATCCTGGAGTAGGACTTGAAGCCACAATTTTCTGACTGAGCAAACACTGAGTTGACATAAATAGGCTAACTAAAGACAGAATTCACATCACAATTTTACTCTCACCATCTTCAATTCAGTAATGCAAAGCTACCTATCAAAAGCCATTCTGCTTTTACCAGCACCAGGTCATTTAAGGTTCTGTGTTTTTTCCTGGAAACAGATGCAGTGAAATGAAGCTCCAAGGATGAGTTGGAAAGGATATAAATTAACTTCACTTCTTGGAACATAACTTAAAAACAAATTACTTAAAATGATTTCAGTTTTTATTATTGCAGCAAAGGTTAGAGCTGTAGTTAATTTGAGATTGTCCTAAAGTAATATCTTGAGGGCAGACCCAGCTGTGTCATATCTTCACTCACTTTGGGAAGTCATTCTTTTGAACAGCTTGAATGCATAGCTGAGGTCATCTCACAAATTCCATCTTAAAAATATCTGTTAATCCAGCCATCTACCTCTTCTTTCAAGACCTCAGAGGATGATAGCAGAATCAATCAAGGTAAAGAAATATTGGTAGAAAGAATAATCTACACTGACTGCTGTGCATTGTAGAGAGACAGAAAAGACACATTAACGGGCAGATTGATTATTCATTATTGAACTCCACTATGTAATGTTTAATTTATCAGACCAAGGAAACGGAATGCCAATGTAAAATATAACTAGCAATCTTACCACCACCAGATAGACATTTAATAGGCTGCGAGCTTCAGATTTTTACATTCATTTAACAATCTCTTCAAAAACTTAAGCAAATTTAATATGTATTTTTGTATAGCAATATTTAAAAAAAATATTTTGAAGCAGTGCTACAAAAATTCAATACAAGTTCAGAATTTATCATGAGTTTGAAAAGACGGGCTATGCGGGTAGTTCACTAATGCTAAGGTGGTGCTCACGCTTCAAGTCCAAGTTGCCAAAATCTCCCTGAAGCCACTACCATAACATCTAAGGCCACCTTTTGCTCTGGCATGATCTATCGCACCGATAACCATTTTAAGTGTCTCAATTAACAGTTTTAGTTTAAAATCGGTTTTCAGAACTTCATCTGAACTTAGTAATAAAAAAAACAGGGTCATGGTTGTGGAGCTGCAGGATCCCACTGAAAACTCAATAAGAGGAAACATTTCACTATCAGTTTGACTTTATTTAGATATTTCTTTTAGGAAAACATCTTATTTACATATGAAGGGAAATCTTACATTCTGTACTTAGTATAGCTTCATTCATAATCGGTTGAATAAACACTTCCCAGCTTTGCTCAGTTTAAAGCATTTACAGCCAAGACAGAAATATACTACAAAGACCAATAGGATATGACCCATTATTAAAACTGCAAGCGTGGTTTTCAAAATGTTAGTTCATAAAATTGAAACTGTACCAATTACATTCCAGTGATTGTACAATTAATAAATCGTACTTAAAATGTGTGAAAATTGCTTCCAGTGCCAAAACAGCAGGAACTTCGTGAAATCCAGAAATCAGGAGTGACATCTGTCTCAAAAAAAACAATGCAAGAAATAAATCACACTGCAGTCAAAATGAAAGGGTACTGTGCATGGTCCTCCAAAACAGATATAAACATAGTCTTTAAACATTTCAATCTGTACAACATGAAACAATCTAATTCGACTGAGACTTATATACACATCATAATTGCATTGTTTGTCATTAAGTACCTCAAACCTAATCTAATTAAAGAAAATGTCCTCAACTACGTCCCAGATAAGGGATATTTCATGATAAATTCTTCAAAAGAAACTGTGCAAATATTCAATTATTGCAGCATTTAACTCTTCACACTACCACAACAAATTTTCATCTGTGTGATGACCCACATCTACATGAAGCACTGAATGATAAAGGTACTGCACACAAACAACTGGGAAAAAATAGCAGTCTAACAAGTATGAGTTAGATAGACTTAATAAACAAGTGCAAATAGGTTGCTCTCTGCAAACATGCCTCCAATATCATACTATTCACATCTCCTACAGCAGTCAGTGGAAAAGGAGTGGCTTAGTTTATAGCTCACTGTTTATATCCTCCATTGGGATAGTGGCCCTGTAAATGGTATTATTTCACCTTTGGCGACAAAGTTTTGCATAACCCAGATACACAATTGTTAATTTGACCTAATTGTTGATTTTGCAATTAACTAAAATAAAACATATTCTTGACCTTTCAGTAATGTTACACTTTTTTTTTTTAAGTCAATTTTTAAACCTGGAAAATGTTGCATTTGATTTCAAATTGGATTTCCAAATATAGCAACAGTTCTATGGGCTCCTCCAATTCTTAATTTGGAGATTATTCTGTATGGCCTAGTCTCTGCTGATTAAAGTCCTACTACACATCAACTCACTGAGGAGTTTGCATAATGATAACACAAGAATGAAATAGCTTACAATACAGCTGATGAGGCCAACTACTTTGGTATTGTGAGCCATCCACTCCTCAAAAGAAAATTTCAACTCCTGTACGCAAAAACCAAAATAACATCAAGCCTCAGAGGTCATCACATCCTTGTGTTCATAAACCAGGGTTCTCCTATCTTCAGAAGTGCAAACAATGGGATGGCAATTTTAAACACACATACCCTTGATTGTACATTGATCATAAAGCATGGTAAAGATGAAACATGAGCATCAGTTTTTGAGGTTAGTTGGGAATACAATATTTTGGAAGCATTTTAGCAGAAGTTGACCCGATAACCCTGCAAACATATTAACCTGACAGCATGGAACAAAGCCCAGTGATGCAATTAGACGTTGCCAGTTTAAACTTTTGGTGCTAGCTCACAGGTCAGGATGTTACTGGACATAGTGTTAATCAGCAACTGTCCTGATGAACATATTGCATGCACATCACTATCAATTCAGTAACTCATCCCAACATGCATCACTATTAACAAATTTCAATACCAAACAAAGTTTTAACAATTAGGATTCATTTCAAAATGCTTTTGCGTGTAAAAGTATCTTATCGCCAGAGGTCTCTTAGTGTTTGTTTATGCTAAAAAGCCTTTAAAGTTACAGGTTTGATTGCTGGTTGGTGCAAGTCAACTGATCTCTGGGTACTGGTGGTGGACTGCTATAGTCAGTTACAGAAATCATGGGGCAATGGTTGATGAGGAAGAATACTGGCCAGTGGTTCTACTCAATATTGAATGACTCCTGCTGGAACATGCATGTTGGATGGAGAGGTTGCAGGGCTGAAAGGCAGTGATGCCCCAGTGGTAGAAATGCCTACCCAACCATTTCGGCTCAAAATGAACTGTAACGACTTGGGTGAAATATCATGCAAATCTAACAACACAAGAGTTTTTACCTTCAGAAGAACATGAAAAATCATGTCTGGGAAAGAATCGGAGTAGGAAAAAATCAAATCTTAATGTGCATACAATTTGGAAATATATTTAATCATGTTCTGTATTACTTTAGATGAAAATATATTTGGAATAGATGGATCATTTCAATTACAAAGTGATAATTTAATTCAACAGTTCCTACATTGATTAAGTGATTTATGATAATGCCCAGAACTCCAAACTGCAGTCACAGTTTTTTCTTCGAGTGCTTATTGCTCCATCTCTCTTGAAGGTCTGAACTAATATGGCATCATAGGCATCACTGATACGGTGATGCCCTACAGATTAGCCCAATTCTTTTCTCACCTGATGTTCAAACATGTGGACTTTCCAATAGAGATCATTTATAGCAATCAGGAGCTGGGATCCTTGTTGATTTTTAAAAAATCCTCTTTAGCCTGCTACTCTGGTTAAGAGCTACTAAGTACAGTCCAAGAATCAGACCCAAGTACTATTGGTCATTATGGGTTAGTTAAATCAGTGCCTCTACCAATTGAGCCATTGATGGAATACAAGTGAATGATTTATGATTGTAACCAGAATTCCAAAATTCACATATTTTACAACACGTTGATATTTTCAGTATGCCAATGCCAAATAGCCTATGAAGCTACCAGTACAAGTGAGTAATGATACAAGTGCGACCATCTCCAACATTTCCAGCAGCTGTTAAAAGGAAGTCTGCTTATTAACTTCCCTTGTCAACTTCTGGTGGTATAGCAAGCCACTTATCAATTGCTCAATCACAGGAAACTGCCTGAGTTGCAGAATGGCAAAGAACATGCCACACATCCATGTGTGCGCAAGCACGAAGCACTGTCTTCTGCGACTCCACAGTAACGGCTCCTTCCTGTACTGTAAAGGTAACATTAAACTCATTGACATACAGATGCTAACTTTTTAAAAACTAATTGCAATGAATAGATTGATTGTAGCAATAGCTACACAGTCAAAATATGGAGGTTTTATAACAATAATGCTGATGTAGAAACTGCATTATGGTGTGTGGCCTGCAAAAAAGAAACACTTAGTTTACTGCTAAAAATCATATTTTGTACATTATTCATTACGTTTAACGAGACTCATTTGTTTGCACAAGCAGCAACAAAAAGACAGCTGTATTTCAATGTAAAGCTTATGAAAACATTCAGTGGCATGATTCTAAACAGTTCATAATGAATGAATGCAGCCACACTTCTGTCTTCTCCTTTAACTCAAGGTGATATCAGATATAGGTCAAATTACTAGGAATGTGTATATAGTTATATATTTTTTTAAATGCTGAAAAGGAGGTAAAGTACAAATATTTTTGAATGAGCTGAAGTTAAATGCTTCCAGCTATAAAAAGTAAAAAAAAAATGGTTGGAAACATTAATTTATGGTTTAAGTTTGACATTATCTGGATCTCCAGACACAAGTGGCCTAAACTGAAGACAGCTGGAGCTGAAAGGAAAACTGTACTGACAAATTTACGAACCCATTCCATTACCTGTTTTTTGAATCTGGATAGGAGCGATTTACAAATCACAATCAAATGTGTGACGATACTGGCAGTACATTATGCACCATCCACTTAAAATGCTTTTATAAAGTTGATCAAAACAACTGAAGTTCTGTTGTACTGTATTAATGAGATTTAAAATTGTTCAAATAAAGTAATATCATGTGATAGATAGGAGATGAGGCTGTTCAAGATTCTTAAGGCTGCATCCATGATTTCAATTATGTAAATATATTCTTTTAAGGCTAACTCCAATGTTAGTATCAGATAATTTGAGGATAGTTGTAAATCACAGTGAAGAACCCCATCACTGTGATTTACAAAGTCTAATTTGCATTTTTGAATCTAACGGCCATAATGTATTGCAACATGGCTTCAAATGTTCAAATGTGAAGGTCATCGTTTCAGAACAGAGCTTCCTTTATCCAGCTCTCTTGTATCTTTCTGCAATGCTGACAGTACCTGAGAGTTGAAAATTAAAAAAAAAACATTATTTAGCATGCGTGAAACCAATGCAGTACTTCAGATTATTTATTGGGGTTAAGTCTTGCTAAATAAGACTGCAAAAGAGATAACTATGTTGCAACTTGAAAAAAAATAAACTGAAGATTCAATTTCCAAATTCTTGAGGGAGCCAGTGGGTAACTACAATGCTGAGAGTCAAACTGGGCCGACAGACCACAAAAATCTCACATGCAAGTGAGGCTAAATAATGTGCTACACTCCTCTATGGACAGACATGTAGAGGGAAAGGACAGAATAATGGGGGGGGGGGGGGGGATAAAATGAAAACAAAAGTTGATTTCCCATCATATCTGAACATGACAGTTCATGTATGAATGGAGTGATTTTCTGTAGGAAGGATAGGCTATTCATGTATAGTTTTGTTACAGGAGTGAAGTGACCGTTTGCGGTGTATTCCATTTTCCATGAGTGGGGAGACCGGCAAGGCAGAACAGAGATCTCCATGATTTGCAAACACAGGAAATGAGAAATAACTATTGGAACAAGCCAGGGTAGGGTATATCTCCAATGGTGCAGAAAGATTAAAAAGAGGCCATTCCACCTGAGCAATTTTCTCAGTATGTTGATCGCCACATATGTCTTTACCTTATGGACTATCACCATATAGCTGGACAGATGACTGGCAAATGAAAACCCCATCATATTCTCTCGGAGGGTCATTCATCTTTGAAATTTTCTTCCCCAGACAGCAGTGGAGGCTGGGTTATTGAAAATATTCAAGGCTGAGTTAGACAGATTTCTGATCTACAAGGGAGTAAAGGGTTATGGGGGACCAGGCAGAAAAATGGAGTTAAGGTCAAAATCAGATCAGCCATGATCTTATTGAATGGAGGAGCAGGCTCAAGGGGCCGAATGGCCAACTCCTATTTCTTATGATCGAGTCTCCAAATCAAGCTATGAATACATCGTGTTAAAAGTGCTACAAACTTCATAATCCTCATGGGGCGGCACAGTGGTTAGCACCGCAATCTCTCAGCTCCAGCGACCTGGGTTCAATTCTGGCTACTGCCTGTGCGGAGTTTGCAAGTTCTCCCTGTGACCGTGTGGGTTTTTGCCGGGTGCTCCGGTTTCCTCCCACAGCCAAAGACTTGCAGGTTGATAGTTAAATTGGCCCTTATAAATTGCCCCTAGTATAGGTAGGTGGTAGGGGAATTGAGGGAAGGTGGGGATGGGGTAGGAATATGGGATTAATGTAGGATTAGTATAAATGGGTGGTTGATGGTCGGCACAGACTTGGTGGGCCGAAGGGCCTGTTTCAGTGCTGTATCTCAAAATAAATAAAAATAAAATCCTCTTCATTCCTGACGCTCAGCATCATGCATAGGCAGAGGTGCCATCTGCTTCGCATAAACATGTTTTATCCCCAAATTGACAACCATTTTGTTAAAGCACTTATGGATTTAATTTTTCTAGTTCCCATACCACCAGTCTTTATTGCCTAACTGATTGAGATTTCCAATTTAATGAAAAATTTAACGCACGGCCAAAATGTACTTCCACATGAGTTCAATGCCAGTGTTTCTTTTGATTATAATTTATTTACCCTGGTGGAGCCCTTCGCATATCCATTTTTATAAAAGACAACAGGATGATCTAGGCAAACAGATTTCGCTTGTCTTGCTCACAGTTTGCTGACAAAACATTCTTGGGCAAAGGCATAATCTCAGTTCAGATAATGAAACTCAGGCCTCAAGTCAGAAAGGTGCAAATTCAAGCTCACTGCATGATCCAAGCACATTAGCTTAGCAGCAGTTAGGGACTACTGCATTACCATCATTTGGGTGAGAAGCAAAACCAAGGCCTGTCTGCTTGTTCTAATGATTTAGATGGCTATTAAGATCTTAGAAGAGCAGAAAGCTTTCCCAATACCTGGCTTAACCGTCACCACAAATAGATTAAGTAGCAACTCATCTCACTGTTGTTTGTGGGATCTTGCTTGTACAATGACTGCACATCACTGACATAACATTCAGGCAGAGACTACTGTATAAAAGGTAATTCCTTAAGTATTTGGAAAAAACTCTAAGTATAAGGGAAAGGAAGGAAACAATTATGGCAGGCAGCTCCAGTTGAAATTATCACCAGCATAAACATGGGCTGAATGGCCTCTTGTGCTGTAATTTCTATCACTCTATAGGGCTCATTGTATAGCAAAGTGATTCGGTGTGCACAAATCTCAGATATAAGGAGCTACATAAATGCAAGTCTTCCAAGTCTCTCTGTTCCCACCGCCTCACCATTCGCACTTATGCTCTAACAGGGAAAAAAAAAGTATGACAACTAAGAGTCTGCCAACTATCAACAGAAACTATATTTCCAGGATCATGAAGTAAATATGCAATGGTATTTCCTAGTCTAGCATCAAAGTAAGAGTTAAACTAGAAGAAAACAGGTTGAATAAATCAATAAGTAATATAGGGCAGAATTTTATCGGCCCCCAGGTGGCAGAACGGAGGTGGGGGGTCCATAGGAAATAGGAGTAGGCCATTTGACCTGTTGAGCCTGCTCCCCCATTCTAACAGATCATGGCTGATCATCTATCTCTATGCCATTTTCCCCCACAATCTCCATATTCCTTGATGTCATTAGTATCCAGAAATCTGTCGATTCATGTCTTGAACATGCTCAATGATTGAGCTTCCACAGCCCTCTGGGGTACAGAATTCCAAAGCTTCACCATCTCATCTCAATCTTAAATTGCATGCCTCTTATTCTGAGACTGTGTCACCTGGTTCTAGACTCACCAGCCAGAGAAAACATCCTATCCACATCTACCGTCACGCCTTGCAATAATTTTATAAGTTTCAATGAGATCACCTCTCATTTTTCGAAACTCTTGAGAATATAGGCCCAGTTTCTGCAATCTCTCCTTATACGATAAACCCGCCATCCCACAGATTAGTCTGGTTAACCTCCGTTGCACTCTCTCTATGGCAAGAATATCATTCCTTGGATAAGGAGACCAAAACTGTACACAATACTCCAGGTACGGTCTCACCAAGGCTTTATACAATTGAAGCAAGACAATTTTACTCCTGTACTCAAATCCCCTTGCAATGAAGGCCAACATACCATTTGCCTTCCTAATTGCTTGCTGCACCTACATACTAGCTTTTAGTGACTCACGAACAAGGACACCCAAGTCCCTTTGAACATCAACACTTCCCAACCTCTGATCATTTAAGAAACACTCTGTTTTTCTACCAGTAAAATAGCAGGGAGTTACATCAGGACGGCTACCTGATGCAGTTCCACCGTCAGGGAAGTTCCCTGGTGGTGGGCTACTAGGCAGATCGACTGCCCACTCCAGGAAGGTGGGCAGCCAATTTGCATAATTAAAGGCCCTATTAAGGCCGACAGCATTTTGCCTACAGCGGGACGCCCCTTCACCAAATGCCCCAATGTGAGGGGAGGCTGCCAGCTTCAGGGAGGTGGCCTCCATGCAGCAGCCTGAGGCTCCATGCCTGACAGAGGGGTCACAGGCAGGAAAGGCAGCCCCCCACTGGCCCAACTAACCCCTCCAGAGGGTTTGTCCTGTGATTGGCAGGGCCTTCGCCTCAGCCATCCTGCATTTTAATTTGTACTTGCCTCTCTGAGGGCGCCTCCATCTTGAGGTGCCCCAAAGTCTCCAATCTGCCCACTTCGCCTGGTGGTGCTGCTGAGGCTTCAGAGCTGCCAGTCCTCTGATTGGGAGGACAGCATCAGGAGCCTGCCCGCTATCCTTAATTGGATGGGAGGCTGCCAGCAGTAAAATTGCCAAGTCATTCCCAACAATGGAAAATGCGGGCTTGGACCCACTTTTCCACTCGATGCTGCAGTCCCAAAGCCCGTAGTAAAACTCAGCACATATTTACAATTTACACCAAATGCTACATATTCTGATGAAAAAGCTGTAAATCAGTTTTTTTTGTAATAACTCAATTTAACTAACTACAACAGAAAAAAAAATTGCTTCGCACCAATAAATTGCAATGTTTTTCTCCCTTATAATACTAAACAGCTTTACTTCACTCTTACCTGAGCCCACTTTTTATTTCTGCTCTGCAACTGAATGGTTGCAATGGCTCCAAACAGATCCTCAGATGACATATCTTCAGGGAGTTTGGTCAGGAACTGTGCCATGTGAATAAAATCCAATTGGGTCAAAATATCCTCATATAGCTTTAAGATCCCCAGAGCAGTTCTGAAGAGAAACTCCTCTCCATCACGGCAGAATACATCCCAGACACGACATGCAAGGTCCAAAGGGAAAGATTTACTGTACAGAGTAAAGATCCTGTAGGGAATTAAACACAACACTGTGCCTTCAATATCATTTAAGTATGACTCGTAGTATTCAAATACTTACTTCAAAAATTACTACAGAACAGTGGGAAGCTGGCAGCCAATTTTTTTTTTTTTAAATTGCTTTACCAATGAAAATGTGCTTTTCAAGTCAATCTAGATGAGACTTTTTCTATTTGTGTACCAAACTCATGCTAATTTAAAAAACATTTTTGTGGATACAAATGCCTACTTGATGCTTGAAGGAGGAGATGGTGGTGTAGTGATATTGTCACTGAACCTGTAATCCAGTGGCCCAGCCTAATGCCTTGGGGATATGGGTTCAAATCCCACCATGGCAGCTGGTGGAATTTAAATTCAATAAATAAAAATCTGGAATTGAAAGCTAATCTCAGTAATGATGCCATGAAACTATTATTGATGATCATAAAAACCCATCTGGTTCACTAATGTCCTTTAGTGAAGGAAATCTGCTGTCCTTACTTGGTCTGGCCTACACGTGACTCCAGACCCACAGCAATGTGGTTGACTCTTAACTGCTCTCTGAAATGGCCTAGCAAGCCACTCAGTTGTCAAAGACAATTAGGAATGGGCAACAAATGCCAGTGATGGCCACATCCCATGAAACAATAAAAAAGTCTTATTCTTCATAAGGACTTACACTAGCATGGTAGAATTCCAGTTTCTTATTTGTTTTGCTTTAAAAAAAAAAATCAGCTGAAATACGAGCACGTGCCATTCATATTACCAGGGCTCAAGGCAGAGAAGGAAGGCAGGCATTTGTCCTCGTCAATACTTTCACTCCCTACAATTTTTGTAGATCCATAATAAAATAAACCGATTGCAAACATTCAATAACAGCACAAAATACATACAAGTTGCGAAGCAATAAGTAGTGCACTAAAAATGTTACATTGTGTGCACTACTCGTCAACCTTTTCCACAACTATCAATATCCATATTTATAATGGAAATTGCCTATAGAAAATGTCATACTGTAATTATACCTTCCCATCAGTGGAGGTGCTACAGTGCTACTATTGGCCAAAGGGTATAATTATAGTATGACAAACTTAGAAACAGCCTCTACCGTTTATAACTCGCACATTGATGTTAATGTGATTCGCCTGCAGTACAGGGTGGCTGGGACAAGGTGTCGCATCTCCGCCCCTGATCACACTAAATAACACCCCATTGGAAGTGGTTAGCAAATTCTGTTACCTTGGGTCCATGGTGACAGACAATCTGTCCCTTGATGCAGAGCTTGATACACACATAGGAAAAGCAGCTACCACCTTTGGCCAACTTACAAAACGAGCATGGGATATCACCAAGCTGACCCTTACGACCAAGCTGATGGCTTATGAGGCCTGTGTTCTCAGCACTTTGCTGTATGGCTGTGAAACATGGGCAACTTACAGCTACCAGGAAAAACAGCTCAATAATTTCCATCTATGCTGTCTGCAACTCATTATGGGTATATCCTGACAGGACAAAATCACAAATGTAACAGTCCTGTCAAAGGCACAGCTCCCAAGTGTGTTGGCACTAATCAAACAGAGGGAGCTTCAGTGGATCGGACACATCCACAGGATGGAAGATGGTCGCATACACAAGAATTTCGGTATGGTGAGGTAGCCGGAGCCAGATGACCGGTGGGATGCCCAAAGCTCGGCTTCAAGGATGGTTGCAAGTGTGACATGAAGGCTCCAAATGTAGACTACAGTACCCCCTAGGAGTCACTAGCTGGCAAAAGAGGGAAATGACGACACATCCTGTGGATTGGTGCGCACTAACACGATGACGAGTTGCTACAGGAGATTGCCAACAGGCACCAACATCAAAAACAACAGCTCACAGCATCACTTGGCAGCTTTGCGTGCAGCACTTGTGGCAGGACCTGCCCCTCGAGGATTGGCCTTCACAGCCATCAGCAAAGGTGCACCAGGAGAAGACACCTCACCTAAATGAATTGCTTGCTGCTTGTTCATCATTTATTTTAAAAAAATTTTTATTTAGAGATTCAGCACTGAAACAGGCCCTTCGGCCCACAGAGTCTGTGTGGACCATCAACCACCCAATTATACTAATCCCACATTAATCCCTTTATTCCTACCACATCCCCACCTTCCCTCAATCCCCCTACCACCTACCTATACTAGGGGCAATTTATAATGGCCAATTTACCTATCAACCTACATGTCTTTGGCTGTGGGATGAAACTGGAGAACCCAGCGAAAACCCACGCGGTCACAGGGAGAACTTGCAAACTCCGCACAGGCAGTAGCCAGAATCGAACCTGGGTTGCTGGAGCTGTGAGGCTGCGGTGCTAGCAACTGCGCCGCCCATATCATCTTTCATAGATGGAAAGAACCCAGCATTATTACAAAAGGGAAGTAATCAGAATATTTTTTTAAAAAGCAGGCAATCTTACTTAGCAAGTGCACCTAAATTGTTAGCAGTGGCATCCAGAATCTTATGATTAAGGCCCAATGGCAGCTCAATATTCCAGGACATAGAATCTTCAAGTGTGACAGGGGAAGGGGTAAAAGAGGACGTGGCATTGCACTGATGATCAAGGAGTCAATTACTGCAGTAAGGAGGGATGATATCTGAGAAGGTTCCTCAAATGAGGCCATATGGGTAGAACTTAAAAAAAGGGGGCAACCATTTGGCTGGGAGTGTACTACAGGCCTCCAAACAGTCAGGGAGGGATCTTGTCTTTGGCCTCCTTATCTCGAGAGACAATGGGTAAGCGCCTGGAGGTGGTCAGTGGTGTGTGGAGCAGCGCCTGAGTGGCTATAAAGGCTAATTCTAGAGTGACAGGCTCTTCCACAGGCACTGCAGAAAAATTTGATTGTTGGGGCTGTTACACAGTTGGCTCTTCCCTTGCGCCTCTCTCTTTTTTCCTGCCAACTGCTAAGTCTCTTCGACTCGCCACACTTTAGCCCAGCCTTTATGGCTGTCTGCCAGCTCTGGCGAACGCAACTGAGGGATAGAGGAGCAGATATGTAGGCAAATCTCAGAAAGGTGTAAAAATAATAGGGTAATAATAGTAGGGGATTTCAACTTCCCCAAAATCAACTGGGATAGTGGTTAGTGCAAAAGGCTTAAAGGGGACGGAATTCTTAAAGTGCATCCAGGAGAGTTTTTGAGCCAGCACGTAGAATGTCCTACAAGAGAAGGGGCAGGACTGGACCTACTCCGAGGGAATGAAGCCGGACAAGTGGTAGAAGTGTCAGTGGGGGAGCATTTCGGGGATAGTGACCATAACTCTAAGATTTAAGGTAGTTATGGAAAAGGACAAAGATGGACCGGAAATAAAGGTACTGAATTGGGGGAAGGCAGATTTCAATATGATAAAACAGGATCTGGCCAAATTGGACTGGGAGCAGCTACTTGTAGGAAAGTCTACATCAGATCAGTGGGAGTCATTCAATGAGGAAATAGTGAGCGTTCAGAGCCAACATGTACCCGTTAAGGTAAAGGGTAGGACCAACAAGTCCAGGGAACCCTGGATGTCAAGGGATATAGAGGATCGGATAAGGGAAGAAAAAAGGAGGCTCATGGCAGATTCAGAGTGCTGAAAACAGCGGAGGCACTAGAGGAGTATAGAAAGTGTAGGGGGGTACTTAAAGTAATTAGGAAAGTGAAGAGGGGACATGAAAAAACACTGGTGGGCAAGATAAAGGAAAATCCTAAGGTGTTTTATAAGTATGTTAAGGGCAAGCGGATAACCAGGGAAAGAGTAGGGCCCATTAGGGACCAAAGTGGCAATCTGTGCGTGGAGCCGGAGGACATAGGTGAGGCTTTAAATGATTTCTTTTCATCTGTGTTCACTATGGAGAAGGACTATGTAGGTGTAGAGATCAGGGAGGGGGATTGTGATATACTTGAACATATTAGCATTGAAAGGGAGAAGGTATTAGCCGTTTTAGCGGGCTTAAAAGTGGATAAATCCCCAGGCCCAGATAAGATGTATCCCAGGCTGTTATGTGAGGCAAGTGAGGTGATAGCAGGGGCTCTGACACAAATTTTCAAATCCTCTCTGGCCATGGGAGAGGTGCCAGAGGACTGGAGGACAGCGAATGTGGTACCATTATTCAAGAAGGGTAGCAGGGATAAACCAGGTAATTACAGGCTGGTGAGTCTAACATCAGTGATTGGGAAACTATTGGAAAAAATTTTGAGGGACAGGATTAATCTCCACTTGGAGAGGCAGGTATCAATCAGGAATAGTCAGCATGGCTTTGTCAGGGGGAGATCACGCTTAACTTGACTGAATGTTTCAAGGTGGTGACTAGATGTGCAGATGAGGGTAAAGCAGTTGATGTAGTCTACAGGGACTTCAGTAAGACTTTTGATAAGGTCCCGCATGAGAGATTGATTAAGAAGGTAAAAGCCCATGGGATCCAGGGCAATTTGGCAAATTGGATCCAAAATTGGCTCAGTGGCAGGAGGCAGAGGGTGATGGTCGAGGGTTGTTTATGCGAGTGGAAGCCTGTGACCAGTGGTGTACCACAGGGATCGGTGCTCGAACCTTTGCTGTTTGTAGTGTACATTAATGATTTAGACATGAATATAGGAGGTATGATCAGTAAGTTCGCAGATGACACGAAAATTGGTGGTGTTGTAAATAGTGAGGAGGAAAGCCTTAGATTACAGGATGATATAGATGGACGGAGCAGTGGCAATTGGAATTTAATCCTGAGAAGTGTGAGGTGATGCATTTTGGGAGGACTAACAAGGCAAGGGAATATATAATGGATGGGAGGACCCTAGGAATTACAGAGGGACCTTGGTGTACTTGTCCATAGATCACTGAAGGCAGCAGCACAGGTAGCTAAGGTGGTTAGGAAGGCATATGGGATACTTGCCTTTATTAGCCGAGGCACAGAATATAAGAGCAGGGAGGTTATTTTGGAGCTGTATAAAACGCTAGTTAGGCCACAGTTGGAGTACTGTGTACAGTTCTGGGCACCACACTATAGGAAGGAGTGATTGCACTGGAGAGGGTGCAGAGGAGATTCACCAGGATGTTGCCTGGGCTGGAGCATTTCAGCTATCAAGAGAGACTGAAAAGGCTAGGGTTGTTTTCCTTAGAGCAGAGAAGGCTGAGGGGGAATCTGATTGAGGTACACAAAATTATGAGGGGCATTGATAGGTTAGATAGGAAGAAACCTTTTCCCTTAGTGGAGGGGTCAATAACCAGGGGGCATAGATTTAAGGTAAGGGGCAGGAGGTTTAGAGGGGATTTGAGGAAAAAAAATTTCACCCACAAGGTGGTTGGAATCTGGAACGCACTGCCTGAAGGGATGGTACAGGCAGGAATCCTCACAACATTTAATAAGTACTTAGATGAGCGCTTGAAACGCCACAGCATACAAGGCTACGGGCCAAGTGCTGGAAAATGGGATTAGAATAGTTAAGTTCTTGATGGCCGGCTTAAACACGGTAGGCCGAAGGGCCTGTTTCTGTGCTGTGTAACTCTATGACTCTAAAGTAGTCGCATGTCAACAAAGTGTGAACAGTTCACTGAAACAGTACAAAGACCAGACTGTTTGCTGAAATCAACACAGCCTTTAACTTAAGTGCAGCGTAATCACTTACTGAACTGCCTGAAATAGTCACCACACAATGTTATCAGTGACACCGTTGTAATTAAATCCTATGGGATTAGAAAATGGTTAGTATCATTTGCCTTTTATAGGCAGCTTACTATGCTAAGCGTGAATGGTGTAAATTGTGGGGATTGTCTAGGCAGTTTCCATATTAAATATGGACATTAGAATTTATTAAGGAAATCTAAAAATAAAGACAATTAATAATTTTAAAATGGGGACTCAATTGTGTCTGTATGTGGTAGTCTAATTATGCACCATTCTCTAATGGTGCTTCACCTGAAGCCTACACCTCATCTTGACTGTGCACAATGTCATAGGAGATTGACCAGTAGCCTTATATAAGGAAAGCTGGTGTATTTACCAAACATTCCCAAACCATGGTGAAAAAATATTGAAAGCATGCTAAATAATGAACTAGAAGCTTCAATGATTTAAATATATGAAGTTCAAATCACTCCTTGTTAGCCAAAGATAATTTAGATTCCCCCATTCACTAAGAGGAAGTACACCACCATGGAGGTTCACTCTCTCTTGGGAAGGAATTCAATTATACCTCATCTTCCAAAACAGCATGTAAGCATATTAGTGATAATTGTCTCCAAGATGATCCTTTTGTAAATCACATAAAAGCCAAAAGCTTTTTGGCACCATGTGTGTATGAGAACTAGATTAATGAACAATTCCTGGCACATAAGCATTCAACATTTCAAGGAGCTGTTTATTTAAAAAAAAGCTCAAAATATGAAAGAGCACATCTAAAAACAGTTTAAACATTAGTAGTTACCACCCACTCTGCCAGCCTTTGGAGTGTTTGTCTACAGTTGAGACCAGAAGAGACAATTATATAGCATTACAAGTTTCAGACAGTTAGGAAAACACTGCTTACCAGTCAATTAAATAAATATCTGGGGTAAGGTTGTTCCTCTTGAAATGTGCAAATAACCTTGGTAGGTTTTCCTCAAAGAATACCTCAAAGGCTGCAAAATATTTCAACATCTATATGGGGGAAAAATAGCAAGCATTAAGTAATTGAAACAAAAAACATCCTTAGACATATTAAAATAAGCAATGTTCAGTAAAAAGCATGCTTAGCCTCCCACAAGTTAAAGTCACAATTTCAGATCACCAATTAGTTCCTTTCCCTAGAAGTATTTAAGCTGTTTGAAATAAAATTTGCAATATAATTCTTCACATAAAAACACTATACAGCTTAGATCAGGCATGTTGGTATGAATGCAATTTGTCTGTCACATGCAATTACCAGTATAACAAATTGCAGACCTTCTAGCCATTTTGTCAAAAGTATCTGATGGTATTTAATGAACTTAGGTTTTCTGAATACTTTTAGCTTTCATCTATAAGGGTTTATTTAAGCCATTTGGCACAACTGGTCCATCCATGCTGGTGTTTTTAGTCTGGCAAAACAAGCACTTTACCATTAAGGGCCCAGACCCTAGTTTTGCAGCCATCAGACTAAAATAAGCTATCTTTTCACCCTATCTTCTACCCTCCCCAAGAGGCACGAACTAGTGAGTAAGCACAGCTGTTTTTCCCCCAAAAATAAACTTAGCATGCTATTAGCAGCAACTTTGAAATTGACTTTAATGTAAATGGATAAACGTTATTGCTTTTTTGGCTAATTTAAATGGCTGCCCGATTTAAACATGAACATTTTAAGTTGTGGCGATTGCATTATGCAAAGTCAGCGAAGAGATACGGCATTCATGTTAATTCAGTAAATGAAGACTGGTTTACAAATACCAGTCTGCACTTTACATATCAAAATTCTATCAAGATTTGTATGAAAAATGCATAAGTACGTACATATTTTTCAGCTTAAAAGAAATTACTACAATTACCCTGAGTTCATCCAGTGAATAGAAGAGCCTTATATACAAGGCGGCTCTCTGGCCCAATCTCCAAAGCATGCGAAAGTAACTGAATTTGGGTCACTGCCAGAACTGGCCTGAACACTCATCGGTTTGGGAGGAAAAACAGTTTCCTGTCCTAGAGTTGGTTGCACATCTTAACTGAAACTAAGTTGTGTACAGTGAGATAATCTCCATTCTCCTGACTCTCCCTGAACCCACCCAATACACATGCATTGAGGTCTGTTCTTTTGCACCTCCCAGAGTTTGGCTGCAGAGGTGCACTAACCTATTGATCATCTCAGTAGGGAACTTGGCACAAAGTCTTAATGCAGCAATTCAATAAAATAAGCAGGGACTTTGCTGTAAATAACTTGGGATGTTTTAATAAGCTACTTGGTTAAATCAACTTTTTAAAGCAAACTATCTGTTAATTTTTTGAAGATATTAAATTTTCTCTATGCAATTTCATCATTTCTATATTAAGCTTTACTACTAAAACATTCGTTACCAATCAATTATTTTCACCACTATGTCACAAACTATTACAAAATTGCAGAAATAAAAGCAACCTGAAAGCATACCATACCCATGACCTATCATTAATACTGGTCTGCATTGCAGGCAAACCTTCACTGTGACAAAATCCTGATAATTTGCTCTGTACTTTTAAAAAAAAAAGTCTAGCTGAAAATGGGTAAAACTCACTTGGGACAGAATATCATTCAAATTCTAGTTCTGCCATTTAATTACACAACTTCAAATTGTATAAGCTTTACATCATTCCTCAGATAACTGATCTATGGCAAGGAACGTTCACAATGACAGGACTAAGGCACTGAAATACTCACAAGGCCATGATCCACACGGAAAAATGCCATTTGACATGGTTTGTTCAATAAGTTAGCAAAGGCAATGAAGGCATCTGCAGTATCCAGGTTCAGAATCAGCACAGCAGCAATGAATGACATTCCCTGCACCTTTTGAGAGAGAAAATTCATAGTGAACATTTGGTGGCTATAACTTAGTAGACTGAATAACTTGAATCCAGAAAAGAATTATAAGACGTTAACTTAATCGGAGGATTGATCACAGAACAAGAGAAAAAAGTTCAAATATTTTATCATGATCTTGAGATTGAATCATTGCCTTTAATTGACCCAAGTAACCTTATAGATTTGTTATGTATTATTTAATGATTGGTATAGATAGTATCAGTGGTTTGTGAAGCAGCGCCTGGAGTGGCTATAAAGGCTAATTCTAGAGTGACAGACTCTTCCACAGGTGCTGCAGAAAAATTTGTTTGTCGGGGCTGTTGCACAGTTGGCTCTCCCCTTGCGCCTCTGTCTTTTTTCCTGCCAACTACTAATCTCTTCGACTCGCCACATTTTAGCCCTGTCTTTATGGCTGCCCGCCAGCTCTGGCGAACGCTGGCAACTGACTCCCACGACTTGTGATCAATGTCACAGGATTTCATGTCGCATTTGCAGACGTCTTTAAAGCGGAGACATGGACGGCCGGTGGGTCTGATACCAGTGGCGAGCTCGCTGTACAATGTGTCTTTGGGGATCCTGCCATCTTCCATGCGGCTCACATGGCCAAGCCATCTCAAGCGCCGCTGACTCAGTAGTGTGTACAAGCTGGAGATGTTGGCCACCTCCACTGACCACCTCCAGGCGCGTATCCATTGTCTCTCGAGATAAGGAGGCCCAAAAGAAAGAATAGATAGTATTGTTTTTTCTTTAATGTCAAATATATTGTAAATTGCTACTTAACATTAGCAGTAAGCAGATTATACTTTATTTTGATTTGGTATATAGGGAACCTTGGTTGACGAGGGATATTGAGGGTCTGGTCAGGACAAAGGAGGTATATATCAGGTATAGGCAGCTGGGATCAAGCGAGTCCCTCGAGGAGTATAGGGGATGTAGGACTACACTTAAGAAGGAAATTAGGAGGGTGAAAAGGGGCCATGAGATTTCCCTGGCAGATAAGATAAAGGAGAATCCTAAAAGATTCTGTAAGTATATTAAGAGTAAAAGGGTAGCTAGGGAGAGAGTAGGTCCCCTTAAGGATCAGTGTGGCAAGCTATGTGTGGAGCCACGGGAAATGGGCGAGGTCTTAAATGAATATTTCTCGTCAGCATTTACCATGGAGGTGGTCATGGAAGCTAGTGAGTTCAAGGGACGGAACAGCAATACCCTGGAGCATGTCAACATTACAAAGGAGGAGGTGTTGGAGGTTTTGAAGCGCATTAAAGTGGATAAATCCCCAGGGCCTGACCAGATGTATCCTAGGATGCTATGGGAAGCAAGGGAGGAGATTGCTGGGACCCTGGCAGAGATTTTTGTATCATCGTTAGCCACGGGTGAGGTACCAGAAGACTGAAGGATAGCTAATGTTGTGCCTTTATTTAAGAAGGGCAGCAGGGATGAGCCAGGGAACTACAGGCCGGTGAGCCTTACATCATTGGTGGGAAAGTTATTGGAAGGGATTCTGACAGACAGGATTTATATGCATTTGGAAAGGCATGGTCTGATTAGGGATAGTCAGCATGGCTTTGTGCGTGGGAAATCATGTCTCACGAATTTGATTGAGTTTTTCGAGGAGGTGACCAAGAGGATTGATGAGGGCAGGGCGATGGACGTTGTCTACATGAACTTTAGCAAGGCCTTTGACAAGGTCTTGCATGGTAGGCTGGTCCAGAAGGTTCGAACACATGGGATCCAGGGTGAGCTAGCAAATTGGATACAAAATTGGCTTGGTGATAGGAGGCAGAGGGTGGTAGTGGAGGGTTGTTTTTCAGATTGGAGGCCGGTGACCAGTGATGTGCCGCAGGGATCGGTGCTGGGCCCTCTGTTGTTTGTCATATATATTAATGACTTGGATGTGAATGTAGGGGGCATGATTAGTAAGTTTGCAGATGACACCAAAATTGGTGTTCTCAGGTTACGACAGGATATAGATCAACTGGGAAAGTGGGCAAGGGATTGGCAAATGGAATTTAACGCAGACAAGTGTGAAGTGATGCATTTTGGGAAGTTATACCAGGGCAGGACATATACAGCGAATGGCAGGGCCCTGGGGAGTGTTGTTGAAAAGAGACACCTTGGGGTGCAAGTACATAGTTCCCTGAAAGTGGCAACACAGGTGGACAGGGTGGTGAAGACGACGTATGGCATGCTTGCCTTCATCGGCCAAAGCATTGAGTACAAGAGTTGGAACGTCATGTTCCAGTTGTACATAATGTTGGTTAGGCCGCATTTGGAGTACTGTGTGCGGTTCTGGTCACCGCACTACAGGAAAGATGTGATTAAGCTAGAGAGGGTGCAGAAAAGATTCACAAGGATGTTGCCTGGTTTGGAGGGCTTGAGTTATAAACAGAGATTGGATAGGCTGAGTCTGTTTTCCCTGGAGCGAAGGAGGCTGAGAGGGGACATGATAGAGGTATATAAAATTATGAGGGGTATAGATAGGGTAGATAGCCAGAGTCTGTTTCTCATGGTAGGGGTGACTAAAACTCGAGGACATAAATTTAAGGTGAGAGGGAGGAGGTTTAAAGGGGATCAAAGGGATAAATTTTTCACACAAAGAATAGTGGGTATCTGGAATGAGCTGCCTGAGGAGGTGGTGGAGGCAGGAACAGTAGCAACATTTAAGAGGCATCTGGACAGGTACTTGAATGAGCAAGGCATAGAGAGATATGAAATTAATGCAGGCAGGTGGGATTAGTATAGATAGGCATTATGGTCGGCATGGACGCGGTGGGCAAAAGGGCCGGTTTCAATGCTGTACGATTCTATGACTCTATATCTTTCAGATGCAACTGATATTAATGTCTTAAAGCATTTATGACACACTCAAGTCATATCGAAATATTTCATCACCCCTCCCAAAAATTGCATACTTTCTTCAATTAAATACTAAGTTACTAATTGCACCCTCACACCTCTCACTCCAGCTGAACACCTCAATGTCTCCTGTACAAAATAATTTCTGATGTCGCTCTCTAGATGCAGAGGTCTTTACTAGAACCTTGTACTTTAGTGGTAACATAGCCCAAATATTTATTTTTTGAAAGAAAATACTATATTTTAACTTCAAACTAATAGGCGATTGTGCAGTACAGTACTGAGACAATTTTTGTTCAACCCATTGCTGGGCAACAGAAAATGACGCAAAGTCCTTGTTACATTGATTTTTACTTTGAAACTTAGAGCAGAAGCAACACAAAGATCCTAATACAGAGCAGTTAAACCACACTTTTGAACCAACTATTCAGTCTTTGGTGCGACCATCTAAGTAGCTAATAATGGACTATAATGGACCAACTCCAATATAACAAGCTGGAGTTAGCATTATGGTCCAGAAACCAATGCATGTGAAGTGTAGCAATGAAATTGCTCTACAAACTGGTACAAGTTTGATGCTCAGACTAGTTAATTCACAATCAGAATGCCAAATGCATACAATGAGATGAAGCAGGATACATGCAATGGACACTCCAATTCCCTCTCTGAAAAGTAGGGAGAGCCAACAGTGCAGAGGCAAATCATATATATGTCACTCCTATAAACCTATATATGTAAAGAGAAGCTGAAAGATTTGTAGTATACGAGCACACCACTGACCCATTGGTCAGTATACGTGAAATGACCAGGTTTAATCCCTCATACTCATATTGATGACCTGAATCCAATAAGGGCACAAAAATTATAAACACCACAAAGTGCCAATTTGGGACACAAGAAAAAGGTGCATTCCTGTAGCACCTGTAAAGAGAAAAGATGATTTCAAGTGTGGGCCTCTTGTCACTTCTGACAAAGAATCCAAACACAAAACATTAATTTATCATTGTCTTGTCGACAAGCCTTCTGTGAATTTTCAGCATTATTGGTTATATTATAGATTTTCAGTATTTTCAGCTTTTTAAAATCTGCAACATTATGTCTCTCTCATCTCTCCACGTTTTCCTAGGTGCTAGCTTCTCCACCATTTTCCATGATCCTTCCCAAATAGTGTGAGCAATAAGACAACCTGCACTCAGCGCTCTGACAATGTCACAAGGATGTATGAAGCAAATATATTGATTGACTGGCTCTCTGCTCAACTTCCCTTGTCCTAGATTGCCTTGGATTAAACCAGGAATTTAACTGTGCCAGTAATTTTGCAGAGGCAGCGTGGATATTTCTAAACTCATTATAGACTTAAAACCACAAAAAGAAACCTGTTAACCACCATAGCTCATTTAAGTTTAAAACAACTTTCATTAATATAGTGCTGTTCGCATAAATATCCCAATGCACTTCACAGGAGTGTTATCAAACAAACCAAGTCACAGAAGGAAATAGCAAGACAGGTGACCAAAAGCTTGGTCGAAGAGGTAGGTTTTAAGGAACATGTTGAAGGAGGAGACAGCAGTTGAGAGCTAGAAGCATGACTGCTTTACAGATGTGCAAGAGACTTACATATCCTACATCAGGTCTGTAACAGGTGTATGCACCTAGAATGCTGTGTAGTACATCATAATAAGGACCTCCCTGTAAAAATAAGTAGATACCAGCTTTATTCCAGTGTAACTGAAAGAGATATTTCAAGACACTTGATGCTCAGAGAAAGTGGCACTAAAAATATAATTGTAATTGAATTCTGCTGTAACAGGACTAACTTGAAGTAGAATGCAGTATGAAAAGTTTCTAGAGTATGCCATTTTAGAAATGGAGCCTGCTTAAAAATAGCACAATACTGCACACATGCATCAGAAAGTGGTTCTTATATCAATAATGGCAATCAATGTTCATTCATCTTGCAAAGAACTGGACAATGTTGTAGAAATTGTAAAAAGCTTCTCAGTTTATCACAGTAGAATTGGAAAACTTGCCTATCTGGAAGATTAAATATATTTATATGCAAGTTGAACAATAATAACCTACATGTTAAATGTATTTTTACATTTGTATAATTCTGTGATAATAGAGAACTGGTTTTCATTTTACAAAGACATATTTAGGGAATTATGTTGATAGCAAATTGGGGATATTTTTATATCAATCCCTATGTCATCTTTAGAAATCACTAGGTGGAAAGGGGCTAAAAGATTGAGATATGTTCTCATATTAAATGTTCAAGATTAAAAATTAGCTCAATTTTCAGTATTTTTATAACTGGAAAATAGTTTAGACACTGTAGTGATTAGGTACAGATACTTCCAGAATCAATCTACTACATGGACATGCAGCACTTTTATACTGAAATATAGGCACGTGTGCGTACTTTCCAGTTAGCGAATTGTGCACAAAATACACCTCACAGCTTCACAGATCAAAAGGTTGAAAACACTGACCTGCTGGAATATACAAAGGTTAGGAAAGGTGCGAGAAATATCCAACTTTATGAGCTCCAGACTGGCTTCCCTATCTGCTACAGATACTCCTAGATCTGGAAAGTAGCAACATACACAATTATTCTGTACCACATAACACAGTGCTAAGTAGTTTCATTTGTAATACTGCAAAAATGAGAAGCCTCAATGAGCAAATATCTACGTTCTACAATACCAGAAAGGGCTTATTTTTTGACAATTCATTCACTGACTATAGTACCCGCTATGAGTAGCAAATACCATTTTCTACTATATTTCCCTATTAGAAAAAAGTATTTCAATTTTACAATAATTAATCTGATTTCTTTTTGCTGACCATTAAGGGATTGAATAGGTGCATTTCCAGTAGACATTAAAAATAGGGTCAGATTTAAAATACTGTCCATGCAATGAAGGTGGTTGGATATCTAATCCAATCAAACCAGCAGGCCATAAATTCAGTTGCTTGGGTCATCCTGCCACTTATGGGAGAATTACAGTAGTTATTACGCAGGCTGTTCGTTGGAATCCCACAATGAAGTCAGGCATAGGGGAAATCAGTTAACAGCTCTGACCATCTTGCTCTCATACCAGGAAGATGTTATGGTGAGAAATTGTATAAAAGAAACCTCAATTTAATATAGTTAAGTGACATTAAGTTAAGATTCTGAGCTTCAGATGTATCATGAAGCACTAGTTGTATGTTGCAGTTTGCATGTTAATGGTCTAACTAATCATTTAAATCTATTCCCTTTCCTCTTTCATCCCTTGCTCCCCCTCCCCACACCATTCATTATGAAGACCTCCAAACAAACCTAAGAGTCAACCCTTCCTTATTAATATTGGCAATGAATCTGCACAGGCAGATCTTTAATAGATGTTAATATTAACTGCTTATAGAAATACAATACTTGTAATAGTAACAGATGCAAAACTACATACATCATCTATTCAAATCCCTCCAGGAGCACCCTGAACACTCAAAACAAATACCTTCATTGTCTGCATCACAGTGTGCTGTACTGAGAGATCTACATTTGTCTTTAGCTCGAGTTAAGCAAATATCATACAGTTCTGAAAGACAAAAATTATTTGAAAAGTGAATTTATAATACTTCTGAAGAAAGTCAATTAAAAGTAATTCAATTTAAATTGAAATACTGTTTTAAGTGAAGCAGGGTTTTATGCCATAGATGAAAATAGCATGCCAGTTTCAGGAACTGTTAAAAAAAAACTTATCACAATATGCTTTAGAACCAAACTCATAACTATGTCTCTCAGAGAAGCTTGCTGCCACAAAGAATGGCTCTCAACGGAATAGAAAAAAAACAAACTTATGTTGTGAGTACTGAAAGTTCTGAATGAGGAGAAACCATTCTGGCCTGAGCAGGATGTACATATCCCCCAAAAAACTGTGTTAAATCCATGTCAATGCTTTTCTCTATCACAAAGATATTAAATAATTGTAATCTAAACACCATAAATTTAGACATCTGCAAATCCGATTGAAACTGTAGTTTGAACAATGTAATTTCACAGGTGTAAAAAGTATAGGGAGGGTGCTAAATTCAGGAGAACTTGTTTTTAGCCAGTATGTAACAAGCCCAACAAGAGAAGAGACAGTGATGGATTTAGTTTTAGGGAATGAAACTGGGCAGATGGAAGGGATACCAATGGGAAAGCATTTTGGCAGCAGAGATCGTTATTCAGTTAGATTTAGGGTAGTTATGGATAAGGACAAAGATAGACCAAACGCAAAAGTTTTAAGTTGAAGAAATTATTTTACTAAGCTGACGTGATTTGACAAAAGTGGATTAGAAACAGCGGCTTGAAGGTATAAAGTGTCAGAGCAGTGGGAGGCATCCAAAGAGGAGAAATAGTGTTCAGAACAAATAAGTTCCCACAAAGAAAAAGGTGGGACTATCAAATCTAGAGCCCCCTGGATGTCTAAGAACATACAGGGTAGGATAAAGCAGAAAAGGAACCTATGTCAGATACTGAGTTTAATACTGCATAAAGCCTAGAGTAGAATAGAAAGCACAGTAGGGAAATTAAAAAGGTAATTATGAAAGCAAAGAGCGCATGAAAAAATATCAGCAAGTAAAATCCAGGAAAACGCAGATATTTTTTGAAAATAAAAAACAAGGCGACAACTAAGGAAAGAGTAGGACTTATTAGAGTTCAAAAAAGGAACCTGTGTGTGGATGCAAAAGATGTGGGCATGGTTCTTAATAAATACTTTGCGTCTGCCTTCACAAAAGAGGGGGACGATGCAAACACTGTAGTTAAGGATGAGCGTGAAGCGTTGGATGAGATAAACATAGTGAGGGGGAAATATTAAGGGGGTTTAATATCTTTGAAAGTAGATAAACCGCCTGGCCTGAATGAAATGGATCCCAGGCTAAGAGAAGAAATGAAGACAAGGGAAAAAAAATACCGGAGGCTCTGATCATCATTTTCCAATCCTGTGTGGCTATAGACGTGGTGCCAGAGGACTGCAAACATTACTGTTGTTTAAAAAAGGAGGAAGGGATAGACCAAGCAATTACATGCCACGTAGCCCAACCTTGGTGGTGGGCAAATTATTGAAAAAAATTCTGAGGTACAGTATAAATCATCATTTAGAAAGGAATGGATTAATCAAGAGCAGTCAGCATGTTAAGCGAAGGCCATATTTGAATCACTTAAATATCTTGAGGTAACGAGGAGGATTGATGAGGGCAGTACATTTGATGCTGTCCACATGGATTTTAGCAAGGTTTTGACAAGGTTCCACGTGGCAGACTGGGCAGAAAAGTAAAAGCAGAAAGTGGATCCAAAATTGGCTCAATGGCAGGAAGCAAAGGGTCAATAGGAATATAGGTTTTTTTGTGACTCGAAGGCTGTTTCCAGTGGGGCTCTGCAGGGATCAGTACTATGTCCCTTGTTTTTTGTGTTGTGTATCAATAACATAGACTTAAAACATAGGGGGCATGATTAAAAAGTTAGCAAATGATACAAAAATTGGCTGTGGGGCTGATAGTGAAGAAAGCTGTAAACTGCAGGAAGATATCAATGGACTGGCCAGGTGAACAGAAAAGTGGCAAATGGAATTGAAGCCAGAGAAGTGCAAGATAATGCATTTTGGGAGGGCATCGAGGCAATGGAATACATAATAAATGGTAGGATAGTGACAAGTGTAGAGGAACAGAGGGATTTTGGAGTGCATGTCCACAGATTCCTGAAGATAGAGAACAGGTAGATAAGGTAGTTAAGGCTGTATAGAGGATAGTTCCCTTTATTAAACAAGACATAAAATATAACAGCAGGGATGTTATGCTAGAACTTCATAAACCGCCACTTCGGCCACAGATAGAATATTTCATACAGTTCTGGTCACCGCATTGCGGATAGGATGTGATCCCACTAGAGAGGATCCAGAGAAGATTTATGAGGATGTTGCCATGAGCTTTAGCTATGATAAAAGATTGCATAGGTTGAGGTTGTTTTCTTTGGAACTGAGGAGGCTGAGGGGAGACTTAATTGAGGTGTATAAATTTGAGGGGCCTAGATAGAGTGAATAGAAAGAATCTATTTCCATTAGCTGACAGGTCAATAATTAGGGGCATAGATTTAAAGTAATTGGCAAAGGGATTACACGAGAGTTAAGGAGAAGCTTTTATCACCCATAGTGAAAGGTCTGGGTCTGGAACGCAGAGCCTGAAAGGGTGATAAAGGCAGAAACTCTCATCACATTTAAAAAATATATCAATATGCACTTCCAGGTTCCATAACCTATAGGGCGACAGACAAGAGCTGGAAAGTGGGATTAGGCGGGATAGCCCTTTTCCAGCCGGCACAGGCATGATGGGCCAAAATGCCTCCTTCTGCCCTATAAGCTTTTTATGTTTCGATATTCCGTGAAACCAGTGCATAAGCCTGGTAACAGAAATTTTATAACGGGGTAGGGAAGAATGAGAAACATAACATAATTAATAGGATAAAAATGATATAGTTATCGCAAAAATACGAGAACTGCATCATAACTGGTTAGTTGTATGTGCCTTCTATGGTTTTAATCTAGCCCCATTGTGGCATTGTAATATTTCTGAGTAGTCGATTTCAACTTTTAACCTAAGCCATCAGACAGAAATATAATCCAGTGATTGAGACGGATAACCTGGAAATGTAAATAGGAAAATGGTAGGCTTACCACAAAGAAGAAAATGAATTTCTATAGAACATGCGTGCACAGGAAGGGTATGAAGAGATGAAAAATAGACCAGCAGCTCTCTTGGATTTTACTATAATTAGCCCAACAGATCAGATACATCATCTCCTTCCTCTCGCCATCCAGCATCCTAATACCTCCTCTACAACTTGTCTTCTCATCAGCCATATTAAACCATAGCAAAACCAATTTCTGGCTTCTCAGAAGTCAAAGCAGACTCGCTAACATCCTTCTTTAAGAATCAATGCAGGCACATTTTTAACTTATCAATACAATTATAGCTGGTTAGCTGTGCAACACTCACCATGAGTAATGTTTAAGTCATTGCCCATCGCCAAGCTCCACACTTTCCCTCTTACGCTTGGAGGAATCCCTTGCCACCAAAGATCACGAACTTTACGAGAATGACACCTTCAGGGTTTATTTTTAATTTAAAAAAAAAAGCTCTTTCAACTATGGCTAATAAAGATATATACATTGAAAATACAAAGTCATTTTTTTCAAAAGTTCTCTATGATAAAGTTGAATTTGTAATAAATCAAAATCAACATAGGGAATCACCAGGGAAGTGGGACTGAACAAATTGTTGGAGCTGCGGGCTGACAAGTCCCTGGGTCCTGATGGACATCATCCTAGGGTCTTAAAAGAAGTGACTAGTGAGACAGTTGATGCGTTAGTTTTAATTTTCCAAAATTCCCTAGATTCAGGGAAGGTTCCATTAAATTAGAAAATAGCGAATGTAACCCCTTTATTCAAAAAGGGAGGGAGACAGAAATCAGGAAACTACAAGTCAGTTAGCTTAACATTTGTCTTGGGGGAAAAGTTGGAAGCTATTAAAGACGTTATAGCTGGGCATTTGAAAAAATTCAAGGTAATCAGGCAGAGTCAGGATGGTTTTGTGAAAGAGAAATCATGTTTAACCAATTTATTGGAGTTCTTTCAGGGAGTTACATGTGCTGTGGATAAAAGGGAACCAGAGGATGTATTGTACTTAGATTTCCATAAGGCATTTGATAAGGTGCCACATCAAAGGTTATTGCAGAAAATAAAAGTTCATGGTGTAGAGGCTAACGTATTGGCATGGATAGAAGATTGGCTAGCAAACAGGAATCAGAGTGTCATTGGGTCATTTTCTGGTTGGCAAGATGTAATAAATGGTGTGCCACAGGGATCAGTGCTGGGGCCTCAACTTTTTACAATTTATATAAATAACTTAGATGAAGGGATCAACGCTATGGTTGCTAAATCTGCTGATGACACAAAGATAGGTAGGAAAGTAAGTTGTGAAAAGGACATAAGGGGCTACAAAGAGATATAGATAGGTTAAGTGAATGGGCAAAGACCTGGCAAATGAAGTATAATGTGGGAAAGTGGGCAATTATCCACTTTGCAGGATGAATAACAAAGAAGCCTATTATCTAAATGGTGAGAGATTGTAGAGCTCTGAGATGCAGAGGGATCTGGGTGTCCTAGTGCATGAATCGCAAAGTATGCGGGTACAACAAGTAATTAGGAAAGCTAATAGAATGTTATCATTTATCGCAAGGGGAATTGAATACAAAAGTAGGGAGGTTATGCTTCAGCTATACAGGGCATTGGTGAGACCACATCTGGAGTACTGTGTAAAGTACAGGTCTCCTTATTTAAGGATGGATGTAAACGCATTGAAGGCAGTACAGAGAAGGTTTACTAGACCAATACCTGGAATGGGTAGGCTGTATTACGAAGAAAGATTGGACAGGTTAGGCTTGTATCCGTTGGAATTTTGAATAGGCGACTTGATTGAAACATACAAGATCCTGAGGGGTTTTGACAGGGTGGATGTGGAAAGGATGATTCCCCATGTGGGAGAATCTAGAACTAGGGGTCACTGTTTAAAAATAAGGGGTTGCCCATTTAAGACAGCGATGAGGAGAAATTTTTTCTCTGATCGTCGTGACTCTTTGGAATTCTCTTCCTCAAAAGGCAGTGGAAGCAGAGTCTTTTGAATATTTTTAAAGGCAGAGGTAGATAGATTCTTGATAAGCAAGGGGGTGGAAGGTTATCGGGGGCAGGTAGAAATGTGGAGTAATCAGTTCAGCCATGAACTTATTGAATGGTGGAGTAGACTTGAAGGGCCGAGTGGCCTACTCCTGTGCCTAATTCATATGCTCGTAATGTCACTTAGCCAAAAGAAATGCTAGTATTAAGCGGTTCAGATTACCGATGGCAAACATTCGCTGAAAGAATTCCAATTCCAACAGACAAACCATCGTATTCAGAGAAATCTGTCTTTTCTTTTATGGAAATTTGCATTTTGCATGATTATTTCCCACTATGTTGTACAAAGTTTCCATTGGAACTGCACTCTCAGCTCTGACCAGATGAGGCAGCATTGAGACCAATAATAGCAAAAACAGCGAGAGATCTACAGTGAGATAAAAGGCCAAATTAGGAGGAAGGAAAGGGTTGGGTGAGAGGAAGCTATACATCTGCAGGTTGGAATTCAGATGATGGTCTCCTATAGTTACAAGTCTTCCACTATTTTCCCTCATTTAATCTTCTACCAAATGGCTCCTTATCAAATCTAAATAACAAAAAGAATGAGAACATTGACTTAGGCCTTACATATGGCAAAACTAGGAAAAGGTCATCTGAACGCACAGTTTCTTAAAGGGGTCCTTTCTGAAAAGTGCACTGTGTAGCCATGTGGATGTGACTCACATTGATGCTCTCCCCCTTGCCCAAATAGCCAAACACCACACATTTTGTCGGCTCACAGGCAGAATGGTCAAGCGTAGCTGCGAAATACTGCCCTGGCAGGTTAGTTCTTTCAGCACGGGAGGGGAGAAAAACTCAGGGAAAAAATGAATACTCTGTGATTTATGTTCTGCTAAAATCACAGTTAAGCCACCTAGGGAATCCAACTAGTTAGAGATTTAAGTACGTGTTATAAGGTTGGGAGAAATTTCAGAGTTTTAATAACCTCCTGTCATAAGGATTACAAAATAATCAATAATTCGAAGAAAATTCTACAGCTAGTATGTATATTAGTCCAATGCAACAGTGGTAAGCATGTAGAAGTGTTCACACAAATTGTCTTATTACAATGTAAAAATGTTTTCTTTCTTGCTCACTCACATTGCCTCCCAGTTGGGTAGGATTTCATTGTTCCAGGTAACCACAGCATTACCAATGGTTTCTTCCAGTTTACACCTGTCTTCCAGCAGCTTCCTTCGCCTCTGAGCATCTTTTTGCTCTGCACGGAACAAAAGCTCAATATAGAATTCTGCAATTTGAGGACAGCTTTCTATACAAACACCTCAACAGTGGGATTCTATTAAAAAAAAACCTCAAATTCGAGCCTTCAGTTGGAAACAATTCAGCAGAAAAAAATACCATCCCAGCAATATGAATCATCTGCACAAACTACTGATCAACAAGATGCCCAAAACCTTCATCTATTTTTCATTCATAAACATTGCCAGGTAGGAGTACATCTTTAACTGCAGAAAATGAGCATGCAGTGTAAGATCTTAGAAGTAATAACTTAACCCATCTAGCTGAAAACTGACAGGATCAGATCAGATGCCCATTTTGCACCCACCTGAATGGAAAGTAAAATGGAGCAGGGTGTAAAATGGATCTGATCCTGGAAGATTCCCACCAGGCAGTTCAGGTTAAAATTAGCCCATTGATTTTTTTTAAAAAAACAGACCAAATCCTGGTGTACCTTCAAAAGGAGAGATTTATTGCATGACAAGCCTAATGTTGAAGTGCAAAGGCATGAGTGGGAAAAGACCAATTTTGTAAAGAACCTGAATTCAAAGCACTGCTGCACATCACCTACTCAAAAACTTAGCATAAAGATAGTTTTCTGAAACCTGCTACAAAAAATATATCAATACAACAAATTAAGAAAACTAGCATTTAACCTCGTTTTTTGACTTGAGCTACCATCTCCTCGTACTGTTGTCTGTGTTTTTGAGCTTCTTCTGCAGGTTTTGCAGGGAGATTCCTAAGGAGAAACAGTAGTAGTTATTCAGTGCTTGTTAACTTACTAACTATTGCAACAGCTCAAAATAGAAAATACACACAATGAAGGATTTTGGGTCCAAGATATACATCTCCAGCAAAGGTACAACTAATTCAGCAATTGACAGATGCAGGAGGAATGCTCAAATAATTAATGAAACACTTCAGTGTGAAAGTAGTGCAAGATAGTTGTGTGCTACCAACACCCAATAAAACATATCAAGCACAAGAGGTTCCCACAGACGTAGGAGTGGAGGAAACCAAGGAAGGAAAAAGCAAATGCTGACTATCTCCTTACTTGCTCGAACCCCTCAACTACTCACCACCTCTCCCTTCACTACTCTACCCTAAGGAAGTAATGAAGAAAGATTGGAACAGCCCATTTCATCTCATTGGAATGTTACAAAGTATTTTACAGCTAACGACATATTTTAAGTGCAGTACTTATGCAGGAAAACTTTGTTCACAAGACTCATGAACGGCAATGAGATAATGGCCAATTTGATGGTTAGTCCCCTCTTCTTCCAACAGTATCATGGGATATTTAAAAGCCTCCAAAGCAGGTGAAAGGGGCTTCATTTTAACTTCTCATTCAAAATTAGCCTAACACTGCAGAGTAGTGAAGGGAGAGGTGGTGAGTAGTTGACACTGCAGCACTCCCTCAGTAGTATATTAAAATATCAACCTACATTATACATTCAACTTTTGGAGTGGGGATTCAACCCACTTATTCAGAGATCAACTCTTCTTCCACAGGTCCCAACAAATCACCAGTAAGTTTCTTCCCAATAGTAACTCCGCAACTCATTTTCCCACCCACCAAACTGCCACATCCTTCCCAAAGTGAATTGAAGTCTTTGTAGAATTAAGTTGAAGCCCTTCCAGCTATAGCACTACTGTAAAGTCAACAGGCAATCATTCAAGTGTCTTATCTCAGTCATTTTCATTTGGTCCTCTCGGGATTTGTTTCTGCACAAGTAATTTAACAAAAGATAAGTAAGTTCGCAGATGACACGAAAACTGGCGGTATCGTAAATAGTGAGGAGGAAAGCCTTAGATTACAGGACGACATAGATGGGCTGGTAAGATGGGCGGAGCAGTGGCAAATGGAATTTAATCCTGAGAAGTGTGAGGTGATGCATTTTGGGAGGACTAACAAGGCAAGGGAATATACAATGGATGGTAGGACCCTAGGAAGTACAGAAGGTCAGAGGGACCTTGGTGTACTTGTCCATAGATCACTGAAGGCAGCAGCACAGGTAGATAAGGTGGTTAGAAAGGCATATGGGATACTTGCCTTTATTAGCTGAGGCATAGAATATAAGAGCAGGGAGGTTATGATGGAGCTGTAAAAAACACTAGTTAGGCCAAAGCTGGAGTACTGTGTACAGTTCTGGTCACCACACTATAGGAAGGAGTGATTGCACTGGAGAGGGTGCAGAGGAGATTCACCAGGATGTTGCCTGGGCTGGAGCATTTCAGCTATGAAGAGAGACTGAAAAGGTTAGGGTTGTTTTCCTTAGAGCAGAGAAGGCTGAGGGGAGACATGATTGAGGTATACAAAATTATGAGGGGCACTGATAGGTTAGATAGGATAAGACTTGTTCCCTGAGTGGAGGTGTCAATAACCAGGGGCACAGATTTAAGGTAAGGGGCAGGAGCTTTGAGGAAAAAATATTTCACCCAGAGGGTGGTTGGAATCTGGAACTCGCTGTCTGAAGGGGTGGCAGAGGCAGGAACTATCACACATTTAAGAAGTATTTAGATGAGCACCTGAAACGCCATAACATACAAGGCTACGGGCCAAGTGCTGGAAAATGGGATTAGAATAGTTAGGTGCTTGATGGCCGGCACGGACATGATGGGCCGAAGGGCCTGTTTCTGTGCTGTATAACTATGACACTATAAGCTTTGGATTATTATCCCATAGCTCTGCACAGTTTATTTAACAACTAGAAAAAGAAATCTAAGATCTTATACCTTAATTTAAACTGAGTTTTTATTGTACAGGGAAGGGGTTGGAAGAGAGGAACAGGTGGTACATGTTTCTCAGTTCTAATAAACATTTGTGCTGCAAATACTTTCTCCAGCATCCTTCATGAAGAGCATTCAATAGCTTCCTATCCAAATGACTCAAAACAATGCTGACAGAAGAGTTTTGCTGAAGTGTTAACTTTGCCCTAACAAGGCTGGATGCAAGAAACAAATGATTTAAAAGCTACATTTTCACCATGTCTACCTCCCATCCCACTTCTTCCCAAAGGCATTTCTCACTGGGGTATGTTGTCATCGAGGGCAGAAGCACCACTGTTACCACAACATGGCATCTTTTACATGAGGGCATAAAGAGTGTCAGCAGATTATTTGGCCATTATGGCATCACAGCCAAACTCAATCTTAATCTCAGCCAGTGTGTACACAAAAAAAAAAGCAAGGGAACACTAGATGATGAGGAGCAACCCTGGTTGATGTCTATCGCACCTCACCTAAATCAAAGATTTTAAAGCTAATTGTGGTGTTCCAACAGTCACCCATCAAAGGTTAGCTAACTCTGCACACACCAGACAGCAAACTGCCATTGCTCTATGGTCTGCATGGCTTTGCATCACACTGAGTAGTGATTTACCCACTGAGCTATCTAAAATATCATGATATAGAATTAGTTTGCCGTGGTTATTAAATGTATTTCTTCTCACCACTTCAAATGATGGCATTGACTCCTCATGGGGTACTGTTTCATAGAAAATCATTCAGTCTCAAACAATTTGGTTATCTTTCATATGTTAGGTTAGATTCAGACAATGTAACCATGGGGCGTCACAGCCAGACCCACTTTTGTGCAACCCAGCACCCACACGCTGGTAATTACATTTTACAAGTTTTGGGTTATTACGATCATTCTCAATAATCAATAGATAAACTATAGTAAGTTAGAGATTTGACATGTTTGTATTTATCTGTCTCCAATATTCTATCTAGCACACCTGAAAAATGTAACTTTAATAACTTACCATCCCCTTCTTTTCAAAAAAAAAAGAGGCAGAGAAAAAACTGACAGATTAATCCTACATTTCACTTTTTGGGTCTTCACATACATTAAACATAGTTTGGTATTATGCAAATGTAAACATAAAACAATGCAATTCAGCAATTTAGTCTGAAAATACAAACTCAATCTGATTTGAACTATCTAGTTTTATCTTATACATCGCATGTCACAGCAGACTACAAAGTATTTAGGGTGTCTCATCTTCTTGCTATTGAAGTCTAAAAATGAGAAAAAAAGGTTAGGGAATAAGTAATTAGTTACTTGGGACTTACGCTGGCCTGTCTTCAAGGATAAGTGCTGTTGTTGAGAGAGGCTCGAAGTCAAGGTTTTTCCTCACACTCTGATTAGGAGAGGGGGACTTCTGGGGTCTCTTAGATCTTTCTTCATATTCCTGTACAAAATAAATAATTTACTTGCATTCCAAGATTCCTAACTAAAGTTAAAGTTTATCAGCCAGAAACCAAATATTACTTCAAGTAAATACTACCAATCATCAATCAGTAAGACTACAACAGACCCAAATGTGACAAGGCAAAATGCATGGGAGAGCTTTGTCAATCACTAGTCCCAAGTTACTGGGATCTCATCAAGCTACACTTACCACATACACAAATCTTTTTAAGTAATAGAAATGGCAAAGTGGAATTCTGGATTTTACAGTTATGTTATTTAATACAAGAGTAAGAAATTTAGAATCATAGAGGCACAGTCATTTATGGCACAGGAGGCCATTCAGCCGATTGAGTCCATGCGGCTCTCCATGGAGCTTTTCAGTCAGTCTCACTCCCTCATTCAATCCCCATTGCCCTGCAGGAATATTGTACAAGATATTGTTTAAGACAAAACTGGAATACCAAGTACAGTTTGGGACTCCTATGGCAAAATATTTCAGAGCCATGGAAAAGTTGCAACATGTATCAGATGGTTAGAGAAGAGAACATAAGTTACAAGAGACAAAGTCAAGTTGGACTCACGAGAGCAGAGAAGTATAAAGGCAATCTGACTTAAATATTCAAAATTATTAAAGGGTTTGAGTAAATAATAAAAATTAATTTTCACTTGATGAATCAGTGACAAGGATGCAAAAGCTCAAGACGAGATCTTGACCAGCCTTCCACCTTGATGCTTCATAAATTTGAGCTGACCCAAAACTCTGCAGCCCATGTCCTAATTCGCAACAGGTCCCATTCACTCATAATCCTTGTGCTTGCTGACCTACATCGGCTCCTGGTCTGGCAACAACTTGATTTTAAAATTCTTTCTTTTTTCAAATCCCTCCATTCCTCGACCCTCATCTTTGTAAATTCCTCCTGTCATACAACACTTCGATCTCGGTGTTTTTCCAATTCTGGCCTCTTGTGCACCCCCAATTTTTATTGCTGCACCACTGACATCTGTGCCTTCAGCTGCCTAGGCCCTAAGCTCTGGAATTTCCTATCAAAACCTCTTCCTCTCTCTATCCTCCTTTAAGACACTGCTTAAAATTTTGACCAAGTTTTTGGTCACCTGTCCCAACATCATCTCATGCGGCTCAGCGTTAAATTTTGTTTGATGTTACTGTAGAGTACCTTGGGTAGTTTTATTATAAATGCACTATATAAATGTAAGTTGTTAATGTTGAAATATAAAGGGGAAAATTGGCAGGGCTTTTTTGTGCGAAACATCATCAAAATATCGAACAGCATGGGCGGCACAGTGGCGCAGTGGTTAGCACCGCAGCCTCACAGCTCCAGCGACCCGGGTTCAATTCTGGGTACTGCCTGTGTGGAGTTTGCAAGTTCTCCCTGTGTCTGCGTGGGTTTTCTCCGGGTGCTCCGGTTTCCTCCCACAGCCAGAAGACTTGCAGGTTGGTAGGTAAATTGGCCATTATAAATTGCCCCTAGCATAGGTAGGTGGTAGGGAAATATAGGGACAGGTGGGATGCGGTAGGAATATGGGATTAGTGTAGGATTAGTATAAATGGGTGGTTGATGGTCGGCACAGACTCGGTGGGCCGAAGGGCCTGTTTCAGTGCTGTATCTCTAAACTAAACAGCAACACAAGAATATACAAGATCCCGAAAAAGATGTTCTTGGTCAATCTAGCTTTAGTCCCCTGTTGCAACGTTTATTCTCCTCCTCAGACTCATCACTTAAGAACAAAGAAAATTACAGCACAGGTACAGGCCCTTCGGCCCTCCAAGCCTGCGCCGATCCAGATCCTCTATCTAAACCTGTCGTCTATTTTCTAAGGGTCTGTATCTCTTTGCTTTCTGCCCATTCATGCATCTGTTTAGATACATCTTAAAAGACGCTATCGTGCCCGCGTCTACCACCTCCGCTGGCAACGCGTTCCAGGCACCCACCACCCTCTGCGTAAAGAACTTTCCACGCATATCCCCCCTAAACTTTTCCCCTCTCACTTTGAACTCGTGACCCCTAGTAATTGAATCCCTCACTCTGGGGAAAAAGCTTCTTGCTATCCACCCTATCTATACCTCTCATGATTTTGTACACCTCAATCAGGTCCCCCCTCAACCTCCGTCTTTCTAATGAAAATAATCCTAATCTACTCAACCTCTCTTCATAGCTAGCGCCCTCCATACCAGGCAACATCCTGGTGAACCTCCTCTGCACCCTCTCCAAAGCATCTACATCCTATTGGTAATGTGGCGACCAGAACTGCACGCAGTATTCCAAATGTGGCCGAACCAAAGTCCTATACAACTGTAACATGACCTACCAACTCTTGTACTCAATACCCCGTCCGATGAAGGAAAGCATGCCGTCTGCCTTCTTGACCACTCTATTGACCTGCGTTGCCACCTTCAGGGAACAATGGACCTGAACACCCAAATCTCTCTGTACATCAATTTTCCCCAGGACTTTTCCATTTACTGTATAGTTCACTCTTGAATTGGATCTTCCAAAATGCATCACCTCGCATTTGCCCGGATTGAACTCCATCTGCCATTTCTCTGCCCAACTCTCCAGTCTATATATATTCTGCTGGATTTCTCTGACAGTCCCCTTCACTATCTGCTACTCCACCAATCTTAGTGTCGTCTGCAAACTTGCTAATCAGACCACCTATACTTTCCTCCAAATCATTTATGTAGATCACAAACAGTGGTCCCAGCACGGATCCCTGTGGAACACCACTGGTCACACGTCTCCATTTTGAGAAACTCCCTTCCACTGCTACTCTCTGTCTCCTGTTGCCCAGCCAGTTCTTTATCCATCTAGCTAGTACACCCTGGACCCCATGCGACTTCACTTTCTCCATCAACCTACCATGGGGAACCTTATCAAACGCCTTACTGAAGTCCATGTATGTGACATCTACAGCCCTTCCCTCATCAATCAACTTTGTCACTTCCTCAAAGAATTCTATTAAGTTGGTAAGACATGATCTTCCCTGCACAAAACCGTGTTGCCTATCACTGATAAGCCCATTTTCTTCCAAATGGGAATAGATCCTATCCCTCAGTATCTTCTCCAGCAGCTTCCCTACCACTGACGTCAGGCTCACCGGTCTATAATTACCTGGATTATCCCTGCTACCCTTCTTAAACAAGGGGACAACATTAGCAATTCTCCAGTCCTCCGGGACCTCACCCGTGTTTAAGGATGCTGCAAAGATATCTGTTAAGGCCCCAGCTATTTCCTCTCTCGCTTCCCTCAGTTACCTGGGATAGCTTAACTTGTCAACAATCAATAATCTTTGCTATATCACCTACTCTGCATCTTTATTTGGCCATCTTTCTTATATTTATATCTGATATTAAATGTAGCCACTCAAATCTGGCTCCCTTATATGTAAAGCTCAGCATTGACAGCCTCACTCTGACTCAGTGATCTCTAACTGATCCCAACATCCAGCTTCTTTGCCTTATCTTAACCCATAATACCCTTAAATTACTTGTTCTGAAACCAGGGCACAGTGGCGCAGTGGTTAGCACCGCAGCCTCACAGCTCCAGGGACCCGGGTTCGATTCCGGGTACTGCCTGTGTGGAGTTTGCAAGTTCTCCCTGTGTCTGCGTGGGTTTTCTCCGGGTGCTCCGGTTTCCTCCCACAAGCCAAAAGACTTGCAGGTTGATAGGTAAATTGGCCATTATAAATTGTCACTAGTATAGGTAGGTGGTAGGGAAATATAGGGACAGGTGGGGATGTTTGGTGGGAATATGGGATTAGTGTAGGATTAGTCTAAATGGGTGGTTGATGTTCGGCACAGACTCGGTGGACCGAAGGGCCTGTTTCAGTGCTGTATCTCTAATCTAATCTAATCAGGTTTAATTATTTCAATAAAAGCAAAATACTGCAGATGCTGGAAATCTGAAATAAAAACCAAAAGTGCTGGAAATACTCAGCAGATCTGGCAGCATCTGTGCAGACAGAAGCAGAGTTAACGTTTCAGGTCAGTGACCTTTCATCAGAGTTCTGATAGAGGGACCTTGGTGTACTTGTCCATAGATCACTGAAGGCAGAAGCAAAATAGCTAAGGTGGTTAGGAAGGCATCTGGGGTACTTGGTTTCATTAGCCGAGGCATAGAATATAAGAGCAGGCAGATTATGATGGAGCTCTATAAAATGTTAGTTAGGCCACAGCTGGAGTACTGTGTACAGTTCAGGGCACCACACCATAGGAAGGATGTGATTGCACTGGAGAGGGTGCAGAGGAGATTCACCAGGATGTTGCCTGGACTGGAGCATTTCAGCTATGAAGAGAGACTGAAAAGGCTAGGGCTGTTTTCCTTAGAGCAGAGAAGGATGAGGGGGGACATGATTGAGGTATACAAAATTATGAGGGCCATTGATAGGAAGAGACTTTTGCCCTTAGCGGAGGGGTCAATAACCAGGGGGCATAGATTTAAGGTAAGGGGCAGGAGGTTTAGAGGGGATTTGAGGAAAAAAAATTTCACCCAGAGGGTGGTTGGAATCTGGAATACACTGCCTGAAGGGGTGGTAGAGGCAGGAGCCCTTACAACATTTAATAAGTATTTAGATGAGCGCTTGAAACGCCATAGAATACGAGGCTATGGGCCAAGTGCTGGAAAATTGGACTAGAATAATTCGGTGTTTGATGGCCGGTATAGACACGATGGGCCGAAGGGCCTGTTTCTGTGCTGTATGACTCTATAACGCTATGACTGCAACTAGCTGAAGGTGAATGGATGGGAAAATGAAGCTTAAACCACAAGAAAGCACAGAGAAGCAAAAAACCTGGTATAAGACTTTATTTTAGACAAACAAATTCAGTAGCCAAGAGACTGTTCAGAATCTTGATAGACATAAATGCCACTGTAAAACAATGGACATATTTGGGGATATGAAATAAAGCCTGGCTACCCGACTATGTGTCGTGTTCGGTCGGGTCGAAATTCTGAGTCCAGCATTCGGGCTTGGGTCGGGCTGGACACTGCTTCTGGGAAGTCACGTGATCACACTTACCCATGATTCCTCACAACTCCAGCTGAAGGAATAGCCTACTGCTGGAACAGATGAAGGAGATTTGGGTCGGGTCAGGCCGAAAAAAAAATGAAAGGGCTCAGACTCTGGTTGGCTGTATTTGGGTCACGCCTGGATCAGGTTTTAATTTTATACCCGAGCCAGGCTTTAATATCAAGTGGATCAAGATGTTGTCACTATCCATGTGCATGCATGATTATCCTGCCTTCCCTATTCAAACAATTTAACACTTATTTATATAGTGCCTTTCACATAAAGAGCATGATACCAAGCCACAAAGAGAGATATTAGGTCAGATGACAAAAAGCTTTTAAGGAGTGTCATGGAGGAGGAAAGCAAGGTGGAGAGGCAGAGGGCTGTAGGGAGGGTATTTCAGAGCTTGGGCCTGAGCAACTGAAGGCATGGCCACCAATGGTGGAGCGATTAAAATCAAGGATGCACAAGAGGGCAGAATTCGAGGAGTGCAGATATCTTCAATATGGGACTGTAGGAGATTAGAGAGATAGGGAGGGACGAGACCATGGAGGGATTTGAAAGCAAGGATGAGAATTTTAATATCAAGATGTTGTTTGACTGGGAGGCAATGTAGGTCAGCAAGCATAGGGATGATAGGTGAACAGGACTTGGTGCGAGTTAAGACACGGGCAGCAGAGCTTTGGATGACCTCAAGTTTACAGGGAATAGAATGTGGGAGACAAGCCAGCAGTGCATTGAAATAGTCAAGTCTAGAGATAACGAAGGCATGAATGAGGGTTTCAGCAGCAGATGAGCTGAGACAGGGGTGAAGTGGGGTGATGTTGGAGGTGGAAACAGATGATCTTAGTGATGGCACAAATATGTAATTTGAACAGCAGCCTGGAGTTACCTCGATTGCATTGGCTTTTTCAGCATAATTCGCCTGAAATTGTGGAATTTTAAGCTGAAATTGTATTTGGCACAAATTGAGTTTCACAATCATTTGCACTAGTTTTAAAAACATTGCGCGAGAAGACGACCCGCCTATGAAACTAGCCAACCCACTCCCTCCATGGAGAATTAAACACCATGGGAGTTTCCGCCAATTGCACTTGTTTGCAGGCCTTTGAGAAAGCTTTAAAAATTAAATTGGACCTTTGGAGCACACAAACACTAATGGGTATATTTTAAAAATTTACTAAGGAACTGAATACTGTACCCCAATCTAACAAGAAAATAGTTTTTTTGGTCATTTTCAGTCATTTAAAATGGAGTGCTCACAGGTGGTGCATTGACTGATTAAAAATGCTTACATTTTTATATAATAAACTAATTTTCAGCTATACTAAACAGACTTTGCCAAGTTACTATTCCTAAATTCTTAAAGAAATTTTAAAAAGCCTTTCTTAAAAATTACGTTGCAAAGTGCTGCCTGATTGCACTGCCTCATAGCAGACTTTGTGTTTGGCAACATGCAAATGATTTCCAGTGGAACCTCTGCTAGGGGAGGTGCAGGCAGACACACGTTTGGGCACAAATTTGTGCGTCCAAAGCAGAAACTCTACCCGGGTTTAGCAGCATCAGGAAGACCAGCAATAGTCAAGGTTATCCAGGTTTCCTAAAAGAAATGTCTTCTGGGATAATAGTCTTAAAATATCTGGCAGGTTTACCAAGATGTTGCTCTGGGATTTACCAGAGTAAGTGACTGGGAATTCTAACATTCCTTGCTTATGTGGCTCTCCATATTACATTGGTGAAGCTTACCCCCCAGTTGTGTCGGTGGTGAAGTATAAATGTTGCATGGGCAATTTGATTACTGAAAATCATCACATGTAGGAGGAAGTGGAATGCAGAAGTAGCTAAAGACGATGCTGACGCAAGGATCTGGGTGGTGATTGGAGCCAAGTAACATGAGAAGCAAAGTTGAGGATTAAAACACGTGGTGCAGTAGATTCAGTCATTAAAAACGCCATGGCATCAGAGTTTGCAGCCTAGATTATGAAAGTGATAAGTCCTCCTATAGCATGGCGGCATATAACATAGCATGTTAGCCCTGCCCTATACACCAAGCTCCGTGAGTTTTTCACGGCCTGCTGGAAACAAGGCAGGATTCCACGGGATCTTTGTGATGCCATTATCATCACCTTTTACAAAAACAAAGGAGAAAAATCAGACTGCTCCAACAACTAAGGATCACCCTCCTTTCTACTGCTGGGAAGATCCTGGCTAGAATACTCCTTTTTTTTTTATTTAGAGATACAGCACTGAAACAGGCCCTTCAGCCCACCGAGTCCGTGCCGACCAACAACCGCCCATTTATACTAACCCTACAGTAATCCCATATTCCCTATCACCTCCCTACACTAGGGGCAATTTACAATGGCCAACTTACCTATCACCTGCAAGTCTTTTGGATGTGGGAGGAAACCGGAGCACCCGGAGGAAACCCACGCAGACACAGGGAGAACTTGCAAACTCCACACAGGCAGTACCCAGAATTGAACCCGGGTCGCTGGAGCTGTGAGGCTGCGGTGCTAACCACTGCGCCACTGTGGACAATGTATGATTGTGGATATGGTGATTGTTCTATCACTTCTCCATTCCGATGTTGGTCTCTAACCTAAACTGATTTCCCAGGTTAGCTGTCTGATAAGTTTCTGGCTCTATGACATCTGTCAAAATTTTCTGATTGATTCAACTGCTCTCCATCCTCTCTCTTCCTCATTTTTTCCCAAGTCTTCTGTACTTAGTTGTGGCTCGAGTGTTCTCGGGAGTTTAAGAAGTTGTCTTCAACCTTCTTCCATTAACAATTCACATGGGGGCTAAACCATTCTGAAGTTCTGTTGATTAATAACTTAGAAGTGCTAAGTGAAGATCTTCATTCTTTAACAATGCCTTCACAGTACTTACACCTCTCTCTGCTTCACCATTAGCCTGAGGGTACATAGGTGAACTAGTGATATGGATAAAGCTGTATATTTCTGTAAACCCTCTGAAGCATTCACTCACAAACTGCAGCCCATCAGATATTACAATATCTGGAATTCCATGCATAGCAAAAAATTTTCAAGGCTGTGATTACAGCTTCTGAGCTTTGACCTTGTAGTAGTTTAACCTCAATCCACCTTGAATAATAGACTATTAGCAACATTTTACTTCTACGCTCAAAAAGATCCATCCATAAAAAGATGACGAGTGGTTCCTTCATCTCATGACGATGGATACCACAAATGATACATCTTGGTATCACCTTCAATTTATTTTGATATATCAGGCCACCGTACTGAATGTCTTGCCCTGGCTCTACACTTCGTTATTGCCAAATGTCCTTGGTATAATCTCTCCAAGATCTCTAATTTCAATACTCTAGGGATAATCAATCTCATCGTAGATTAATAAATCATCAATGTTTAGATGACCCCTCTGTTCGTAATACTGCCTTAGAACAGGGTTATGTGGCATGTGTGCTGGCCATCCATTCAAGCAATTCACTGACTGCTGCACACACTTGGTCTGTTTTCTGAACATTTCTGATTTCACTCAGTTTCTGAGCTGTTCCAAGTAAAGCTGTTGTCGTCAAAGCAAAAACTTCTACTACTTCCAGAAGCAACCTTCTTCAGATCCTGTTGATGGAATACATGCTGCGTTATGCTGTTTTTGTGGAACGTTTTCACATCAAATCTCATCAATCCCAATCTAAACTTCTGTACTCTTGGAGGTAATTTTGCAAGCTCCTTTGTACTTAATAGAGTAACCAATGGTTTACAATCTATTTCAGTTTGGAATTGAAGACCTAGGATGTAATTTGAAAGTTTCTCACATGCCCAAGTTGCTGCCAACGCTTTCTTTTCTATGGTTGCATATCTCTGCTCCGTTTCTGTAAACGAACGAGAAGCAAAATATACAGGTCAGCGTCTCTCTGCACTTGAAATAGGCCTGCTCCCAATCCCATTGATGATGCATCCGCAGCTATGATGGTGGATAGCTTCGGGTCATAACGCTCTAACACTTATGATATGAGCATGTTCTTGATTTTCTTGAAGGATTCTTGTTGGGCATCTTTCCAAGACCAAACACTGCCATTTTTCAACAACTGTCATAATGGCTCATTTATCAAGGTTAAATTCGGTAGAAATTTCCCTATCTGACTCCTCATTCCCATAAACCTCTGAAGCTCTGTAATGTTTTTAGGTTCTGGGAAGTCCTTTATCACTTTTGTCTCTTGTAGATCTGCTGTAATCTGGACCCATCGATTATATGTCCAAGAAAGCTTACCAATGCCTGTGAAAAAAACATTTCTCATTCAATGCGACACCTGCTTCTCCAATCTCTAATACTGCTCTCACTCTTGCATCGTGTTCCTTCTGATTGGCTCCATGGATTAATATGTTGTCTATATGGTAGATGATCCCATCTAATCCTTCCAGGAGTCACAACATTGTCCTTTGAAAGATCTCCGGTGCTGACATAATTCCAAATGGTAATGTTAAAACAATCTTACAAATTGTGGTATAAATTTTGAGTGTTTAGATTCCTCATACAATGGTAATTGCCAAAATCCATTATTCGCATCCAATTTGGTAAAAATTGAGCTGTTCCCTAGCTTTGCCAAACTCTCATCTACTGATGACTTTGGATGTATTTCTCTTTCCACTTCTTTATTCAGTTGAGAGCAACAAAATCCAAATGGACCCATTAGGTTTCTTCACTGGAACCATACCTGAGGTTTTGTTACAGGTGAAATGACTCCCTGGTTTTGTCATTATTTGGACTTCATGTTTAACTTTCTGTAGGAGTGGATGTGGATACAAACATACTGGCTCTGCATCCTTTCTCAGAGTGATGTGGTATGCCATTTTTAACTTCCCCAATCCTCTGAATAATTTTGGAAATTCAGCCCTAAAATTTCTAGGCTGCTCTTCTGTACATTTGAGCTCTTCAACTCTATATATCAGTTGTAGGTCTATGCAAGCCTTTCTGCTTACAACTTTGATTTTTGATTACGTACAAGGTCTCAGGAATTTCTTTTCCCTAGTAACTCAATATTGTTTTCAACTCTCCTATGACCTTCAACTCAATGCCTCCAGACCCATATAAATTTTTACCTGTTGGTTTGAGACTTTTCTTTTTCAGCCACTGTTCTGTGTCTAATGGTAATGAAACTTCTGCTCAGCGTCCAGTTTAAAACTAATCTTGTTGCCTTCCACAAGAATTTCTGCCATCCAGCAATTCTCATCTGTTCCTTGGATTTCCCCTCAAAAAGATATTTCAACACATTGTACATTATGCACTTCAATTACTTTTTCATTCTCTCTGGATTTCCCTTTAATTATTTGCAGCACTTTAATTATTTACTGCAACACACTGACTGAAAATATCCCCTCTTTTTCATAACACTCTGCTTCCCAGGCTGGGCAGCTTTCCTGCCAGTGTCACAATCGGCCACACCTACTGCAATTTGTTGCTGCTGCCTCCAGATGTTCTTCCCGCCTTTCCTGTCTTTTACTGCCATTTTTCCCTTTTGTTTTCTTTATGTATTCAATGTAGTCTGCTACTGAGATTGGTCTCTCCCTGTCGCCTCAAACAACAGATCAGTTAAAAGTCCTAACCTATGCTCGCCTTCTCAACTGAATCACTTTCATTAATGAGAGATCATCCCTCGATTGTAGATGATTCAAAAGGGCGTCGTCTACTACACCGACCACAATCCAGTCTCTAATCAGCTCTTCCCGTAAGCTGCCGTATTAGCAATGCTCAGTGAGTTTATATAAATCATTAATAAATGAATCGATGTTCTCCCTTTTCTGCTGGGTACGCTTATTAAATTTGGAACACTCCACAATGACATTTTTCCTTACATGAAACTACGTCTCAAGTGCCTTAATGACTTCTTCATATGTAGCCTTCTCTTCAGCAATGCCTTGAGTAATGAGGCTGTCGTCGGCACACTCCCCCACTGCATACAATAGTGTACTAACCTGTTCCTTGTCTGGCTTCTGCGCGACCCATTTTGGCCATGCTTCGGCTTAGTCCAGTCACTTTTTCGAAGTTCGCAGCTAAGAGCAAAGATTTTTTCCATCTTTTCAGTTTACCATTGCCATCATGCAATATTCTGATAGATATTCTGTACTAAGCCTTAATAGTTACATGTCTTGCATCTAAGGTTTCCACTTAAACTCTGCACTGGGTTTTGGACATAATACATCACTTCCTGTGATATGCTCACAGTCTCTTCACATATTATGCTCAGTACAACCCTATATTACATTATACTACATAAATAACTTCAGTTC